>NC_133753.1:115200033-115504578 GCF_036562045.2 Rhinolophus sinicus
TCGTCTACCCTGTCACAAAACCATCTCCTCAAGATGCTACCATTGGTGCCATCACTGCCACGTCACTGGGTTCTGTAACCCGATTCTAGTGTCATACTGTTGAACTCTCAGTTTTGCAGTAGCTGCATCCGTATTGTGAATATTCTTTCTGCATCTTACTACCCTTTGGATTCAGTGCCCCAGACAGGAGCTTTTATTTAAATCACAGACAGACCTGTACTCTACTCTGAGCTTGGAAGAAGGGATAGCCACCCTATTTTGATTTCTGTGGTTGGAAGCCAGGTCCTGCCTCTCATTCATAGTGGGATTCCCTACAAACAGAAAGAATGTTCAGGTTTTAGGCATTAAAAAACATGTAATGTCCAACAGACAACCTAAGTTTGACAATATGTGCTCTTACATTTTTTAGTTTGATAATTTTTAGGCATTATTAAAAAGATATAGCATATACAGGAAAATGACACGGAATAAACAGGAAAAAAACCTTTAGAAGTTTAGGGATTTCATTGTCAGCCATTGCCTGTCTTTTCCCATTCAGCTTTGTGTAGAGGGCTTCCTTGCCCTATTGCTTCTGTAGATTCAGCCACTAGGGGGCACTAACAGAAAATTGGTGGATTGGAGTTGGGAAGATACTAGGGTAGTTCTTTTCTTCTCTGTCTCTCTCCAGTTCCCTTATTTTCTCTGGCAAAGGTTGCATCTTCTTATGGTTCCATCTCCCGCGAGATATCCCTTCTCTGTAGCTTCCTTTGGGCAGTCCCCACTGTGTTTCTGGCTCATTGGCCAGCCCCAACTTTTTGGGTTCCTGATAGCAGGAACTACTGCTTCTGGGTACTTCCTTTTGCAGTCCCTCCTACCCAGGAGAGGTAGGGGCTTCCTGCTGTTGCTAATCATTGGGTGATCTCACTATATCCTCCTTGGCATTTCTGCTCTTGCATGATCTGTATAACCAATTGCCTGTATTAAATCACCTGTTTGAAAGACCTAGAGTGATTTCTAGTTTCCTGGCAGGATGCTGATTGATACAGTTAGTTTTTCATTATCCAGCAAAGATGTGTGTTATTTATGACACTGTACTAAATGTGATTATGAATGATTCAAAAATGTTCAGGATAGAATCAAGTAAATAAGTTACAAAAGGAGACAAGGAACTGAAGAAAATTGTTATAGTGAAAGGCAAATGATAACAGTATCATCTAACTTTTTCTTACCAAATGCTATGAATATAAAGGTAAAACAAAGTCACTTCTACTTCAGTCAACATGTTAAGTATAACAAAGAAGTAAAATTGGATATGGGACCAAAAGGATAGGTGAAATTTTATATAGGTAAATATGTGGGTGAGGGTATTCCAAAAAGAGGTTGTATAGTTGTACAGAGGTTAAAAAGTCTATTGCATATTTGGATAATACCTTGACTAGAATCTAGAGTTTAATCAGTATAGCAATAGTTTCAAAATAAAAATAGGCCTGTTAAGAGAATGCGGGAAATAAAGGTAATTTTTGGCTATGTGTGGGAAGACCTTAGGTACTAAGTTAAAAAGTTTATATTTTATCTGGTAAGAAGAGTCAGAGATTACACTCAAGTTTATAAAATTGGCTTAATGAATGTTAATAGAAATGAAGCATTTTAATGAACTTTTTGGGGAGGTGGAAGTTTTAAAGAATTCTGGTTTTAGACATATTACATTTGATACGTTAGCAGAATAATCTAAGTGGAGAAATTCACTAAATATGGTTAAAAATGAGAAAGTATAGAGTAGGAAGAGAGAAAAAGGCTAGATACACAGATTTGGAAGTCATTTGAATAAAGTTAATAGCCTTGAAATTGTTTAAGAAATGTTTAGGAAGGACAAGTGAAAATAAAACTTAGGAGGAAAGTTCAGCTTCATAAACAAAAAGCAAGAGTCAGTGAAAGAGGCTAAAAAGACTTAGAGAAGTAATAAAAAAAAGTCTAGTGTGGTATCCAAAAGAGAAGTAATAAAAAAAAAAGTATAGTGTGGTGCCCAAAAGAAAATGAGGAAGTAAAAGTCATCTCTTATGTAAGGGAAAGTCAGGAATGGTTAGGGAAAGGCCCTGTGTTTGGCAGTTAAGTCACTGACTTTTAAGAAGCCAAATTGCAGAGAGTAATAGAAAGTTTGGCATTGGAAAGAAAAGAAGTAGCCCAGGGGCCTAACACTGTTGAGAAAAGCTTATTGTGATGTAGGGAAATCGAAGGATATTTTTTAGATTGTGGATAAGACATTTGTAGCAAGGAGAAACTGATGCTTTAAGAGAGGAGGGATGGTTGAGCATAGATAGAAGAGTTAGTCTTTGAAAGAAGAAACACTATGAGGCAAAAAGTATGAATATATAGAAGATTTGGAGATCAGAATAAGAGTAGAGTAAAAAAAAAATATATATATATATATAGAGAGAGAGAGAGAGAGGAGGGTGTTAATTAGCTGGTTTCTGCTAGTGTTTCTGAACTCCTTACATTTTCTGCAGCCTATCACTTGTCATAGCGTCCTTGGCTCCTCTTTTACCCCCACATCTATTTAAAGGCAAAGTCTTGTTGATCCTGCTTCTTACACACCTACATAAATTCTTCACTTCTCCATTTTTGGCCTTCTCATTTTTCTACCAACGAACTTGAATCCAGCTAGACATTTCCTCTTTTGAAAAACCAAGTATTAAAGTGTTTGTGTGTATAAATATGAATTCTGTGATGCCTACCAGAGAGATCTGAAGCACTCAGACAATATCTCATCGAGTCTCACAAGCTCTGTTAAGTGGGTATCAAAAAGTATTTCTATTTCACCTTGGGAAAATTCAGAAACCAAATATCTCAAAATTGGAACAGAAGCATTATGTTATTAATCTTTTCTAAATATAGACTAGATAATGTCTACCATAGAAATTAAATTTTAAGTGATTTTTAAAATTCTCTCTTCCAACTACACTTCTACCAAAAGGATAAAAATCACTAAACATTAAAAGTATAAACAGCACCATGAATTTGAAAGAGGGGGAAAAATGCATAATTGACTGCCTCAGTATCAGATCTAATGAATTCATTCAACATGGTTAAGTGCCTAGTAAAACCAGGCTTCTCGGCAACTTTGAAAATTCTTTGTAAATTTTTTTGGAGCCAGAAGAGGGCAGAATCTTATTTCTGAAGTAGTAACAAAGACATACAAGCACAAAAAGGAAGACGTAAGTGAAAAAGTATCTAATTAAGTCTATAATTTCTGGTTATGTCCCAGAGCTTTTTTCTTTTGTGATTACCCATTGTCTTCAATATAACACAAATTTTCCCATAGTCACTGAAATGGTCTAAAAACATGTTAACATTAAGATACAGTTTTACCAAATGTAATTCTTGATTCCCTTTATTATGTAACAAGTGGCTAGTAGTTTAATGATTTGCTTTTAGCTAGGAAATGTCTTTTAGATTGCTTAAAAATAATTGAGACTTTTAAAAAATAACATAAGGAAAGCATAATTTTGTAGGGCATACAGAGGTTGAAGACAGAAGCTAAAATTTATGTATTTAAGAATATTTGGTGAGTATCTACTGTGTGTTCACCCCTTAGCGCAAAGGGGAAAATGAGAGGGAAAAAAAGAGTAAGAGAAATAGTACATGATCCTTTTGGGACCTCACTTTTAAAGAGTTTATAATATAATTGGGGAGATGTCTCAGAGAGCCTTAAATGATCATGTATAATCAAATACCAAGTAATATGATAGAAACTTTGCAATTCAGAAAAATCAATTTGGTTTTCAAAATATAGTAGTTTTAAGACAGCTCCAGGTCGAGGCAGAATTGGAGCTGAGCCTGAAGTTTTAAGTAAGCAGAGAAGAAAAGGAAGAATTGAAAGGCTCAGGAAGTAACTTGGGCAAGGAGAGGGGTGCATAGGGGACCCCAACATAGTGGTTGCAGTAGAGGGTTTCCTGTTGAGGAATACCAAGAAAGTAGGTAGTGCAGGTAGGATGGAAATTCTGTTGTAGAGTGCCTTGAAACCTGGGCAGAAGACTTCAGGCTTATCGACACTGCAGGCAAGAAGTAGATCGTAGATTTTTCAGTAGAGAATACATTGATCTAATGGTGGTCTGCAGGGTTGCAGATAGAATAGGTTTGAGGCCAAGGAGATGAGAAGAGCCTGAGCTAAGGAAATGGCAGTAGGAATATAAAGGAATAAAACTGGAAAAATATTTCAAGGGAGAAATCTATATGACATACAAGTACAAAGGTTTCCCCCAGTCTCAAATCTACTCACAATAAGGGCTCTTAACTCAGTCTTTGGTTATGTGCATTTTTCTGGAAATTGAGTCCCTGTATTTCTTTAGCATCACAGAGGCATCTATCTGTATCCTTAAAAATAAAGTTTGGAATCATTGATTTGGTAATAGGAATAAATCAGAAAAACAAGGTTTGTGTCTCAGATTTGCTAGCTACAGTTTTTTATATTTATTAACTATACATGTGTTTCAAATTAGTGTGAATAACTGTGCAAGTGTGAATTATTTTGATAATCATGGCAAAACTAATATAACCTCCCCAGTTTTTTTCTGGTGGAGTTAGTCCACTGGGTATAAGCAATCCCTCCAGGTTCATGCCTGTCCTAGCTCTCATCCTTGGGTCCATCGAGGATACTAGACTTTTTCTAAGACCCTTGATCACTTCTGTAATTGAATGCTACTCTTTGATCTCACAGCTATAAAAAGATTTTTCCTATTCCTCTGACATATGTCCTATTGTTAAATTACCAAGTAATGTGTATAAATCTTTGGGGTGTAAGTGAAGAAATCATCTTTGATAATCTCAGAGTATTATTCAATTTAAGATGTTTGAGTCAGATTTAAATGTGTTGACATTTTACAGCTAAAGCACTAGGGATCTGTAAAGCAGAAAAGACCTTGACTCCATGAAGTCATATATTACTGCAGAGAATGTTCTGGTCTTTTGTGAAAGGAAATTTGGCAACCTGTTTTTCCTTTCATTTCATTTTCTTATGAGTCTTCTGAAGTTTGAATTTTTGGATAGTGCCTTCAGTTTTAATTTCCTGCAGAACGTTAGGAATTATTGTATGTATGGGAAAAAGTTGACTTGATATAAAAAATTAGACCAGTTTAGAGTAACAGTATTTTATTGTAATTCAGGCACATTATTACATTATCACTTAAATAGTAAAACTGTTGGCTGCATGAATTTGTTTGGTGCTTGGGTTGAAACACTGAGAGAGGACATTCCAAAACATAGCCAAGTTGGCTTTGGTTCATGCACAACAGATTGCCTGCTGCAAGTATAAATAACCTTATTTTTTTAATTGAATCACTTTCATGTTTTTCTTTATATATTTAAGGAAAAATAGAAAATAAAAGATGAGCGTTGTTAGCAGCATTATTTTTCTTTCACTTGGATTTAACATTCTTAAAATATTTTTGACTTTGTGCTCTTTCTTAGTAAACTGCTTTCTGATTAAACATTTCACTGTTTTCAGCAGTCTACAATTTTTGCCAAAATATAGTTATAAAAGAATCTACTAGCTTTCTTAGTTATAAGACAAAATTCCACATAATGAACAGCTTCCAAAAGGAATAATTTGTTTTCTAAGATTTAGAGTGCCAGCTAGATTGGAATGCTAACAGTTAGAACTTATTTTTGTAAAAAAGAATGTATTTTTCATTCTGTGATCTTTATGTAATATACATGTTTTAAATACATTTATAGTAACTGTCTGGAGGTTAAGACTAATTCAGTTCCTTTCAGTATAGGCTGTTAGGCAGTAAAAATACGACTATATTTTAAACAAGAAAATGTTCATGTGCCATAATATTTATAGTAAATTATATAACAGTTTTAGATGATGTCGTATGTTACACTATATAAACTCTTTTCTTAAGCCAGACTCTTTGTATATATTATCTTTCAGTGATTGTACACAGTGGTGTAGTGTTTCACTTGATATGATTTTAATCACTGTTAGGTTGAACTTGAAAGAAAGTTGGAATCTGCAACTAAGTCTAAACTGCATTACAAGCAGCAATGGGGACGAGCTTTGAAAGAACTTGCCAGACTTAAACAGGTATGTAGTTTATGTACCTGTTTGGATTATAACTGATGATGGATTATTTTTATGTCTTCCCCCCTTGATTCTTTACAAGTTTGCAATTTGGCAGTACCTGTTATGTTCAGATGTCTGCATTTGAATCTCCAGTGCTATTTTTGAGATTGGGGCTATTTTTTTATGGGCCTTTTTCATGTGTTATATATAAGATCTTACTTTTTTTAAATTAAAAACTGAAACTTCTAAGTCCTTTTTTTAATTGCCGATTGTCCTCTTCCCCAGAAGAAATTGGATAATTTCTTTTGCTTTCACTTATAAAACTATCATTCTTTTCCACAGTATTAATTTGTTTCTATTGGGAATACCTTTTGGGGGAGAAATTTAAGTATAACTTAAAAAACTTTATCATGTCCTCAAATTAAGAACGTATTTTAAATGTTACTCCTAGGAAGACACAGTAATTTATTCAATTAAAGAAGGAATCACAGGGAATTTTTGCATAATTTTACAAGAGTTTAAAAGTAATAGTTTCCTCAGTTCTTCTTACATGACATTTTTTTCCTTCCTGCTACTAGATAACAAATGCTGTTAGCTTTGTGAGAACTATATCTTAATTTTGGGTGTAATTTCTTCAAGTGTTAAGATAAAAAAAAATATGAGCAAGATTTTTATTTTGAATCTACTTGACCTAAAATTTTTAAGGATCAATAATGGTTAATTTATTCTAAGTTTGGTGTTTTTTAATGTGTCAGTTTTATTGTGAATGAAATTTGGTACATAGGGTCTTTCAGATTTGTATTTTTCTTAATGTGTCTCCATAGCCATCAGACGCTATTAAACATCTTTGTGGTATTGTACTAAATGCTCACCACCTTCATAAAGGAGTATGTATTAGACTGCTTGAGAATAAATAAGGTAAACTGTGCTATCATAGGCTTATAATCTCAACTCATCTACAAACTAAGTATGAAATACAGTAGTCCCCCCTTATTCATGGGGGATACATTCCAAGACCCTCAGTGGGTGCCTGAAACCACAGATAACACTGAGCCCTATATATACATTTACATACTGTTTCTTCCCATGCATACATACCTGTAATGAAGTTTGATTTGTAAATTAAGCACAGTAAGAGATTAACAATAATTAATAAAATGGAACAATTATAATAATATACTGTAATAAAGGTTATGTGAATGTGGTCTCTCCCTCAAACTATCTTATTGGACTGTACTTACCCTTCTTGTGATGTGAGATGATACGGTGCCTACATGATGAGATGAAGTGAGGTGAATGACGTAGGCCTTGGGACCCAGCCTTAGGGTTCTGTCAGGGTGGCTTGAACCCCAGCTCTGTGCTGCTGCGACTGGTCTGATCCCTGAGATGACGACTAGAGGCTTAGCAGGCGGGTAGTATATGCCCTGTGGATACACTAGACAAAGGGATGATTCACATCCAGGGAGGGACAGAGTAGCAGCACGGTGTGAGATTCAGCACACTACTCAGAATGGTGTGCAGTTTAAAGCTTATGAATTGTTTATTTCTGGAATTTTCCATTTCATATTTCCAGACCCTGGTTGACCATGTGTATTGTAACTGAAACCACTGAAAGCGAAACCTTACAGAAGGGGGTACTTAACTGTATTAACAATAGTAAATATTTCATATATGTTGACAGGACTGAGGATAGATAGTGAACAATCACATCCAGCACTAAGGGTCTCCTATATTCAAGGCACTGCCCTAGACTTTGAGATACTTGAATATGGAAAACAAAGGAAAGGCGTCATGGAAGAGAAGGTGTTTGAGATGGACCCCTAGGGAATTGGTTGTGATTTAGGACTGTAGTGGGGTGGGGGTAGGGGTGTTGTAAATAATCAATAGCGTGATTATAGCAAAGAGGCATGAAGTCAGAAAGCATACACTCTTGAAGAAAGCGTAGAGTCTACTTAGAGAACAGAGAGGGCGACTTTAGAGGTCATTTTAGGTAATAAGGACTGGAGCTTAAGTGGCAGCAGTGGGAACCAAACAAGGGACATGGTTCTGGTAGATTTGATGTAGCACAATGTACCTGATTGGAATGCAGAGTAGAAAGTCAAAGATGATGTGAAGCTCTCCAGCCTCCATATCAGAAATGTGGTTTTTGAGACAAGAAGTTGATTGCGGTGTGGGTAGGGGATAGGACTTGCAAGTTTGGACATTTTAGTTTTTACAGAAAGAAATTCAGCAAGCAGTTAGAAATATGGATCTGATGTTGGAAAATATGGATCAGATGAAGGAGTCCTTTGCAGAATGATAAGCTATGACAGATAGGACTTAGAATGCTTAAGTTTAAAAAGGAGGAAGGGGAAGCTGGTGAAGGAGACAGCAACTAGAGAGAAAGAGGAGGATAATTATAATGATACTGACAGAACAGCTGGCATTAATTGAAGGCTTACTACGTGCCAGGTGTTGAGCTTTCATATCGTTTCATTTAATCCTAATAGGTAATATATAGCAGGGACTAGTAATCCCACTTTATACATGAAAGAAACTGAGACTTAGAGCAGTTAAGGAAGTTGCACATGAGCCCACAGGTACTAAGTGATAGGACTATTAATAGGATTAGAACCATCTGACCAGAGTCCAGACTCTTTCCCCTTTATAATGTTATGCATTCATTCCATAGAACCCAAATCCTGAAAGAATTTCCAGCAGAAACTGAGCCACTTTAGAGATTTCTGACAGAGTATTGCGACAGAAGTCATGGTTTAGCATATCCTAGCAAAGAAAATGGCATCACTGACTATTAGACTAACTCTGATAATGACAATTATTATTGACTTTGAGAGAGAAGCTAATACAATCATGATGCCAAGATATGGAGGAGTACCTGTGGAATCAGGAGCAAGGAAATAATGTGTAGCTGTTAAAAATAGCAATATACACATTCTACCGTAGGCAGCATAAATAGTTTAGAACGAGGCCTTGGAGTCAAGAGACCTGGGTTGTATCTTAGTTAACTACCATCTATTTAACTTCTCTGATTAGTCTTCTTATTTGTACAGTGAAGTTTTTCCTCACAGGTTCTGAGAATTAAATGTGGTTTTTAAAGCATTTAATACAGTGTTCAGTACATAGTATGCGCTCAGTAAATGGTTATTGTTAAAAGGAGATGAGCTATAAAGCTATTGTGCAGTGTCTTGGTTTCAGTTGATGGGGACCTGATGAGATGGTCGCTTTGGACATTGATGAACGGGACAAATATTGGAGGGATTTGTGACTGACTAGCTGTTCAAAGAAATGAAAGGCACCAACAATAATTTAAAAATTTTAAGTCTAGAGAACAAGAGGATATTATATAGTGATAGCGATAGGGGAGTAGGGTAGGATAGAGTTTGAATAATAACCGTACTTTGTGTTTGGATGGTAGTTTTAATAACATTCTGTAAAAAACTGTACAGAAGGAAAAACACTTAAGGACTAAATGTGCCGATATACAAGTGTCAGTAGCTGTGTTCCCTAAAGTTTGGCTATAAAGAGATGAGTCTGAAGAAACATCTATAGTTATTCATTTGTTCATTCATTCAGCAAGTACTAACTGAGAGCCTACTCTGCACCTTGAACAGTGGTAGAGGCTCTAGATACAGCCGTTTTCTCCCACAGGGAACTTAAAGTTCATCTGAGAAAACTGATATTGAACAAAAATATAGCAGGGTGATGAGAAATGCAAATGAAGTGTTGGAAAAACAAGAGGACAGCAGGGTTATCATTGTATTTTTTTCACTCAAAGCTAAGGGAGAAACATTTCAAAGACAATGTTTCAAATATCACTACTAGATTTGAAATCATTTCAAGTTTTAAAATAGAGAGGAGATGGGGAAGAAATGGAAGATAGTGCCTGCCTACCACTGAAGAATTTGCAGAGCGAGGGATAAGAGACTAATTTAATGGTAATTAATTATAAGGCATTACCAAAATTAGTAATGAAAAGATGAAAAAGTTTTAGTTGCTGATTAAGGCATTTCCTTTGGAGAAACAATTATTAATTACTGAAAGAATTTCATCATAATTGTCATGCTTCTTATTAAGGAAGATCCACGCAAGAACTTTTTACTTTGAGTCAACTGATTAAGTTATATTCATATGTGTATATTGACAGATGACATTGTTTTCACCGAGGTACTTTGTAAAATACAGGAAAGTAAATAATGTCCTGAATAGAATCCTCCAGGTTCATGGCTCTTTGTTACACTGAGATATTGAGGTAGTGTCCTTTAAAAAAAGATTCAGTGTAAAAGGTTCCCATATGCTTGCTATCTTTATCTTTACAGTTGATCCGTTATTTTCTGTTTACTCTTTTTTCCTATATATTTTCTACCTTCTTGCCTAAAAACCATTGGCAAAGTAATTTGAACTATTTGTTCCTAATAACAGAGGATATCCCAAAAGTTCTGATGTCCCCTTTCTCTTGAGTTACTGTAAGTATACTGAGAAGGAAACAAAACATAATGTTAAATTCCTAGTTCATCTCTAAACTTCTACTTCATGAAAGAAAACAGTCTCATTCTTTGAGTGTAGTGATCTTCATTGCAGACCAATTCTATTCCTTATCCCACAAACTTTCTGCTTTAGAAACAACACTGTAAACAGATTTCAAGGTCAGTAGGAATCATTGATGTTCCACAGACCACATTTGAGATGCAACACTGAGAAATGTAATACACCTAGGGATTACCATAGTGCCTTGTGCTCTGCCACTAACTGTTTTTGGAAGGTTAAAATTAGTAACTATCTAATAAGCACAATTCATATATGTGAAAATTACTTTAAATTTTTTCTAAAACGTTTTATTAAAAACACATTTATTGTGTTTAAATATAAAATTGGAATTCTCTGCTTTTGTTCAGAAGATTGTGCAACTTTTTGTTTAAATTGGATTAGTACCATGTTAATTTTACATGGCCTCTGGTGAATAGCCACGGGGCTATAATCTCTGCCAGTAATTTGTCACAGCAGAATCCTCCGGAGGACCATACAAAACATTTGTAGTACGGATTAGACAGCAAAAACCATATCTTAGATTGTTAATAAATGTTAATGACAAAACCCAGCTGGTAAAGCTTGGAAGTAAGATCTAATGCTTGGTGCCTGTTGCCAAAAGAATGTTTAAACAGGGATTTCCATTACTCAAAGGTGATCTAGTATAGTTGATTTGTGAATTAAAAAATAATAATCTTCTAATTATTTAAGAAAAAAAAATCTTTTCTTCAGATTCACAACCATAAAGTCTGTGTTTCCAAGTTGTAAACTTTTTAATTCTTTGGTAACTGGGTAGGTGACAGCTGTAAAATATAAAGTATCATGTAAACCAGGCCCTAACTTAGAAAACAAGGAAATTATACCCATATTCAGTTTGGTGTCTTTGGTACACTGTGTAACACTGACTTTAAGAAGTTCTAATTGTGAGACATTTAGGGGTAATTTAGTTTCCCTTTTACCCCATCGCCATAAAAATATACTATAGAAATATTTTAAAACCAAAAAATACTTGAATTAAATTGTTCTACAAATACCCAAGTTAAGATTGTCGCTTTACTCCTTGTGGTAAATTATATATTAACGTTTCTTGACATCTTAGAATATAGTTATGTAGAAAGAATTAAAGCCGTCACTTTTTTTAATAGTCATTGTTAAGAGGTACGAATTTATTGTTGTAGAAAATTTATTATGTTGGCTATATTAAAACTATCTGTGTTTGTTCCCAGGATAGGAAACAGAACTAAGATTTTGGGTAGGATGTGGGTCCCTTACCATATTTGTGCACAGTAGATCTGTTTAAAACGAAGCTGATATATTTAGTTAAAACAACACAGACTTCATTGGCTGACATCAGCACTATCTTGTCCAGCCTCCTGCTTATCCACCCAGAGTAATTAATTTGATTAATTTATAAGTAATTTAGCCAAGGATGGGATGTAAATCTTTGTTTAAGAAAACAGTTGGAGGTCCAAGTCTTGGTTAAAAACTGTGTCTTGAAACCATCCAGGCCCTCCTACTGACTTGTCAGCTCTGGGTTATTTTCAGAAAACTTTACTTGAGTTCCTTAGTTTAGTTGTAAGATTTTTCCCACAGACTTACATGGTATGTGTGAGTGGGAGAGTAAGTAGTGGCCACTTTTTAGCCGCTGTTTAGTCTAGTGTATGTATGTTTACATCTCCTCTCTGGATTTATAGGCAGCCAAGGCAAAATAAAGATTATACTTACTTGATTGAGGAGCCTTTAACTCAGAGCACCTGGCAGCAGAGAGGATTTCTTTCACTAACCTCTAATTTTTGTGTGTGCATGTGATTATTATTAATGCTGGATTCTTGATTAAAAATTCAAGGCATTTAAAGGCTTATATGTTTTAGAATGAAAATGTGTCAAGTTTTATAAAGTTAAAATTTTACAAAGTAACCTAAAATTAAATTACCAACTTTTTATTAATTTTTTTCTGCTTGCAATTTTACTTGCTTGGTGTAAAAAAAAAAAAAAAAAATGCAAATTTTGTAGCACCGTATAACATAGAAAATAAAAATCACCAGTAACCTTATCCCTTCCTTAGCCAGAGATAGCAATTTGGTACTTTTCCTTTCCTTTTTTAATAATTAGTTTTTAAATGAAATACACTGTACATTCCAAGGAGGAAATAAAAACAGATTCTTATACACTGCAACCCCTACCTCCTAGGTTAAGAAACAGAGCATTATCAATGCTTTGGAAGTCCTCTGTGTGCCTTTTCTCAACTGCATCCTCTGCAGAGGTAATTACTTTCCTGTATTTGGTATTTATTATTCCTTTGCTTTATAATTTTAGAAGATACATTTTAAATATCAGTAAACAACACTGTTTACTTTTGTATATTTTTAAACTTTACATACATTAGATCATTCTCTTTGAATCATTCATCTGTGACCATTTATGTCACTCAACATTGTTTTTGAGATTTAGCTCTTTTGATGTAAGTAGCTATATATTTTTATTGCTTTATAAAACTTAAACATGTGAATATACCACAATTTATTTATCTAGTCTTTTTTCAGTAGATATTTTCCCCAAATTAATAAGACAACATTGAAAATTTTGTACATGTAAGAGACACGTAAGAGTTTCTTTAGTGTCAATATCTAAAAGTGGCATTTTTTAAATAGGGTTTCGCTCATTTCTTCTGCTTCACTAAATATCGCCAAATTACTTGCTAAAGTGGTTGTACAAATCTGCACTTCCCAAGAGTGGTGTATAATTGTTGTTGTTCATCACACCGTTTGGCTGTTAACAATGTATTAATTTTTTCCAGTTTGGTGGATCTGAAATAGTATCATTTTTTGGCTTAAATTTTCATTTCCCTGATTGACATTGAGTAACTTTTCATATTAGCCATGTACATGTCTTAATGCCTTTTAATGTCTTGCTAAATGGAAGTAAATCAATAGGTATTCCAGGTTTGGGAGTCACCAGATACAGAGTTTGAAATAACTACTATCACTATATGCTACAAAATACGTTATATGACAGGGAAATGTATTAGACAAGTGGAATCTTTTGAACCATATAAAAATTCTGGAACTGAAAAGTATTGCAAGTGAAATGTAAGAATTCACTAGATGAATTAACAGCAGATTAGGCATAGCAGAAGCAAGGATGTGTAAACTGAAGATAAGTCAGTTAAAAATATCCAAATGAAACAGGGAGAAAAAAAGGTGGAAATTACAACAAAGAACATAAGCAGCATATAGGATAGAGTATATGAGACTGACTACCTTTGTGTAACTACAGACCCCTGTCTTAGTTCATGTGGGCTGCTGAAACAAAATACCACAGACTCTATGGCTTATAAACAACAGAAATTTGTTTCTCACAGTTTTGGAGACTGAAGTCTGAGATCAGGGTGCATGTTTGGTCAGGTTCTGTGTTTGGTGAGGTCCTGCTTACCAGCCAATAAATGGCCATCTTTGTACTGTGTCTTCACACGGCAGAAGGAGCTGGGGGCTTTGGCGGAGCTCTCTTATAAGGGAATTAATCCCATTCATGAGGGCTTGCCTTCATGATCTAATCACTTTCTAAAGGCCCCATCCCTTGACACCATCACATTGGGGATTAGTTTTCAACATAAGAATTTTGGGGAGATGCAAATATTCAGCCTATAGCAACCCCTGAAGAGAAAACAGAATGGGGGAAGAAAGCAATATTGGAAGAGATACTGGCTGAAAATTCTATAAAAGTGAAAAACATAGCAAGTCATAGATTCAAGAATAGCTGTTAACTCGCAGCAGGATAAATACAAAGTAAACCATATCTAGATGCATCATAGTAAAATTGCCAAGAAGCAAAGAAAATCTTAAAAGCTGTGGAGTGGAGGGAGATATTGCCTTCATAGGAGCAACAATAAGACTGGCAGATGACTTTTCAACGAAAGTAAAGGAATTCATAAGACAGTGGAATAATATCCTTAAAGTACTGAAAGAAAATAACTACCAATCTAAAATTCTGTACCCAGTGGAAATGTCCTTCATAAATGAAATTGACCTATGACTTTTCAGACTAACAAAAATTGGGAGAATTTGTCATGGCAAACTTGAAGTTAAAGAAATATTTAAAGGTGTTCTTTAGGCGGAAGGGAAATGATCCCAAATGAAAACAGGAGACTAAAGAGCAATGGAAATAAATATCTGACTAAATATAAACGTTGATTGTATAAAAACAATTCCAATATTTGCTGGGTAAAAATACTTGTAGAATTCATGACAAAACTAGTACAAAAGATATGAAGCAATAGAGTTAAAATGTGAAATTGTAAAAGTTCTCATTTATATTACTGTTTCTAAAGGAAGTAAAAAAGAGAAGAGAGAATATACATGGAACAAGTAGAAAATAGTAATATGTAAAGATTTAAATCTGTTACTGTATCATCAATTGCTTTAAATATAATTGCTTTAAATATAAGCATATAGACTAAATGCCCCTTAAAGACAAATATTAAATTAAAAACTGAGTTTAAAAAAACAATATGCTACTTATAAGGAACACACCTTGAATATAAGGATACAGAGTAACTGAATTTAGAAGAGGGGAAACTATATATTACATTAGTGCAAAGCAAAAGAAATACAGTCTAGCAATACTTGCATCAGGCAAAGTAGATATTAGGGTGACAGGCATTTATGTAGATAAAGTTTTCATAGATATAATATAATCATAAAAGGGTCAGTTTCCCTGGAAGATGATAATTCTAACTTTGTATGGACCTGATAACAGCCACAAATTTATATAAAGTAAAAATCCATAGAACTAAAAGGAAAAATACATAATAAAATGGTAGATTTTACAATAACTTTCCTGGGAACTGATAGAGCAAACAAACAACAGAAAATCAATAAAGATTTAAAAGATATAGACAGCATAATCATTGGTATATATAGAACACTTCATAAAAAAGTCCAAAATATATATTATATAGTTCACATGGAACATTTAACTAGATTGCTCATTTGCTGGACCAAACTTCAGAAGAGTAGTTCAGAACATAATTCTCTGACCACAGTGAGATTAAGCTAGAAATTAATAATAAAAAGATAATAAATATCCCCAAGTGATTGAAAATTAAGTCGTACACTTCTAATAACCCATGGCTAAACTGGAGACCACAAGTGAAATTAGAAAATATTTTGAACTGGAAAATAATGAAAATACAACATATCAAGAGACTTAATGAAAGCTATGCTTAGGGAGAAATGTATAATCTCAAGTGCACTTAGAAAATAAGAAAAGCATAAAATCTTTTCTGTAAATATCCCTTTCAAACAGTCAGTAAAAGAACAAGACATTGAGGAAATTAGAAACAAGGAAATAATCTAGTGAAATGTACAACAAAATCATCAAAAGTTGTTTCTTTGAACAACTTGGCAAGAGTGTTCAAGGAAAAAAAGAATAGACACAAAATCCTAATACCAGGAATAAAAAATGGGGTCAGAGCTATACATTCCACAGATGTTTAAAGAAATAAGAGTGTAGTATGACAAATTATATATGAATTTGAGAAACAGAACTTATAAAACTGACACATGAAGAAACAGAAAATAGTCATATAGTTATTAGAGAAATTGAATCTGTAGTGAAAGAAGTTTTCAGACTCAAATGGCTTCACATTTGAATTTTAGTAAATGTTTTAAAAATATAAATAACACTAATCTTACACAAACTGTTTCAGAAACTAGGAATAGAGAACACCTCTCACTAATTTTTTAAAATGAGACCAGCATAATCTTGCTCCTAAAATCTGATAAGGACAATATAAAAACAAAATTAATTGGCCAGTCTCAGGAACATAGATATAAAACTTGTAAAAATCACAGTCAAGTTTATTTATTAAACAAAGGCAAGTTGGCTATTTACCACCCTAAAAGAATAAAGGAGAAAAAAAATGAAGTGATCATATCAGAAATACAGAAAAAGTCAATACCCATTCATTATAACAATTCTTAGCAAACTAAGAATGTAAGGGGAATTCTTTAATTTAATAAAGGGTATTTACATAAAACTTATCTTTCTTAAAATAAGGAAAATTTTCCTGGTATCAGGAATGAGAGCAAGCTGCCCCCATATCACCATTTCTTATCAACACTGTACTAGCAGTTCTAGCCAGTATAATAGCCCAAGAAAAAGAAAGGATGTATCAGTTGCAAAGGAAAAATATAAAACTTCCATTACTATTTGCAGATGACACTGTTACATAGTTAGAAAACAAAAGTGTCTAGAAATGATCTACTAGAATTAATGAGTTTAAAGCCAGTTTGTGGGAAGTATGTAAATACCAATTTCAGTTCTCCATACTAGACAATCAAAGAAGGAAAATGTTAAAACTCTGCCATTTACAGTAGCATCTAAAAACACCCAATACCTAGGAACACCAAAAGATGTTACTCTTAGTATATAGAGAAGGATGAAATAGTAAACAGAATTTTAAAAGACCTAAATAATTGGAGAGGTAAACCATGTTCACTGTTTAAAAAATCAGTATTGTAAAGATAATAGTTTTGGCCAAATTAAGCTGTAGATTCAGCATAATCATAATCAAATCCCAGCAGGACTTTTTTATTCAGCCTTGGAAATGGAGATGTATGTGAAAATGTGGGAGTCAAGAATAACTAAGAATTTTGAAGAATAGCCAAAGATAGATGACTTTTTTCAGGAGCACACAATGTGCTATATAGATGATATATTATAGAATTGTACACTTGAAACCTATGTAATTTTACTAACCAATGTCAACCCAATAAATTCAGTTTTTAAAAGGAGTTGTTATTACAAGAGTTACAGTAATTACGACAGTATACTTTTAATGTAAGGATGGACAAATAGATCAGGTTAGAGAGCCCGGAAACAAACCTGTACATATATGGACGGAGGGGGCATATGAGTGTGACAGGTGATACTGCCAAGCAGTGGGCAGAAAATGCTTTTCCAGTCAGTGTTGCTAGGTCAATTGGAGCTCTACACGGGGAGAAGAAGAAACTTGATCTCACACCATACACAAAACCAAATACATATGAATTATGGATCTAAATAAAACCTCAAGATTATCTTTAAGACTGAAGCAGACAAAAACTATCTTAAATTGGACATAGAGGGACTGCCCAAAAAAGAACAGACAGATCAATTTGGACGATATTAAAATTAAGTCAAAAATGCCATTAAAACAGAATAGGCAGGACAAAGACTAGGGGCAAATATTTGGAAGTTAAGTTTCAAATGATTTCTGCAGTATATACAAAGAATTACAAACATCAATAAGAAAAGATGGATAGCCAAGTAGGCCAAAGTAGAGCCAAGTAGAGCCAAATTGTTGAACAGGGACTTTATAAAGGATATCCAAATGCCATTAAAAATATTAAAACATGTTCAGCCTCATTAGTCTTTGAAAAAAATGCAAAATAAAATCACAGTGAGGTACCACTACATAACCTATCAACATGGTTTAAATGACAAAGAAATTGACATTACCAAGTGTTAGCAAGAATGCGGAACATTGAAATGCTCTCATGAAAGTATAAATTTGTGCTACTACTTTGAAAGCTGTTTGACAATATTTGCTTCTACTGAAATTCTCGTACCCTATGACCCAGAAGTTTGAATCCTAGGTAGCGTTTTTCCCTGAAAATAAGACTGGGTCTTATGTTAATTTTTGCTCCAAAAGACGCATTAGGGCTTATGTTCAGGGGATGTCATCCTGAAAAATCATGCTAGGGCTTATTTTCCAGTTAGACCTTATTTTCAGGAAACACGGTATATACTTAATAGACATGTGTACAAATATGTGCCAAAAGGCATGTACCATAATGTTCACACCAGCTTTATAATCCCAAACTGGAAACTAACCCAAATGTTCCTCAGCAGTGGAATGAATAAATTGTATATCCATCTAATGGAATGCTATACAGTAATGTAAATCATCAACTACACATAATACTAATGAATTGAAAAAAAACAACATTAAGTAAAAGAAGCCAGGCATAAGTAATGTATACTGTCCAATTCCATTTACGTAAAGTTCAAAACGGTGAACTTAATTGTGGTGTTAGAAACGGGGGTTGTAATCTTTGGGAAAGAAGATTGGTTAGTGACGGGGAAGAAACACACAGGGACTTCTGGGGGTCTGATAATCTGTTTCTTGATCTGGATGGTGGTTATGTGAGTGGTTCACTCTGTGAAGTTTTATCAAAATGTACACTTGTGCCTTAGCAGTTTTCTGTTGCTTTTCAATAAATATTTTTTTTAAAAAATAGATGACATACCTATTGATCCAACTCTCCCATTTGGGGGTTCTGTCTTGAAGAAAGAAAAGCACCTGTCCCTAAAGAAAGCTGTAGGAAGATGAGTGAGCGATGTTAGACGATAGGGTGTTTTATTGCAGTATTGCTTGTAGCAACAAAAGTCTCTGTTATTGAGAGAGTGGTTGAAAAAAATCATGGAGTATCCATTCTGTGGAATGTTACACATGTATTTTAAAGACATTTTGTCATATGTGCATAGATTTTTGTGTGAGCCTGGAAAAAAGTGGAAAAGGCATATTGTTCCCTGATATAGGAGTGAAATTGGTGGCCAGTTTAGGGACAATTACTGAATTTTTCTTGGTACATCTTTGTATAATTAACCATTTCTTAGCTGCTGCCCTAACCACTGGTCCTAGCGACAACTCACTGTGTTGACAGCAGACTCTTTCTTGCCCTCTTCTAAGATAATCTTTGATTATCTTCATGGTAGTCAGCTAACCCCAGCCGCTGATTAGGCCATGAGTGATCATGGCTTAGCACAAGAAGAGAAGTAACGAAGAGAGTTTTAAAAGAGAACCTGGTCATTTCTGGATATGTGACTCATAGACTTGGCCGTGCGTGGCTATATATCATGGGTACTGTCAAAGGGAATTATAATCACAAGTCAAAGTCATATGAAATACATGTATTCCTAATATTAAGGATCTGGCTTGTTTGTTTCAAGCGGGAGCAAGAAAGTCAAATGGCTCGTCTTAAGAAACAGCAAGAGGAATTGGAACAGATGAGACTACGTTACCTGGCTTCTGAGGAAAAAGATACAGTAAACACTGAGCGACAAGAATTGTTGGATATAAGAAATGAATTGAACAGGTATAGTAATTAGAACATTCCATTGTTTTTGCCATACAAAAACAAAAGTTCCAGAAGGACAACCTTTTTAATTAGTTATTGGTCCAGGGAAAGTATAAACGTCAGGTCTTTTGGGAAAAAAAGTAGGTCATATATAGAATGTAGCTGATTTATACAATAGAAAATCTATGTCAAAGACCATTATTTCAAATTCTTTGTCATGAATGTAGCTGTATCAATTGTATTTAGCTTTTTTTGTTTCCATTCATAGCGCTAGTACTTTTATTTTTATTTGACTATTTCAGGATTATCACTACTATTTCAAAGTAATTGATGAAACTGAATTTATAATTAAATAGTATGAGAAATTTCAAATTTAGTTACTATAATAATATAAATAATAGCTCTTATTTATTGAGCCCTTACTATGTGCCAGGAGCTATTTGAACTTCCTCACATACCTGTCTCATTTTCTATCTTCAAAGCATCTTTTTCCCCCCGTTTTAGAGATGAGGAAACCAAGGATTCCAGTACCCTTTCCAAGGTCACACAGTTAGTAAATCATTGGTGCCAGAGTTCAAATCTGATTCCAGAGATTGATTTTTAACTACTGTGCTACGCTGGGCTTCTCTATAGTGTCATGTTCATCTTAGTTAAAATGTGAACAGTATTTCATATTTGAAAAGTCATCATGAGGAAGCAGCATGATCACAAATTATAGTCTTGTTGGAGGGGTGTTTAGGGGAAGACTTTTTAGCTTAAAGTTTATCAAGCGACTAGTAGTTTTGTTTTAGTGAAGCATACTGTCTTAGCTCAGGCTGCCATAAAGTACCATAGAATGAGTGTCTTAAACAACAATAATTTATTGTCTCACAGTTCTGGAGGCTAGAATTCAAGATCAGTGTGCCAGCATGGTTGGTTTCTGGTGAAGACTCTGTTCCTAGCTTGCAAACAGCTGCTTTGCCACTGTGTCCTCACACGGCAGGGAGAGAGAAAGCTCTCTGGTGTCTCTTCTAATAATCGCGCTAACCCATCCTCACGATCTCATCTAAACCTAATCATCTCCCCAAAGCCAAAGACCATCACATTGGGGGTTAGGGCTTTATTCAGCACATTAATTCAGTCCATAGCACATACATTTGACAGAATATCCCAAGACATCTCCATCTGTGAGTTGGGAAAACGCAGTCACTATATTAGGTGGGTTTAGAGCTGAATTAAATAACTGCATGTAGAAAATTAATATATAAATACCAGTTGGAAAAGGTCAAGGTGTACAGTGTCATGCTGCAGGGCTCAATTATGCTATTATTCTTTTTTCCATCAAATATTTGTTTGGTGTCTACTATGTTGTAGACTTGGAAGATTTTACAAATTAATGCATTATAACATAATTCTTGTCTGTCAGAATTTTGCTGTCATAGACAGTCATGTGTTGCTTAATGACAGGGATACGTTCTGAGAAATGCATCGGTAGGTGAGGTCATCGTTGTGCGAAGGAGACAGAGTGCACTTACATAGACGAGATGGTCTAGCCGACCGCACACCGGGGCTGCACGGCGTAGCCTAGTGCTCCTACGGGCCTGTACGGCATGTTACTGTACAAGACAACACGAGATTAAATCAAGCACATGAGAAAATGATGCAATCAAGAGATGCGGTAAATACGAGATGTGTGAAGCTGCTACTGGCCTAACACGGCACACTGTTTCACAGCAAGCTTGTTTTTTTAATGGGTAGAAAGCGCATACTGTAAAATGAAGATAAATACACAAACCAGTAACATAGTCGTTTATTATCATTATCAGGTGTTACGTACTGTACGTAATTGTACGTGCTATACTTTCATACAACTGGCAGTGTGTAGGTTCGTTTACACCAGCATCACCACGAACACATAATGTGTTGCGCTAGGACATTATGACAGCCGCCATGTCATGAGGTGATGCATGACTGTCTAGCACTTTTTTGGTTTCAGTTTAGCAAATATATATTAAGCCTCTACTGTTTGCTAAGTACTGTTTTGGTGGCTTAAATGAAGATAGCATTGGCCTATCAAATTTGCAGATCATACAAAATTGAATCTTACCATTAATGTCTTAATAAAATTACGATTCAGAGAGAACTGAAATCACCAAGATTAAATATATTAGCGACAAAAGCAGAGTCCTCTGTATAAATTATAAGAAAAATCTCTTAAACGATGGGGAAGATACAAAAGAAAAAAAAAAATTCATGTGAGAAAGCCAGGAGGATTTACATGGCCATTAGTAACAGTGTGACTTAGCTACAAAAAAACCATTGCAGTTAGGGACATTCATAGAAGTAGTGTTCAGTACTCAGCATTGGTAAAATCCCCTCTAGGATGTTCTCAACCAACGTGCAGCACACTTTAAAGGAAATTGGCTACCCAGAGAGCTTCCAACGGGATGTGACCAAGAAGCAGTTTGGGAGTGAGGGATATTGAACTTGAAGAGAATTTTTGGGCAGCGGATGAGATAGCTGTCTTCACATACGAGGTCTGAGAATTAAGTTCACGAACTCATCCTAGAAAAGTGCTACACACCTCACTGCTGAATATCACTACAGTCACCTTCAAAGCACGCCCCTTGGGAAGCTATGCACTGACACCAGCGCCTAGTCCAACCTTCAAAGCAAGTTTGGAACTCTTTCTGCAATGGCCCTCAGAGCTGTTGTTGTATTACCCGTGATGTCCTGAATGTCATCAAAATATCTTCCTTTCAATATTTTCTTTATCTTTGGGTAAAGAAAGAAGTCACTGGGAGCCAGATCAGGTGAGTAGGGAGGGTGTTCCAATACAGTGATTTGTTTCCTGGCTGAAAACTCCCTCACAGACAGTGCTGTGTGAACTGGTACATTATCGTGATGCAAGAGCCATGAATTGTCAAAATGTTCAGGTCATCTAACTTTCTCACACAGCCTTTTCAGCACTTCCAAATAGTAAACTTAGTTAACTGTCCAGTTGGTACAAATTCATGATGAATAATCCCTCTGATATCAAAAAAGGTTAGCAACATTTGTGCAACAAGTTTGCGAACTTAATTGTCAGACCTCGTTTGTGGAGGGCTCCCACATAGAAGTAAATAGGTTATCCTCTGGAGCAGATGCATAGCCGGTTATTGGAAAGCACATACTGAGTTCAACCTGGGAAAGAACTTTTTAGCAGAAGTTCTACAAAGCTGTAGGTTCCTAATTGACAGGAACTGTGTAAGTGGAGTTCAGACGTAGTTTTGTCAGGGAAGTAAAGTTTCCTTTGATAACTTTGTGGGCTTCATCAGCTACAAGGTTCTAAAATCCTCCTGTTGCTGTGATTGATTTGCATTTTAGTAAAGATTTGGTAGAGATAATCTATCAGATGTGAAAAAATTCCATCTGTTGTTTATGTATAAACAGATGAACAAGGACTTTCTGGTACATCCTCTGGTGTTCTATCATTAATTTACCCTCCAAGAGAGCTGTAAGAATTAGGGCAGGGGAAACAGCTGTTCAGAAAGCTTCTCTTCTCCATCCTCATGAAGTGCTCAAACTGATACCAGTATCCCACTAACCACTTGATTTCCATCTCAGCCCCAAAGCACATTGCCCTCACTATTTGATTTTTTTCTAAAAACAGATAAGAGATACTTGGTGTTCTTGGACTGCGTACTTCAGTTTCCAGTTCTTTTGTGGGGACTCTTAGGAGTCAGTCCAAGTTTCAGAGGGCCATCTGAACAAATGAACTGGGGCCTAGTCTTCCTCGTCTGTCAGAGCACGACTCACGCCTACTGGCTCTTCCTCTCTCTCTCTCCTGGTGCGTGTGTCAGTTTGGAAGTGGGTTTTGTTCTCTCTGGCTGCTTACTCTGAAGACCATCTAGAAGCAAAGGCTTGGACTCAACTGCTTTATCTTAATATAAAGACAAAATTTAGGAGTAGGTGCAAATTAAAACATTTTGGTAGCCAGTTACATAGAGGAGCATAAAGTTCTGTCTTCGTTGTACATTCTAAATTAACACATATTCCATGTCCAGACTTGCCGTTACCATCACTAAGTATACGCTACATTTTCAAGGCAACGTAATCAACAGTGTTCCATTAGAAATACCCAAAGCTCAGGCTGCCACCTGCTCTCCTTCTTTCATCTCCTAAATGAGATCATCACAAACATTACTTGAAGATACCCGTGCAAAGTCTTAAAATGTACTTGCCCTTTGGCCTAGGCATTCCCATTTCTGGCATTTTACTTTCTATGAAGAATGAGTGAAATAAGCTCCATAACAATAAGGACTCCTTTTCATGATGCGCTGCAGTATCCTCTAATCCTAGCATTATTTGGTACAAATAAATATTTGTTGAATGAATTTAAAAGAAAATTTTATGTTCAAAATCACAAAGGTTTAACAACCTAAAAGATCAGCAATAAAGGACAATTAAATAATGGAATGTTAATGAAGCCATTTAGAAGAACATTCGTAATGTCAGAAAACATTATATTAATATGTGAAAATATATTATACAGCATTGCATATATATTATTTTTTAAGAAAAATATGTATTTAAATATATATGCATTTTTAATTGAAAACAAAGAAAATTATTACTCCAATTGGATATCTCTGGATAAGATTGATTTTATTTTTATACACTTCGAAAATTTCTAATTTTCATGTATTTTATAATTAGAAAACCAAGTATTGTTTTTAAAACTGTCTTTTGTAAGTGTGCTAACTCTGACCTGCCAATGTAACACTGGTTTTTGTTTCCTTCCTGAAAATATTACTAAAAACGTATTTTACCACTAAATTATTTTCTTTTAAAAGGCATTGTTAAGACAACCAAAACAATATTTGTTGCCTGCTAGAGTGGTATTTGTTCTTGACTTCTCAGGTTAAGGCAACAGGAACAAAAACAGTACCAGGATTCCAGAGAGATTGCAAGTGGAAAAATGGATGGTCCACATGGCAGTGCGATGGAAGAAGGTTTGGATGATTATTTGACTCGCCTAATAGAAGAAAGGGATACTTTGATGAGGACGGGTGTGTATAATCACGAGGATCGAATAATAAGTGAACTTGACCGACAGATCAGAGAGGTTTTGGCAAAAAACAATGCCAGTAATTAATAACATTTGGAAAATCTTTACAAATTCCAGGTCTGAATTTTAATTTCATTGTAAAACCGTCAAAGGAAAGGAAAAATGTATGTTTTAAGATCCAATTTTCAATTTTTTATAAGCACAATTTTATATGCTCTTGTATAGTATTTATTTGATTTTATTTACTTTATGCTACCTCTCCCATTCTCATTTTATTTGTAATTACATTTTATATACTCATTGTAAATGACTTTTCAGTGTTTCTCATAATTTATAATTTCATGGCTAACTTTCATAACATCTTTTCACTAAATTTGTTCTAGGAGAAATGACTGCAGTAATTTCAAATTATATAACTTTTCACATTGAGCCAAAAGACTATATGTTGCACTTTAAAAACATTGTGTCCTATTCATTTGAATATAGCTATCTTAGAAGTTTAGACTACTTGTAAACATAACCAGTTTTACTTAATTCATTTTAGATGTCCTGTCTTTTTAACTTATAACATTAAAAAGTGACAAGTTTGAAAACCTAAAGCAGGATCAATTCAGAGAAGCCGTATGATAATATTGAATGACAAATTAGTCATTTATGTGACTAATGGGACTGTTTTCTATTTTAATAAAGTTAATACATATTAAACTTGTTTCAAGAACTATTGGATTTTCAAATTTTTACTGTACTCTGAAATTTAAGAATATGAAGTAATAACAGTATTAATAAGGTCTTCCTTGTCTGTCTCCTGCTCAAGATTACACTGTTTTCTTTTTTTGAAAATAGAAATTTCTTTTTATTTCTCAGTAATAGTAAGACTGGTCAACTTTATAACTTGGAAACAGACACCTAAAGACTTTGGGTGAAAAAGTAGAATGAAAAACTTTTTTACTCCCTCTAATCTTAACCAATGTTTTTAAAAAGTACATGAGATTAAGTCATTGGATTTATGTAGTGCCATGTCTGTATAAACTTTTAAGAATCCTTTTACATCATATTCTTCAGAGCCAACATTTGCCCTCAAAGCAATACTTTGCATGTCCTTTACACGGTATTGAAAAGGTTTAGTAGAAAATTTACAGATTAGGTGAGTCTTAAAATATATGTAGTTTGAAATTTGATTCCCGAATATAATAAATTTAAGTATATACTTTAGGAAGTATATATACTATTTACTGATAACTTCCATAAAAGCAGAATAGGCTATTTGGTAACATTAATTTTCTGTTTTCCAAGTTGGTATATTTCTTTTTTGGGAAATTACAGTTCTTACATGCCTTACATGTGGTTTTTTTTCCTTATTAACAAAGTATTAATCTACAAACAACCCAGCACTAAATAACAAAGAAAGAAATTACTGAATGAGAGAGTAATGCATATGTGAATTATAGCAGAAATTCGAAATATTATGGTTAGACATTTTTCTCTCATTGATTTTTGTGCCACGTGAATGTAACAGAAGTATTTTTATTTTGGGAGGACTTGGATAAAATATGGTGAGTGCTTTCCATTGCACTGTGTGCTGTGTGTGACTGTTTTCAAACACTAGAGGGGGCCTTAGAGTTAAAGAAACAAAAAGAGCTTTTCTAAAATGGATGTGTGGTTTATTTTGCCTTCTGTAAAGCAATCTTTTGGCTGTGTATTTTAACAAATAAAATCATAATTGTGTGCATCTTTGAGTTCCTGAGCAGTCTGTTACTTTTGTGCTAAACTAAGTGGGCAAGTGCTTGGCACTTCCGTATGAAGTCTGTATTTTTGGTTTTTAAGTGCTTACATTGCATATGCTTTTTATATGTCTTAAAATTGGAAGAGTCTGACATTTTAACACCTTTTTGTAGTCCTTTAGTGATAGCCATTTCATTTGTATGTGGCATTGAACATACTTACACTGATTACTCTACTAAATATTGCCAGTCCCTGGGAGTTGAGTACGACCAAAATAGATGAATGAATGAGCAAGTGAGTGCTGAGTAACTGAGTAAGTTTCGTCTTTGCTCCTATAACAGCAGACCTTTCTCCTCAACTATCTTAATGTGAAATAAAATTCACCTTTAAAATGTTTGTGATTCTTTTTTTTCATGGAGGAGTCTAGTCTCCACGTCTAAGGTTGGCACAGACTGCCTGGGAGGGGGCATACCATATCTGCCAGGTGTATGTGCTGCCGTTTCTGTATAAACTTGAGTTCCTTTCTAGGTATATCCCAATAATTTCTATCTAGACCTGTGTTCCTGTTGCTTCCAGCAGAGGTAGGAGTTTGAGTACGGTTTAAGGATGTATTGGGGAGCTGCACAAACATCTAGTTGGGCCAGATGACTTGCTTGTCTACTTACTGCTCTGTCCAGATACTGCCCGGCCTGAATCTGAGTTCTCAGATCAGCTCAGTACATGTTGTTCATCCTCAGCCAGCTCAGAATGGACTGACCTGGTTCTTGCAATCCATAAGAAGGGTCCTCTGGCAGCATGTATGGGCTTTGAAAATTTGGCCTCTCGTTGCTATTATGTCCAGCTTGATTGCATGCCTAACTTGATTTTTTTTACCTATTTCAATCACAAACCATAAAATTCACCAATTTAAAGTATACAATTCAGTGGTTTTTAGTATATTCATACAGTTGTGCAACCATCACTACTATCTAATTCTGGAACATTTTCATCAAAGAAACCCCATACTCTGCAGTCACACCCCATTCTCCCCTCCCCCCACCCCCTAGCAACCACTAACCTTTCTGTCTCTGTGGATTTGCCTATTCTGGACATTTCATATAGATGAAACCCTAAACTGACATTTAGAGGTGGAAATATTAGAAAACCTCAAGTATTTTTCTATGACCAGCTTCTATGGTATACAACATTTTATCAGATGGTGAATTAAATGATACAGAGATGCAGAAGGCCAACATAAGGGTATAACACTTGTCCCTCAGTTAAGAATATAAGTCAGCTGTTTTACTCTCCATTGCCTGTTAAAGCGGTGACCAAAAATAATAGTGAAAAGTAGATAATGTTCTGTAACATCTCTGAGCAATCCTATGGTGTTGGGTCTGGATTATCGATAAAAGGCATGTGTCATGCCCCTGGTAGCTTATCAAAATGGTACACTTTTCCATATGTTGTATAGAGTTTGGGGATTATGAGAAGTGTAGTTAACCAGAAGATAAGGTCCATGAGGACAGATGGGGTCTATCTTATGTTCCGCTACGTATATGCCAGGACGAAAACAGTGGCTGCCACATGTAGGCACTCAATACTGCATTCATGATGAAACAAATGAAGAAAAGACTATATTGGCTGGATTATGGATAGTGAAAACAGTTGTACAGCACTGCGTGTATTTAGTGCCACTGAATTGTACACTTAAAATGGTTAAAATTTTGCATTTATTTTACCACAATTTAAAAAATGTGCTTCAAACTCTACTTCAAATCTGCTTACTGTGTTTTCATGCGGAAAGTTGTCTGCACATGAGTCTCCTATCAGTCCATTCTTGAAGATACTATCTTAGTCCTTGATGTAGGAATAGACCCAATACTTCATGATCTGTTCGTAGCACCTCCATTCACAACACCTAAAATCAGTGAAAATTGTGGCTACTTTCTCGTCCTGTGTTCTAAAATGGGAGGATCCTTGACACGTGGAATGGGAATGCCTTCAGGTTTGTAAAATGAAGGTCTTGTTATCCTTTATAAAAAGAATAACGACAAAAAAAAAAAAAAAACCCACTGGTTGTTTAATTTCGCGCATAGTCCAGACCATGGATATAAATTAGAATTTTTCACAAGGAATGACCAGTTCCCTAAATTAGGCTTAGGACCTTTTTGTTGGCTATCATCTTATTGTTGGCCGGTGGTCTTATTAACTGATAAAGTGATTTGTGTGGGAATGCTGAATAAAGTCTGGTTGAATAATTTTTAGTGTTATGACTTGAAAATTTAAATCCGTCTTTGATATTTGTGTTTTGGCAACTGTGACAGACCTTGGCGCCCAGACTTTTCAGTGTGCGTTTTTTCTGCCACCTGCTCTGCAGCACAAACTAAGCTTCTTCCTATCCAGTGAGTCCTCTGCTTCCACGACTCAAAGGTGTAACTCATCTGTCTTGGTGTAAATGAGGAAATCCTGAATTCTTTACACACCTACATTTTTCACTGAAACAAAGAGAACTCGAGTGTTCTCAGTAACAACTGATTTTGTTAAATAACCTATTTGGCCTCAAGTTAGAATCAACTATTGTTAGGCATGTAACTGTAGAAAGGCCGCTATACACTTAAATCTCACTTTAGTTGCTTCTCTAGGGGTTGCCTTTGTGTTTTCATTAGAAATGTTTTTACAGATGTAGGCTCTTCAGATATAAAGTTGAAGTGGAGACTCAAGTTTAGCTTTCAAATTGAAGGGGGGATGGAGAACTGTTTCGAAAGATTAATTTATAGATAAATAATTTACTGAGTCTGATACGTTAATGTACAGTAATCCCTGGAGGCTTTTAAAGATGTAGTCATTATATTCTTAGCGTTTCTAGGAATGTTAAGCCTGTCATTCATAATAGGAGAGAACTAAAATAGGGCCCATTTATAATTTCTTCTTGGAAACATTTCACCCACAAATTCATAGACAAATATTTTTTCTTTTCCAAATAACATCTAATAGTTGGACAGCACAGCCTTTTTCTTAACATGTTAACTAGTCAAAAGCATACAGATACATTGGATGAGAGATGAATTTTCCTCAATATTTTAGAGCAAAACTTGGCTAGAGCAAAAGAAACATTACAGCAAAATCCTACTGTGACATTAAATTTTAATGAATGCCAACCCAGTAGTGAAAGAGTCTGTGCCTAGTTGGTTTGCAATGGATTGCTCAATTCTTCAGCAAATTCTCATATTAGTAAATTGAGCTAGATAAAGCATTAAAAACCTGGTTTCCTTTCTATGACTTCTTTCTGTAATCTGACAAATTGGGAAAGTTGGGTTACTAAAATTTCCATTTTTTTTTCTTTTTTTTTTTTGGAGACAAATTCAGAATTTCAAGCAGATCATTATTGTGTTAGTTGAGTTCAGTTGAGCGGTGTCCATGTGCTGCCCTGACCGTGGTGGTCAAATCACGGATTTGAGGCATTAGCAGCCCGCACGCATCGTTAGGCATCCTGTTTAGATTGGATGAGAGAGCAGAGCAGGCTGGTGTGTTCACCTGGCCATCGCCTTCAGGAAGGACATTTTCAATTCCTGACTAAGCTTCCTTGTTGGCAGATGAGATTAATGGTCTTGTCTTGGTTTCTGACAGAAGCTTATTTAGGTAACTAACTGAAATGTATAAAATTTGCACAAAGAAAATAAAGGTACCCAATAGGAAATAATTTTACAAATGGTCTTCAGAAGTAATTTAGCCCGCCGTCTTTTTTCACCAATGAAAATTGTATTTGCCAGCCCGCACTTGGCCTACCATTTCTTCCTCTATTATCAATACACACTTCTTTCTCTCTTACCTCCCTATGAATGTATATTTATCGGGAAAAAAGGACACCCAAAATTTGTTTTCAGAAGATTCCTTACAAAACAAAAAAATAAAGTGGACAGGAGAGCTCACACCCCAATTTTCCTTTGGTTTACCTTATCTTTTTCTTACTAAGGTCTGTAAAACTATCAGGTGGTTTCACTGGTTCTATTTTTCTTTGCCTCTTATGTGATCACTTGAACCTCAGTGTCATTGTCCAGCTCCATCTAAACATGCCTAGGACTCCAGCAAGATACATACACAGGAGAAACAATGGTCAGCCTGGGATGTGCTGGCATGCATCCAAACTTGAAACGGACATACTTAGCAATTCCCAGGAGCGCGCCCTTCTACCAAACGAAGGAGATCAAATAAGTTGAGGAATTCATCATCATATGTATTTTATATATCTATCATATATAGACTGTGATGGAGCTGAGATATTCCAATCACCTAGTGATGTCCTAGCATTTGTGGTGATGCTGGTATCAAGAGACCTGCGCTGCCAGTCATGTGAAAGGATGTACAGTGCACAATGCATGATAATGATACTAAATGCCCATGTTACTGCTTTATATGTTTATACTGTACCGTACATTGTATTGTTAGAGTATACTCTTTCGACTTATAAAAAACAAAGTTTGCTGCAAAACAGTATGTTATGCTGCACCACCAGCAGCCTCATACACCTCACGTGTACCCTGCCTCTTGGCATCATTTTCTCTTGTGCTTGATTTAATCTCGTGTTGTTTTGTACGGTAAGTAACATGCTGTACAGGCTTTAGGCTGGGAGTGCTAGGCTACTCCATATCACCTAGGTGTGCGGTCGGCTAAACCATCTAGGTTTGTGTAAGTGTGCTCTCTCATGTTTGCACAATGATGAAATCACCTAATGACGTGTCTCAGAACATAGCCTGTCATTAAGCAGTACATAACTGCATATACATATGTATATATACACACACCATGTTCCCCTGAAAATAAGACCCAGCCGGACAATCAGCTCTAATGCGTCTCTTGGGGCAAAAATTCATATAAGACCCGATATTATATTATAAAGACTTGGTCTTATATAAGACCGGTCTTACATGAATTTTTGCTCCAAAAGACACATTAGAGCTGATTGTCCGGCTAGGTCTTATTTTTTGGGAAATATGGTGTGTGTGTGTGTGTGTGTGTCTATATATATATATATATTATGTGGCAGTACATTGTTTAGTATAAAATTCTATATAGTTACATATAAAGTATTAATATTGTCCTTCCTATTATGATATATTGAAGAATGATTATACCCTACTTGCTTACTAGTAAACAGTATAGATGACAGTGGGCCCCCAATCCCTTCACATAATCAACAGCAAAGAATAAACAAAATAGCATTTCTACATTTTCCTTCTCATCCTTTATCTAAAGTCATTGAGGGGGGTTGTCACTTTGTGTTTATATTGTTATTATAAACGATAAATGTCTAACTATTACATTTGTTTGTTCACCTGAAACTAATAAATAAATAAATACATTTTCCTTGAAAATAAATACTTAAAGTATTTTGGGGGAGTGAAAACCAACAGACAGAATCTAGCTGAAAATCAGTTTTGTTAGAATAATATTTTGTAAAAATCAAATGCAAACGCCCTTTGGCCAGGCGTGCATACCCCAGCTAGCCACGGTTCCTACCACCCTTGTTATTTCACTGGCCCTCCTGCTTCCTATATTACGGGGTTTGCCAAGCTCGTGAAGACATTTGAGTTTGTAGACACCAGTTCCAACCATTTAGATCAAATTACTGGGTTCCTGCTCAACCAACTGGGCTCAACCAACTGGGCTCCAGCAACAGGATCCTTAGCAGCTCATGTGACCTGGCCTTTGGGTGAATCTTTGCCTTTTCAGCATAGAGATGTTAGCAGTTTCCTGTAGTTATTCATTTTTTAATAACTTGACCTTACTGTCTTTTGCTCTTACAGAATTTCCAACAGTTTTGTAAAGAACCTCTGTATTAAATTTGATCTCTATTAATGTTTGAAAAAAAAAATACAGTCATTGTTCTACCTTTCCCATGATAGCCTCTGCTATCATACAAAGTAAATGAAAATGTTCTAATTACATTATAGATAAAAGCTCTAAAATTGCATGTTAATTATTTTATGTCAAAAGACACTTTTCTTCAGACTCAGTAAGAGTATTTGCATACTAAATTTCACACTAAAAATATCAAACCTGTTTGAACCAGAGGAACATTTTATGTCATAAACTACAATAGATTAGCTGTTACTTACACTGAAACTTCAGAGGTAAGCACATGAGAATGAAGAAATCAACCTCTTTATAAGCCTATGCTCCAAAAAGTTGGCGAGCAAATATGGGGTGTGTTTGTGTGTGAAGGCGAACTCAGTTGGAATCTAAGATGGCCTTGAAGTCTGCAGGGTCCAAAACATTCTATAGACTGTGGCACTAACCAATTTGGGGTAGAAGTGATAATAGTGGTCAGGTGAGAAAAAGCACTCGTCAAAACCCAACATCCATTCCAGATAAACACTCCCCGCAAACCGAGAGTGAAAGGACCTTCCTCCACCTGACAGAGGACATCTACAAAAAACCTGCAGCTAATATACTTAGTGGTAAGAGAGTGACTGCTTTCCGTAGAGATCAAGAACAAAACAATATCTGCTCTTACTATTTCTATTTGATGTCGCGTGGGAGGTTCACAGTGAAATAAGGCAGAAAAGAACAAGATAGCAGAGTAGGAGATACCTTTGTTCCCCAACAAAAAACAAGCAGACAACTATCCATGAAGGAAAATAGCCCTGAGAGGACTCAAGAGTCCAATTAAGAACCTACAGGAACACGGTAGAGAAACAACACAGAGAATAACCACACAGAATGGATCTCTGGAGACGTCGGCTTAGCTGAGGCATCTAGAGAGAGCTAGGGACAAAAGAAGGGCAGGGGCTGTTAGTACCAGCCATGAGGTGAGTGCCACCACATTCCCCATGGCCTGCTCTGTAGAGGATCTGGCAGCCTTTGCCACTGAGGAACTCAACAGCCCCTCTGACAGCCACAGACTACACTGTAGTGTTCACTGGTATGGCTCCCAGAGGCCTGCTCCACAGAGGACGCCGGAAGCTTTCACCACTGACGTAACCCACAGCCATCACCGCCCTGGACCTATCAGAGAGCATATGCTGCACCACAGCGCCCCCTGGCAGGAGGAGCTGCAGTTGTAGTGCCCTGGAACTGGGGCTGCCACCACTCCCCCCAAAGCCCACACATGACCCTGACCCGGCTGCGGCTACTCCACGTGCACCCCAAACTTCAGACCCTGACTATGCAGCTATTCTGTATATACCCATGATTCATGCACTGGATCCAACACCACTGAGGATGAGGCAATGCCCCAGACTCTAGAGTTGCTGTCTCTACAAACATGCGTTTGTTCCAGTCTTCAGCTCCATGGCTGCTTGGCACAACCCTGCATCTCAGACACCAGAGCGACCACTGCAGTGAGCTACCCAGTGCCCCAGACGCCAAAGCCACTGTTGCTCTGCAAGCACCTACACTGTACAGCTCAACTCCATGGCCCCTCCATGGGCACCTGTGTATGACAAACCACCACCACCTCCCCACAGGGGCGCCCATGAGCCATACCTAGAGCCAAAAGAGATCTCCTCAGCCAATATATCCCCAATGGGAGAAAAATAATCAGGAGGTCCCAAGAAGCTTTAACCACCAAAGACTCCAACAGACTTCACCACTAGTTCAAACAGCCACAACCTCGCCCACTAAGGACCCCAGCAAGCCTTTGCCAACACTGACCTCAGCTGGCAGAACTGCACAAAGACTACACAACTGGGACTTCCTTGGAACCACCACACCCCACTTAGCCAGCACCCTTGCACCCAACCACAATAAAGGTTTTTTCCACACCAAAACCAGTCTGTGAAGTCTGTAAGAGATGACTGCTCCATCAAATGCACAAATATCAACACAATGCTATAAGAAACATGGGGGAAAAAATCAAGAAAACTGAACACCAGATACACAAAAGAGAAAGAGAAAGGAATCAAAGCATATACTACAGAAAATCATCAAATCACAAAGGAAGACAAGAGGGGAAGAAAGGAACAAGGGAACTAGAAAGCAGCCAGAAAACAATTAACAAGCTGGAAATAGTAAGTCCTTACCTATCAATAATTACTTTAAAGGTAAATGGATTAAATTTTCCAATCAGAAGACATAAAATGCCTGAATGGATTAAAAAAACAAAAACAAGACCCAACTGTATACTGCTTTCAAGAGACAAACTTCAGCTTTAAGGATACACACAGGCTGAAAATGAAGGGAGGAGGAAGATATTCCACTCAAATGTAAACCAAAGAGAGCAGGGGTAGTTATACTTTTATCAGACAAGATAGACTTTCAGTCAACTACCTCAATAAGAGACAAAGAAGGTCACTGCATATTGATATAGGGATCAATTGATCAAGAGGATATAAGAGTAGTAAACACATGCACCCAACATTAGTGCACCAAAATACATTAAATAAATATTAACAGATCTGAAGGCAGATATAGAGCAGCACAATAGTAGCAGGGACTTCATTACCCCATTTTCAACAAGATTGATCACCCAGACAGAAAATCTATAAGGAAACATTGCACTTGAACTGCACCTTGAACAAAAGGATCTAACAGACATACACAGATATTCCATCTAACAGCAGCTGAATATACGTTCCTCTCAAGCACACATGGAACATTCTCTAGAATAAGTCATATGTTAGGTCACAAAACAAATCTTAATAAATTCATGAAGTCTGAAATCATATCAAGTATTTTTTCTGACCCCAATGGTATGAAACTAGAAATTAATATCAGGAGGAAAGCTGGACAATTCACAAATATGTGGAAATTAACAATTTCTGAATGACCAATAGGTCAAAGAAGAAATAAAAAGGGAAATCAAAAAATCTCATGAGACAAACAAAAATGGAAACACAGCATACCAAATTTTATGGGATGCAGCAAATGCAGTTCTAAAAGGGAAATTTGTAGTGATAAATACCAACATTAAGAAAAAAGAAAGATCTAAAATGAACGCCCTAATTTACACCTCAAGAAACTAGAAAAAGAAGAACAAACTAGCCCAAAGTTAGCAGAAGGCAGGGAATCACAATGATCAGGGCAGAAATAAATATAATAGAGGCTAAAAGGACAATAGAAAAGATCAGTGAACCTAAGAGCTGTTGTTTTGAAAAGATAAAATTGACAAGCCCTTAGTTAGACTGAGAAAAAAGAGAGAAGAAAAAAATAAATAAAATCAGAAACAAAAAAGAAGACATTTCATACCAAACAGATGCAAAGGAGCATGAGACTACTATGAACAAGTATATGCCAACAAATTAGATAACCTTGAAAAAATGGGTAAATTCCTAGACACATACAGTCTTCTAATGCTGAATCAGGAAGAAATAGAAAATCTGAACTGACCGATTCCTCCTAAGGGAGATTGAATTTGTAACCAAAAACCTCCCAACAAGCAAGGTCCAAGGCCAGATGATTTCACTGGTGAATTCTACCAAACATTTAAAGAAGAATTAACACTAATCCTTCTTTAACTCTTCCAAAAAACATAAAATGTTCCAAACATTTTATGAGTCTTGCATTAGGCCAAATAAGGGCACTACAAAAAAAGAACTCTACAGACCAATACCCCTGGTGAACATAGACCAAAATATCCTCAACAAAATACTGATGAACCAAATTAACAGCATATTAAAAGAATCAAGTGGGATTTATCCCTGGGATACAAAGAGGGTTCAACATATGTAAGTCAATAAATGTGGTATAACACATTGACAGAATGAAGGCTAAAAATCACATGATCATCTCAATAGACGTTAGAAATATATCTACATATGATCTAGCAATTCCATTTCTGGGCATATATCCAAAGGGAACAAAATCAGTATCCCGAAGCAATATCTGCATTCCCATGTTCATTGCATCATTATTCATAATAGCCAAAATATGGAAACAACCTCAGTGTCTGTCAACAGATGAGTGGATAAAGAAAATGGGTCATATGTATACAATGGAATATTATTCAGCCATAGAACAAACACTATATGGTATCACTTATTTGTGGAATCTTTTTTAAAAAGAAAAAGCTGAACTCAAAGAAACAGAATAGAATAGTGATTGCCAGGAGGTAGGGGATGTGGGGAGATGTTGGTCAAAGGGTACAAAATTACAGTTATAAGATGAATAAGTTCTGGGGATCTAATGCACAGCACGGTGACCATAGTTAATAATACTCTATTGTACACTTGGAGTTTGCTAAGAGAGTAGATCTGAAGCATCTGAACACACACACACACACACACACACACACACAGTAACTATGTGAGGTGATGGATGTATTAATTAACTTGATTGTGGTAATGATTTCATAATGTATGTACACATCAAATCATTACATTGCACACTGTAAATATATATTACACCTCAATAAAACTTGGGGAGGGGCGGAATGAAATAAGACAGAAAAATAAATTAAAGGCATCCAGATTGTAAACCAGGAGTAAAACTATATTTGTTCACAGATGACATAATTGACTATCTAAAAAAATCCAATGGAATATACAAAAATGCTACTACAATAATTGCATTTGGCAAGGCTGCAGAGTACAAGATAAATATCAATGTGTAAAATATGAAAAATCAGCTATATTTCTATATACTAGCAATAAACAATCCCAATAGCATAAAATATGCAATATCAGGAATAAATGTGACAAAAATGTGAAAGACCTATGCACTTAAAGCTCTAAAACGTTGCTGAAAAAACTTAAATAAGTAGATAGATATCATGTTCATGAATCAGAAAAGTCAATATTGTCAGGGTATCCCCAAATTGATCTATAGGTTCATTGTAACCCCTATCAAATCCCATCAAGGTGTTATAGTAGAAACTGAAAAACTGATTCTAAAATGTATACTGAAATGCAGAGGATCTAGAATAACCAAAACAACTTTTAAAAAGTATAAATTTGGAAAACTAACACTTCCTGATTTCACCTGATTTGAAGATTTATAAAGCCACAGTAATGAAGATGATACACATACACAAACAGCTGATTTTCAACTGAGATGCCAATACAGTTCAGTGCAGAAAGGATTGGCTTTTTCTCCCCAATTTTTAAAAATTAGTTTCAGGTCTACAAAGCAACGTAACAGTTAGACATTTAAACCCCTCATAGTGTGATAACCCACCCCCCAAGCTTCTACCCCTCTGACATCTTATGTAGCTGTTACAATACCATTGACTCTCTTCCCTATGTTGTACTCCACATCCCGGGACTATATATACTTATATATTTAGTTATAGCTGACAGTCGATATTATTCTACTTCAGCTTCAGGTGTACAGTGCATTGGTCAGGCATATACACAGTCTATGAAGTGATTCCCCTGATAAGTCCAGTGCCCATATGGCATCTTACATGATCTTTACAACATTGTTGATTATATTCCCCATTCTGTATTAACTATCACTTTGTATTTCTTAACGCCTTCACCTTTTTCACCCTGCACCCAACCCCGTTCCCATCTATCACCCCGATAGATCTAGTACCCATCTGGCACCATACCTAGTTATTACAATATTGTCGACTATATTCCTTTTGCTATAACCTACATCCCCAGGACTACTGTATAACAACCAATTTGTACTTCTTAAGGGATTGGCTTTTTGACAAATTAATCTGGAAAAATTGGATGTCCATAAGTAAAAACTGAACTTCCATGCACACTTTACACCATATACAAAAGTAAAAATTGTTCATAGAACTAAGTGTAAAATCTAAAACTATCAAATAACTAGAAAAAAACATAGGAGAAAGCCTTGAGATTTGTGATTAAAGATTTCTTACATATAACATAAAAAGCACAATTCATAAAATAATAAATTGATAAACAGAATTTCATCAAATTTAAAAACACTGCTCTTCAAAGACTAATTAGAGAATGAATAAAACAAGCCACGACTTAGGAGAAAACACTCGCAAATCATTTCTGATACAGGATTTGTTTCTAGAATATATAAACAACACTCGCAAGTCAATATTAAGAAAACAAAGTACTCAATTTTCAGAAAGCTAAAACATTTGAAAAAATGCCTCACTAAAAAGATATATGGTTATTCAATAAGTGCATGAAAAGATGCTCAACATCATTAGTCATTAGGAAAAACGCAAATTATAACAACAATGCGATACTACTACATTTGTGCTCTACCGTGGGAATGCAAAATGGTCACTATGGAAAACAATATGACACTTCCTCAAAAAATGAAAAATAGAATTACCATATTGTAACAATTGTTGTCTCCAGAGAAACAGAACTAACAGCATTCTTCAGAGAAATAGAGTAAGAGATTTATTGTGAGGAATTGGCTCCCACGACTACGGAGGCTAAGAAGTTCCACTATCTGCTGTCTGAAGCTGGAGACCCCACGATAGCCAGTGGTGGAATTCAGTCCAAGTCTGAAGGCCTGAGAACCAGGGGAGCCAATGATGTAAATCCCAGGCCAAGGGCAAGAGGTGATGAGATGAAATGTTCCAACTCGGACAGTGAGGCAGGAAAAACAGGAGTAAATTCCTGCTTCCTCTGCCTTTTGTTCTATTCGGCCCTTCAAAGGATTGGATGATGCCCACCCACATTGAAGAGGAAAATCTACTGGGTCCACCAATTTCAATGTTAACCTCATCTGGAAAAAGAAATTCTGACATGTCACAAAAACACAGCATGGAGAAATCTTGAGGACACTATTATGAGTGAAATAAGCTGGACACCAAAGGACATACACTGTATGATATCACTTATAAGAAGCAGCTAGAGTAGTAAGATTCATGAAGACAGAAAGTGGAAAGCTGGTTGCCATGAACAGGGGAGAGGAGGAATGGGAAGTTAGTATTTAATGGGCAGGGAGTTTCAATTTTGCAAGAAGAAGTGAGTTCTGGAGATGGATGGTGTGATGAGGTTACACAACAACGTGCCTGTATTTCATGCCTCTGGACCATACACTTAAAAATGGGTAAGATGGTAAATTTTATGTTATGTGTATTTCACCACAATTTGAAAAAAAATTTAAAGCAGAATTTCAGACCCCACCTGGACCTCTGAACAAGGTCATTTGCATTTGTTCAAGGTCACCTGATGTTTTGTACACATATTCAAATGTGGAAGGCACTGGACAAGAGAGGTATCCCACACTTCCAAAAAGTGTTTGGTAGTTTATAACAAAGTCAAACATATACATATTCTATGACTCAGCAGTTTCATTAGTAGGCATCTAGTCAAGAAAACTGAATGAAGATGTCCGCAAAAAGACTTGTACAGTTGCTCATATTAGCTTTATTCATAATAGTCCCAAATTAGAATGAACCCAAACCCATCAACAGGAGAATGGACAAACGGAATGTCCACACCACAAAATACCACTCAATAATACTAAAAAGAAAAAAGAATGAACTGCTGATATATGTAACAACATAGGTGAATTATGAAAATGTTATGTGTGTGAAAAAAGTCAGACATATAGTATGGAGTCTATTTATATGAAATACAAAAACAGGCAAACCAGTCTATGATGACAGAAGTCAGAACAGAGTTTACTTGTTTGGAGAAGGGCAGTGGATACTACCTCAAATGGTGCACAAGGGAACTTTTGGGAGTGACTGCAATGTTTTTTATCTTGATCTGAGTGGTAGTCACATGGGTGGATACATATGCAGAGATTTATACAATTTACACTATATCATATATTCCATTGCACAGTGGAATTCTTCACATTCTTAGTATTACCCTTAATACTTGTGGATCTTATATAATTTGTATTTTAATAAAGTACCATAACACATTAGAGCTAAGATTAAAAAGGATAAAATTAGAATTTTAAACAAAGTTTTTAATAACTTAAAATTACTGGAAAGTTCTGGCATCTATCCAGGATGTAATTAAGTATAGGAGAGAGTTTACAGAGTAAAAGAAGTGAGTGACAAAAAATGAAATAGATTCATGCTTGTATCTTGCGTAGAGACAGATTGATAAACCAGTTACACTTGCATTACATAACATTCAGTTACACATAAAATGGTGCTTATGGAACATACATATGTAATAAAAGTTTTTTGTTTTGTTTTTTAAACAGGACAGGAATGTGAACAACAATGTAAACATTTAGGAGAATGATCAGAAAGAAAGGAAGGGGGGACAGTAGGATTAAGAGGAAAAGGGTCTTCAACTTTATTTTTTCTTATAAGACAAAGATTTTAAAAAAAATGTTAGTACTTATTAAATCTAGGTGGTGTCTTTAAGAGTGTCTATTATATTTTTATCCTGTAACTATTGTTTAAAATATTTCATATTAAAAAAACAAAGTGTTATTGACCTTTATATATTAGAATATTATCTCGAAGATTTACTGGAAGCCATCATAATTTTATAGATGGCTTGTACTGGTGTTATTAAATAGCTTAAATGTGTGTTTGTGAATTTAAAGATTCTAGAAGAATACCCAAAAAACTGTTATTAGTCATTGCCCCTGAGAGAGGAAAGAACCTTAACTTCACTGTATAACCTTTAGTAATAATTACATATTTCCTTTCAGTGCTATTTATTAATAAACAATGTCATTAAATAGGTGGTTTAGCTGATACGATCTTTAAGGCATTTACAGGTTCTAAAATGCTATGATATGATGATACAGCTTTCCAGAAAGGACTTTATTCTGAGGTCTGAAGACGTAATTTTGAGATCACACATATTCTGAGTTGTAACATATTATTAAAATTACCTAAAGGAAAAACCATAAATATTATCTTGTTCCTTTCATCTGAATTACGCCTGTACTACCAGCCAATTTTAAAGTTATTGAATATGAATACATAGGCATTTTGTTGCCATTGCACTGGATTTCGTAGATAAAGTTATTCAGCTTGGTAGCAGAGAATCCTAAAATAATAGTGGAAAATATATATTAATTTGTTTACAGAAATTTCATATAAATATAACACACATCCTGTTTCTACCATTACATATTTAACATTCTATTCTTAGTAACATTTAAAAACCTTAAATTATCCTTTCTGTTACGTTTAAAAACACCTAAATTAGGCTTGCATTCTGATTTGGCATGTGCCATACATTAACTATATAGCCACTAAATGCCCTTAAATTAAGTTTTCTTCATTATTAAAACTTTGACTACCTCTTATTCAACCTAACATTGAATAAGGCAAGTCACTAAATATGGTGGTGGAAAGAAGGCTAAGACATGGATCCCACCCTAGAGGAGGTTGTAATCTAAATAGACGTGTGCACAGAGAGCTACTGTACAAGGTATTCTGTGGGATTACTGCTAGAATGGAATGTTAAAGACTATTACAATGGTGCTCAGAAGAGAGAAATATTTCAGGGTAGAAGGTCACAGAAGAGGTAGCATTTGAGTAGGCGATGAAAGATGAAAGACTTAAAAATGCCCTTATATTAATTATTTTCTTTAAAATTACTGTTCTGGAAACCGCTTAGAAGTTGTTTTTAATGCAGTTTTGTTGAAATTTTTCTATTTTTTACATAAAGGGAAGCTATTTTTTTGGTAAAGATATGCACTACCAAAATAAAAAAATGAAGGTAGTTATAATGAAGTGTTAAAGAATCATATCTGTAATGATACATTTATTAACATCATACAATTTTATTTTATGTCTTCTCAAAAGACACATTGAATGAAAAAATCCAAACTGCATAACTCATTCACTAAAAGAGGGACTAGATAAAAGAACACCTTAACATTTCATATTCAATGTGTAATAAAGTATCAGATGGCCTAGATAATTACAGTAATGAAAATTTAAAATACAGCACCTTAGTTGCTGAAAAGGTCAGAGATGGTCAGATAATAGCAGAAATAACAACCACGTCACAATACTTTGACGTTTTAATCAAATAAATTCCCAAAGAGAAATCCCCAAATTTGCACTGTGGATATCAGGGGAAGCCTTGATGGCAGAGCTAGAGGTCATGGTTTTAAATCCCAGCTCTGCTATTTAACCTCAGCATTTCCGCTTTCTCAGCTGTCCAAATGGTAATAACCTGGCCCGTGCCTCCTTCAAAGGGTTATGCTGTAAGAATCAACTCTGTTAGGTGAATGTGCTCTATAGAATATAAATCATTACCAACTGTAGTTGTTACTAGTCAGGTGTCACTTAAATTAGCTCGAGCTTTCCAAGCATGTCTTGGAAAAGGGAAGTTGGACACACCATCTGAGGTAGTCGATGAGGACTTTCCCTCTTATTTTTATGATTGCATTGACTACATTTTGCTGAGATAAAGTTGAGGGGTTCTCTCTCCATGATCATCCAGCTATGTGACCGTGGCAGTTTTCCTCTACTCCGCTAGGCCTCCATTTCCATATCTGTAAAGCAAGAATCATAATGGTACCCTCTTCTAGAGCATTGGGAGGAGTAAATAAAATCCCACACGTAAAGAGCCTTACATGTGGTTAAGGGTCCACTTAATGGCAGATCTTATTATATACCTTGTATTCTCAGAGCAATGAGAGCGTACTCATTGATACATTACGTAAGCCCTAACTGGGACACCAATCTTCCAGTAGGTTACTCTAGTTTCACAACTCCTAAGAGCTATGATAACGTGTTGTGAAGTTTAGGGTTATATTTAAAGAGTTTTTCTGGAATTATGCATTTAGCTCTTCTCCTATCATGCCTCATTAAAGTTTGAAAGTTATATGTATTTATTTCTTGTCCTTCAAACAGCTTTCCTTTTTTAATCCATCAATTTCCTGTGCCCAAGTATGTCAATACTTGGAATGTGAATAGAAGCACCACCTTTGCTCTTACATCTGGTTTGAAGAAGTATTCAAATCCGTCCTGACTGACAGAATAACAAAATAAAGAAAAGAAAGGCCTATAAAAGGTTAAATAAGCCATAACTATTCCAAAAGAAATAAAGTTGGTTCACTAAATGTCATACCTTAGGCCAAAATAATTCCCAACAGGGAAAAGAGTTTTAAAAAAAATAAAACAAAACAAAAAAAACCAACAACTCAGGGTGCTAAAGTTCTTTTAAAACAAAGACGAACGTAGAAACCTTTAAGGAAATGATAGATTTAATTTCTTTAAGTCAAAAAACAACATAAATAAAACTAAAATAAAAACAACAAACTAGGGAAAATATTTGCATCACACATGAGGGATTTATGTCTTTACTATAGAAGGAAATAATAAGAGTTGTGTGCAAGGATGTCTGTGAAAAAATTTTGTAATAGTGATAAATCGGACAATTCAGTTTATAAAATGGGGATAGTTAATGGAATGGCCAAATATGAATAGCATACTTTTATTACAAAATTAGTTTGGAAATGAATACATTAAAATGGCATATTTAAAATGTATTTATAAATTAAATACCCAAAGATAAATACTTAGAAAATGTTCACTTCTAATTAAATGAAAACATATAACATATAACACTGTATGTTTAATATGACGCAACTTTAAGTACATATTTTCACAAAATATGAAAAACTCTGGTAGATGTATTTATGGATATTTTACATTTTCTTTTGCTTTTCTATATTTTAAAAATTTCAACAATGGATATTTAGATTTTAAACAATATATTTATCAGAAAGTTAACATTCTTACCTTGGTGCTGCCTCATCTTTTCTGAGCTAAATCTTGCCTTTATCTTATCATTTGCAATATTTGAACAGAGATACCAGAAATGTTATATTTAAGAATGTCTACCACAGAAAAAATAAGTGAAATTGATATAAATGTCTAAGAACAGGGTTAAGTAAAGTTATGCTCATTCAAAAGACAAAATGATGTGCATCTATTAAATAAGCATGTTTAAAAGAATAATGTTATGATCAAAGCAAATTGCACAATAGTCTTTTGAAATGATCCCAATTATATCTTTGCTCAAATATCATCTTTTCAATAAGGTACCCCTGACCATTCCGTTTAAAATCACAATCCCTACCCATCTATATGTTGTCTACAGATGCTCACTTCAGATGTAAGGACATATATGGACTGAAAGTGAAGGGATGGAAAGATATTCCATGCAAATAGAAACCTAAAAAAATCTGGGGTGACTGTATTTATATCAGAAAAATAGACTTTAAAGGAAAGACTGTAATAAGAGACAAAGAAGGGCATTAAAGAGGCCAATTGAACAAGAGGATACAACATTTGTAAATATGCACTCACCTTAGGAGCATCAAAATACATAAAGCAAATATTAACAGACCTAAAGAAAGAAATAGATAGCATTACAATAATAGTAAAGGACTTTAATACCCCACTTACATCAATGCACAGATCATCCAGATAGAAAATCAGTAGGGAAACATCAGCCTTAAACAACATGTTAGAACAGATCAACTTAACAGACATGATCATTCCATCCAAAACCAACATTATATTCATTCTTCTCAAGCTCACATGGAACATTCTCCAGGATAGATCATATGTTAGGCCACAAGACAAGTATTAATAACCTTAAGAAGATTGAAATCATTATCAAGCATCTTTTCTTACTACACTGGTATGAAACTAGAAATCAGTTACAAGAAGCAAACAAGAAAATTCACAAATATGTGGAGATTAAACAATGTACTATTATACACAGGTCAAAGAAGAACGCAAAAGAGAAATCAAATCATACTTTGAGACAAATTAAAATTGAAACACAAAGAACCAAAACTTATGGAATGCAGCAAAAACAATTCTAAGAAGAAAGTGCAGAGATATAATACCTACACCAAGAAACAAGAAAAATCTCAAATGAACAACCTAACTTTACACCTCAAGGAACTAGAAAAAAAATCAATGAAGCCCAAAGTTAGTAGAAGGAAGGAAACAAAAATCAGGTGGAAGTAAATGAAATAGAGACTAGAAAGACAATGGTAAACATCAATGAAATTAAGAGTTGTTTTTTTGAAAAGATAATCAAAATGGACAAACCTTTAGCTAGACTCACCAAGAAAAAAAATTAGAGGACTCAAATAAAAGCAGAAATGAAAGAAGAGTTGTTACAACTGATACCATAGAAATAAAAGAAGAGATTACTATGAATAATTATATGCCAACAAATTGGACAACCTAGAAGAAATGGATAAATTCTTAGAAACATACAAGCTACCATGACTAAATCATGAAGAAAAAGAAAATCTGAACAGATCAATTACTAGTAAGAAGATTGAATCAGTAATCAAAAACCTCCCCACAAAAAGTTCAGGACCATACATCTTCACTGGTGAATCCTACCAAACATTCAAAGAAGAATAGATACCAACCTTTCTGAAACTCTTCCAAAAAGTAGAAGAGGAGGGAATACTTCCAAACTCATTGTATGAGGCCAGCATTACCGATACCAAAACCAGACAAGGATGCCACAGGAAAAAAAAAAAAAAAAAAAAAAAATTGCAGACCAATAGACCAGATGCAAAAGTCCTCAACAAAATATTAGCAAAACAAACTCAACAATACATTAAAAAGATCATTTATCACAATCAAGTGAGATACACTCATATTCTGGGGATGCAAGAATGGTTTAACATTTGCAAATCAATCAATGTGATACATACACCACGTTAACAAAAATGAAGGATACATCTCAATAGATGTAGAAAAACCATTTGACAAAATTCAACATTTTCCATCATAAAAACTCTCAACAAAGTGGGTACAGATGGGACATACCTCAATATAGTAAGGGCTATGTATGACAAACCCACAGGTAACATCATAGTTAATGGAAAAAGCAGAAAGCTTTATCTCTAAGATCAGGAACAAGACGAGGATGTCGGCTCTTGTCACTTTTATTCAACATAGTATTGAAGGTCCCAGCCAGAGCAATTAGGCAAAAAAAAAAAAAAAAAGAAAGAAGAGGCATCCAAATAAAAAAGGAATAAGTAAAACTATCACTATTTGCAGAAGACATACTATACATAGAAAACCCTAAAGATTCCACCAAAAACTGTTACATTCAATAAAGTTGCAGGACACAAAATCAAAATAAAAAAATCTGTTGTGTTTCTATACACTGATAATGAACTATCAAAAACAGAAATTAAGAGAACAATCTCATTTACAATTGCATCAAAAAGAATAAAATACCTAGGAATAAATTTAACCAAAGAGGTTAAAGACCTGCACACTGAAAACTATGACAATAATAGAAATGGAAGAAGACATAAACAGATGGAAAGATATTCTACGCTCATGGATTTGATGAATTGATATTGTTAACATGTCCATACTACCCAAAGCAATCTACAGATTTAATGTAATCCCTATCAAAATTCCAATGGCTATTCCCACAGAAACAGAACCACCAATCCTAAAATTTGTATGAAACCACAGAAGATCCCAAAGAGCCAAAGTAATCTTGAGAAAGAAGAACAAAGATACAAGCATCATGCTCCCTGATTTCAAATTATATTACAAAGCTCTAGTAATCAAAACAGTACCTTACTGGCATAAAAGCAGCCACATAAACAGAATAGAGAGCTCAGAAATAAACCCATGAATATATGGTCAATTAATTTACAACAAAGGAGTCAGGAATATACAATGGGGAATATACACCTTTAATAAATGGTGCTGGGAAAACTGTACAGCCACAAAAGAATCAAACTGGACCACTTTCTTACACCCTATACAAAAATTAACTCAAAATGGATTAAAGAATTGAATGGAAAGATCTGAAATAATAAAACTCCTAGAAGAAAACATAGGGGTAAGTTCACTGACATTGGTCTTGGTGACAGTTTTTGGGATCTGACTCCAAAAGCAAAGGCCACAAAAGTAAAAATAAACGAGGGAAACTACATCAAACTAAAAACATTTGCACAGTAAACTGTCAGCAAAATGAAAGACAACCTACTGAATGGGAGAAAATATTTGCAAATTTTATCTCATGAGGGGCTAATATCTACAATATATAAAGAACTAATACAATTCAATAGCAAAAAATAGTCAAACAATCTGATTAAAACATGGCCAGAGGATCTTAACAGACATTTTTTTCAAAGAAGACATACAGATGGCAACAGGTACATGAACAGATGTTCAACATCATTAATTATCAGTAAAGTGGAAATCAAAACCACAATGAACTATCACTTCACACCTGTTGAATGGTTATTTTCAAAAACACAAGAGATAACAAGTGTTAGCAAAGATGTGAAGAAAAGGGAACCCTTCTGTACTCTTGGTGACAATGTAAATTAGTGCAGCCTCTATGGAAAATAGTATGGAGGTTCTGCAAAAAAATTAAAATATAACTACAATATGACCCAGAAATCCCACAAGATAGAAAATGAACTCAAAAAGATATCTACACTCCCATGATTACTGCGACATTATTTACAATAGCCAAGATATGCAAATAACCTAAAATGTCTTCTGATGGATGAATGGATAAAGAAAACATTATCTATCTATCTATCTATCTATCTATCTATCTATCTATCTATCTATCTATAATGCGTGTATATACATACACACAAACAATGGAATATTACTCAGCCTTAAAAAATGTAATTTTGCCATTTGTAACAGCATGGATGGTCTGTGAGGACATTATGCTAAATTAAATCAGTCAGAGAAAAACAACCATATGATCTCACTTATATGTGGCATCTAAGAAAAAGAAAACCCAAACTCACAGACATAGAGAACAGATTGGTGTTTGCTGGTGGCAGGGGTGAGGGGTTGGCAAAATAAGTGAAGGGGGTCAAATGGTACAGACTTCCAGTTATAAAACGAATAAGTCATGGGAATATGATGTACATGGTGACTATAGTTAATAATACTATATTGCATATTTAAAAGTTGCTAAAAGAGTAAATCTTAAAAGTTCTCATAACAAGACAAAAATATTTTGTGATTGTGTATAGCAATCAATGTTAGACTTACTGAGGTGATCATCTCACAATATATACAAATGTCAAATATTACTTTGTGCACCTGAAATTAGTATAATGTTTAAAGTCAGTTATGTGCTAATAAAATTTTTTAAAATAAAATGAAGGATCCCATTAACAAAACAAAACTATTTTTCTAGGTGTTTTTTTTTTAAACTTGCAATACCCTCTACACTGACCTAGCATCTCTGATCACTTTATTCAAACTGCACTATTTTTTCTACACACTTATTAACTTCTACCATACTATATAGTTTTCCTTCAGTGATACTGTTTGTTATCTGCTTCTCCATCGAATGTTGGTAGGCATCTAATGAGAATTTATTGAATGAATGTGTGATTGTATATGGGTAGATACATTAAAAAACATAGAACAAAACATACCAAATACTAATTGTAGCTCTTTTTAGATGGTGTGATTATGGGTGATGATTATTTTCTTCTTTATACTTCCCTAGATTGTAAAAATTTTCTACAATGAACATGGATGACTTTTATAGTAAGGAAAATGTGTGTGTGTGTGTGTGTGTGTGTGTGTGTGTGTACATACGTATATGTTCAAAGAATGTTAAACTGGATATTTTAGGTAGATCTTTACCCCAGAATTATTCTAGACATTCTATGTTTTCAAAGACCTCCTGGGGAAATGATTTTACAATCCTTCTCATCAACATGTGTCGGGGTTTAGCATCTCTGAGAATGAAGAAATATTTCTGATTTAGTTCTGCTTGCCACTGGCAGGGTTAAATGGTGCCTGGGGGTGTAGAGTCAGGCACTAAGGCATCTGTTAAAGGCAAGAAAAAAGAAGGGAGACACATTTTTTACAGTGATGGAGTAATGGCAGTGGAAAGGAAAGTAAGTAGGAGAGAGAGAAGAGGAAAGGAAATGGAAATTACAGTGGCAAGCATTTTTTTTCTTTCTTTCTTTTTTTTTTTTTTACATGCTAGCACAGATGCCAGGTGCTACTGTTGGTATAAAGGTGATTGTAATGAGTTCCTGCCCTCAAGGAGTTTGGAATCGAGTAGGGGAGCTTTCAGTCTACTGTGTACACCTACTCTCTTCTTATTACCTTAGCAGATATTTCTGACTATAGGGCACCCTGCTTATTAGAAGCTGCACTAAGTGGGCAGCCGCTGGGGATGGGTGCTGACAGCTGTTAATAAATGCAATTACATTTTTTGGATATTGTAAAAAGTGTTAGACTACTTTCAATCATTCTTCTGTGGACTATCCCCCGTATACATTATCTGCAGCTTTATTTTATTGGATGGAATCTTTTTGTCTCATTTTAATCCTTGACTAGCTTTTCCTGACCACAATTATGACACATTCTTGAAAGATTTCAAAATAACTTTAAGAGCGGATTAGGTGAAAGATAAACATGTAAATCTAGAACAGGAAAGAATTACATTAGGATTCTAGAGCCAAGTATAAATGATTTACAGGGTTTTTGTTTGTTTGTTTGTTTGAAGTATTTGGTCCCAGGGTGTCTCTATTTCTCACCAGGAAATGGAGGATTGTTTGCAAGGCTGGGGTAAACCCTTCCTGCTTTCTGCTTTCTGGGAGATGATAAAAACTAAGCTGGTTATTGTCTGTCACAGAATGTTTTTGATAAGCAACCTTTGATAGTTTTCTTCAAAAGGACCCAAATTCTTTGATTTTTGCCTCCTGGGTATTTCCTAGTTCTTCACACCTTCCTGAAGCTGTGTGGCTATGTCCTAATGTTAGCATTACAAGCTGTGTTGGAGTTCTGTCAGTTCTCGTGACTACGTGTGTCTTGGCTCTGACTTTGAATTGTACTTCATTTTTACATCCAGATAAAATGTTTCTTCAGGCACTGGTGTCAGCAGTTAATGCTGATCTACCTGCATCTTTGTCACATGTGCCCCGTCGTTTTTCCCATACTCACACATGCCTGCACACGTAGTTTTGTTCCTCCTCTGGGCTGTCGAGCTACCGTGGTTTGGTGAAATGGCTGCAGGAACTTCAGTCAGGAGACTTGGGTTCTGTGCCGGGACTTACTGTGCCCTGTCGGAGGTCTTGGTTAAATTGTTTAACTCTTTAAACCTTCCCTGGGTGGTATGAGCGTCAAACACAGGAGCAAACATGAGAATGTGCTGCAAACTAGGATCAGAAATATAATGACACCCCTATTGGTTCACTTTTCTCTCTTTTTTTTTTTTTTTCCCCGGTGGTGAATCTACCCCTTGCTCCTTCCCATCAAAAGAGCTTTCCTTGTTTAAAATACTCCGTTAGCCCCTTTTCACCTACTTAATGCCTACGCTGCCTTCAGATGCCACCCTAGCCATCTCTACCCTAGCCATAGCCTCCCCCTACCTCTTAGCTGGGTAATTTCGTCTCAAAGTATGCTCAGTAGTACCAAGAAGCTCTCCTCCTCAGCTCTCAGAATAGTTGCAACTGATCTAGAAGATTATTTGATTATTGAACATCAATGTAGCTCAGGAGACAGACAGCCTGGATTCCAATTCTGGCTGAGGCTTACCAGCTGTGTAACAATCTAGCGCTGTGCCTGAGAGTCTGTGCCTATAAAATAGATATTTGCGTTGCCTACCACATAGGGTCGCGGTGAGAATTAAATGACTACTGCATATACAAGGTCTGACAATTAAATTCGTGAACTTGTTGCAACGATGTTACTAATCTTTTCTGATATCAGAAGGATTATTTATTATGAATTCGTACCAACTGGACAAACAGTTAACCAGGTTTACTATTTGGAAGTGCTGGAAAGGCTGCGTGAAAAAGTTAGACGACCTGAACTTTTCACCAACAATTCATGGCTCTTGCATCACGACAATACACCAGCTCACACAGCACTGTCTGTGAGGGAGTTTTTAGCCAGTAAACAAAGAACTGTATTGGAACACTCTCCCTACTCACCTGATCTGGCCCCCAATCACTTCTTTCTTTACCCAAAGATAAAGGAAATACTGAAAGGAAGCCATTTTAATGACATTCAGGACGTCAAGGATAATACGACACCTCTGACAGCCATTGCAGAAAGAGTTCCAAAATTGCTTTGAAGAGTGGACTAGGCACTGGCGTCAGTGCATAGCTTCCCAAGGAGAGTACTTCACAGGTGACCATAGTGATATTCAGCAATGAGGTATGTAGCACTTTGTCTAGGATGAGTTCGCGAACTTAATTGTCCGACCTCGTATACCACTTCAAACTGCCTGGTGCCCAGGCAGCACTCACTGAATGTTGCCGCCATTATGGAGAGAGGTATTACTTTGTCTGCACCCACCATGAGCATGAAAGCTCCACCAGGAGCTTCTTTCAAATGCCTCGTCTTTCAAGTGCAAGCACAGGGCTTGGCTTACAATAAGTTCTTCCTAAAGATTTGAATGTAATAATGAATACTTGAGTTAACGGATCTAAATTATAAACCTGTTCTCATCTTAAAATGCTGGCATCATGATTTCTATTCCATTATCCATGTTACATTGTCTTGTAAATGTTACAAAGCAGAGAACTTAAAACCAAACCTTTAGGAAAATAGTTTCCCATAAGTTGAAGGGACTGCCTAGTTATTTGTGGTGTCTACAATGATAATCATAAATGTTTATTAGAATACGAAGACCTCTGCTAGGCATTTTGAATAATAGAATAATGACTATCTTCTCTATTGGAGATGCTGGTTGGGAAGTTATAATATAGTATCAAACCAAGGATCTTGTGACAAATAGCAAAAGAAGAGGACACAGGTTGTATCTGCTGGTGGCAGATGGTAGAGAACTTTCAGCCACAGATCAAGAAAAATGGAAAAACTTAAACTTATTCATGTTTGATTCTTATCCCACCCCACCAGGTCCATCATTTCGTTAATACATAAAATGATTCTGAGTTTACTTTTCTTATGCTGTTCTGTCCTGTATTTGCTATTTTTCCCCAAATGGTTTGTTTTATAGATACAGGCAAATTAACTCAAATCACTTCCACAGTATCAATTTTCTTAGTCTTAACAAACAAAATATCCTAATGATTGTAAATGTAAAGAAAAAAAATGTTGTGTTTTAATTAGTTCACATAAAATACTTCCTCTTTTTATTTTAAAGTAATTGGGTTTCTGTTTCATTGAAGTATACAAAGAAATGCGTATTCTGGAAAAGGCCAAACTATGGAGACAATAAAACAATTAGCAGCTGCCAGGAGTGAGGACGGGAGGAAATGAGCACAGAGGTTCCTTAGAGCAGTGAAAATACTTGGTATGATATTATAATGATGGATACATGTCATTATACATTTGTCCAAATACATAGAATGTACAACACCAAGAGTGAACCCTGAGGTAAACTATGGACTTTGGGTGATTATGATATGTCAATGTAGGTTCAGCCCCAGTTAAAAAAAAAAAAAAATGCACCACTCTGGTGAGTGATGTGAATAAGGGGGTGCTATGCATGTGTAGGGCAGGGGCTACGTGGAAAATCTTCCCATTCCCTGTTCTCTCTCAATTTTGATGAAAGCCTAACAACTGCTCTAAAAAATAAAATATTTAAAAAACAAAAAGAAATGTATGTTTCAAATTTGTGGTTTAAATGTAGGCCACTTCATCTGGCCAGTTGTCTCCTAGGTGAGGAGCTATCTTAAAAGTGCTAATTAGATGATATTATATTCCATAAACAACTTTCCTTGGTTGAGCAGGTGGCTTTAGAGGATGAAAATTAGCCGAATGTGGTAGTCACTGTGTTGCCTAAGCAGAGACCTTTTAGCCTTCTGTCTTCTTTATTAGCAGAGCTCATCTCCCATGAGAGGACCCCAAATGGCAAAGAGTTAGATTCTCAGCCTACCTTATAGTTAGAGCATGGGCATAAGACCAGGGGTGGAGGGTTGGGACTCAGAGGAGAAGTCTGTTGAGACCTTCTGAGAAAGGCTTTTTTCCCTGATTACTATTACTACTAAATAATAAACACACTTTTTTTCTGCCTTGATGTTGTGTGGGTGAATGTGATGGCTGGAGCCATAGCAGCCTTCTTGGGATTTGAGGACAAAACCCAACATACTGAACACATTATAGCAGAAAGATGCAAAGAAGCTGGGCTTCTCAAAGAAACTGTTGCACTCAGCTTCCAGGTGTAAGAGAAAATAAATGTACTTGTTGCTAATGACGTTCAGTTGACTATTCTGTTACAAGCAATCAAAACTATGTGCTATGTGAGTGTCCCTTGCCATCACCCTACAAGATCAAACAATATGACTGAGCAACTTATTTTCAAAATGGGCCCACATGAATCAGTGAAATATTTAGAACAGGGCAATCAATGGACTGGCCTGTGGGAGTCAGGCATTGTGCGTTCCACCATTTCAGTTCTGGGATCAACTGGTTAAGTGTTTAGTACTGAACAAGTCAAATAACCTCTTTTGTGTGCACTTTCATTACCTGTAAAATGAGGGATTTGCACTGAGAAGGCACTAAGGTCCCTTTCATCAGCATTCTGATTCTGTGTTTACAGTAGTGTCAAGAGCTGCATTCCCCCAGGAAGCAGACTGTAAATTAGAGATAAGCTTGGAGGAGGTTTGTTAGGAAGTTCTTTTGGGATCATCACCTGTGGAGTGGGTAGGGCAGGTACAGGATTGGCCAGAGGGAGAAAAAGAGGCTGCTGTGCAATCTCAAAGGAAGCTGAGGCTGGGATGTTGGAGTGAGGGGGCTGGGCCTTGTTACTCCACATCAGGGAGTCACTGGAGGAGGTCCTTAGGAAGAGCCTGCAATCTTGGGTTAAATCTCTCTCTCTCTCTCTCTGTCTCTCTCTGTCTCTCTCTGTCTCTCTCTGTCTCTCTCTGTCTCTTTCTCTTCCAACAAAGACAACTCATGCAAGGGACTGGTGCCTGAGGGTTTTTCATGGAGAGCACTCTTAGCAACTGGAGAATCTGCTTTGGATCCTGAAGGGGACCTGAACAGAGCACCACAGCATCTACCATGGATGGGAATCAAAGTTTACTTGCGTTTACAACATAAGGTTGATCTCTTTCTTTCCATTTTAATCACTGAATTAAAAAAAAAATACAGAAATTTTCAAACCTTCATGAAAGTAGAATCATATCATGAACTCCCATCTCTCCATCATCCCCCAGCCTCAATCATGACCCACGTTCGGATATTCTTGTATATTCCCCACATCTACATTTTTTTTCCCTCTGTGGGAGTATTTGAAATCAAACTCAAAATATTATACTAATCACATATGGTTGATTGGGTTTTCATTTATTAAAATAATTTAAATCACAAAATCAATAACATATAGCCTTCTCCCCCAGCTCTATGAGTTCATTTCAAGGGCATCTCCTATAGCCCTGAAGAGACAACTTGGGGCCCAGGAGTTCACACCCACCCCCTCTGTCACCCTGTAGTAGGAAACCAAGAAGTGTGGAGCTGGATTTTAGACTGGGAGCAGCAGGTCCCTTTACCAGCCAAGCCGATTAGAGGTCCCTAGTGAGCAGTATGTTTTGCCACCAGTATTGAGATGAACAATGGCAAGCTGTGAAGCATTACTTGGTAAATGATGATTGTTGGTTCCCAAGGTCAGTAGATCCCGGTTTAAAAATAGTGTTTGTTTTAGCTATGCCCTCACTTTTCAAAAATTCTTCCACATAATGGCCCCATTCAATCATTCTCATTTCCAAACAACTACGTCCAATGACACTTCTAACAAAATGGAGGGTCTCAGGCCTATTGCCATAAAAGGGATCCCAGACCAAAAGGGATCATTAACAAAACGAAAACTTTGATTCCTCTTAAAAGTCACCTGGAATATGGAGAGAGCTAGACCCTGAGGGAAAGTTCAGATTGAACGCATCTCCTGAACTACGTGTTACCTCAGGAACTCATGCTAGGGATGTGCTACTTACTTTGCTTTCCAGAACACGCATCTTTAACCCAGTTTACTTTTCTCCCTGGTGGGAAGCCTGCCTGCAAAGCTAGACAAATGTTTTTGAATTCTTAAGTGACTGTTGAGAAGCATGAAGGCCCGAGACACTCTGGCTTTAACCACTGCCCCACACAGCATCTTTATCCAGGACCATGGCGATTGGTCCCTATTTACGGAATGTACCTCACTCTGTGGGCAGAGCACAGAGCCTGCACACCAGGGCAGAACAGATAAAGACTGGAGACTGCAGTCTGTCCTAAAAAGGCTTATGGTTCAATTGTGAGGAAAACCCAGGGAAGCATGGCAATCTAACAAGAATAGCTACTTTTAAGCACAAAAATAAATTGAGTGTATCATATATGTGGATACAAATCTGAAAGTTTCTTTATGGCTAAAGGTATTTAGGAACCTAGTGAGAATACTGTATGTCCATATATCACCTTTGTGCAGTCCAAGAAATTTAGTTTTTTCTCATGCTGCTTCAAAATTGCTCAAATGATGGATTCAAGGCTTAAAATTCAAAATATGCAGAATATACTAGGGGAGTGAAATACCAACCTTATATGGTGCTCCCAGGATGCTCATGAAAGATTTTTATTTGGAAGCATATGTTTCAAGGTCACAGAGTGGAATATAGTTCTAATAACTCTTCTAAGGTTCAATATTATTGAGACTGGGTAAAGGCTGGTGAAATTATTTTGCTTCTAGGAAATAAAGACTTGGAACATTAGATGGAAAAATCCTAAGAAAAATATTAGCAGACCAAGCCAAACATTATAAGATAAGATATATAACATGGTCAAGTTGAGGTTTTTATTCTAGATTGCAAGGTTAATTTAACATTTAGAAAATCAATTACAGAAATTCATCACAGTAACAGAGAAACACCATGTGATTATCTCAATAAAGTGTTTGACAAAATTGAATATACATTCATAATAAAAACTCTTATCAAAGCAGGACTAGAACTATATTCACTGAACACTGATAAAGGGTATCTATCCCAAATATTACATTTAATGGTGAAATGTTGAGAGCATTCCCTTTAAAGTTAGAAATAAGACAAGGTTGTCTGCTATTATCATTAATTCCATTCAACCTTTTGCCAATGAAAATAAGGCAAGAAAAATACATAAAAGTTATAAAGAGTGGAAAGTAACAAAACTAATCATATTCCCAAATATAACCATTGTGTAGAAGAAAATTATCTATAGCTAAAGAATGACAAGTTGCTGGATATAAAATCTATGTACAAAAATCAGTTGCATTTCTACACCCCAGCACTGAATAAATATAATTTTTTAAAGATGCCATCAATATAGCATCAAAAGTACAAAGGTTCTTGTAATAAGTTTAAGAAAAGATGTGTAAAACTTCTATGAAGAAAATTATAGAGCTTTTTGAAATATCATACATTAAATCAAATCACATACCATGTTCATGAATTGAAAAGTTCAACATCCTTGAAGTGTCAGTATTCCCCAAATTGATATTTAGATTTAACATGCTTCCAATAAAAATCCCCCAATTTTTTTCCTATGAAACTGACAAGCCGACTCCAATATTTATATGGAAACTTGAGGGATTGAGGAAACAAAATTTAATAGACATTACCATTTACAATGAAACTATAATAATTGATTCAGTGTGTTATTGATTTGAGGATAGACAAATTGCTCAAAGGAACAGAACAGAAAGCCTAGAAAACACACACACACACACACACACACACTTAATTTATAATAGTAGCCACTGCATTTCAGGGATTTTTCAATAAATGATGCTGGGACAATTGAATATCCATATGGTAAAAAATGAAATTGAGTCTGTATCTTATGCCGCATATGAAAGGCAATTTCAGGTAGATTAACGACTTGAATGTGCCAGGTAAAATTATAAAACTCTTAGAAGACAATATAGGATACTATCTGTATAACCTAGGATTAGGGGAGGGTTTCTTAAATAAGACACACAATACTCCACAAACTATATAAAGATTGATAAATTAAACTACATTAAAACTAAGAACCTCAGTTCATCGAAATTTACCACGAAGACAGTAAAAGTACAAATAGAAGATATTTCCAAAATATATAACTAGCAACCAGAAATGGGCAATAGAAAACAGACCCTTCACAGAATGGGAAACACAGACGTCCAGTGAAAAGCTGTGCAACCTCATTAGTAACTGGAGAAACGCAAGTAAAAAAAAAAAAAATCACAATAAGGATCCATTTTGTTACCATTAAATTGCCAAAGAAAACAACAATTGGCAATTATTAAACATGGGAAGGTATGCACAATTTCTATATATGCCGCTAGCGAGAGTAAATCGGTACATACAGCATGGAAAACAATTTGGTATCAGCAGTAAATAAAGACACACACAACTATGACCCAGTAATTCCACTCTCAGCTCCTTACTCAAGGCATAGAGAATTCTAGAGTGAATACCAGGTGAAATGTATAAAAATATTCACAGCAGCACTATTTGTGATACAAGAAATTAGAAATAACCCAAATGTCCAGCAACAATAGAGAGGATAAACACAGCAGTAAACATGAATGAATTATATCATGCTACATGCAGCAAAATAGATGACTCTTAGGAACATTATGTTACTTGCAAACAAGCCACAATGAGTATGTATGATTCTATGTACATAAAGTTCAAAAACATGCAAGAAATCTGGAAAAGAAAAACACACAAAACAACACTTTTACAGATGGAAACACAGGGTAAAACTACCTATTAAAACAGTAAGGGACTACTAATTGAAATTTCAGGACGGGGGTGAGGAAATTTCAGGTGGGGACACTGGATCACAGAGGAGTTCCACATTCTTATAAAGAATTCATTGTATCGCTCTTTATACCTTCTATCCATATTTTAAGTATTTCATATCCACTAAATAGTCAATACATTTCTAAAAAGAGAAATACTGACCTGTGGCAATCTTTATATTGATTAAATCTAATTTGTGGTCTTTAAGAGAATACTTTCCTATAGAAATCATTTCCTGACATTAATATTGGAATAGAAGTAAAAAATAAATCCTAATTATCCCAATAAACATGACAGAAAATCATCAAAGAGGAACTTGGATCAGAGCAGGAGAGAGAGTAAAATATCCAGCCGCCTACACGAAGCCAAAAGTCTCCCTTGGAAAACCAGCCAGCGAGACACACATCCCCCAGCCGACAGCGCCTTTCATTCCGTGATAAGGCTGTAAATTCTCTTCCCTGGCCTGGAGTTCAGTGTAAACACTCCAGAGCCTGAGGGACCACAGAGGGAGAGAGAAATGGCTTGGCTCTGGCTGTTTCTCCTCTGGTGGGGGTGCTCACTATCAACTGTTCAATCACAAAACCCAAATTCTCCGCAACTGTCCCGGGCGGTTCGCCCCTGCGGTGGGGAGACTCCGGTGCAGGGCGAGGGCAGTGGGCTGGGGGTCGGGGCAATACCGAGCTGGGGCCCAGGCTACTCTAGCCAGTGTGGTCCTGGGATCCCGGCCGGGCTGCAAAGCAGTCCCCTGGACCTGCCCACCCAGCCTCGCCTTCATTTTGCAGACTACACTGCACTTTGGGGGCTGGCACTGACCACGCGCACCTTCTGCTCCCACCTCTAACTCGCCTCGGTGAATGAAGACACGGAGCATACTCCAGAGCTGCTCCAGACTGCCACTTGGGGGACGAAAAAGAAAGACGCGCTGTGCACGAAGTTGATGGATATTTCTTTCCATGTTCATGGGGGAGATTAAAGCACATCTTGTAATTCATTTGGGTGCCTTGCGAACCATCACCGAGAATGAAACAAACCACCCTAGGCAGCAAGGAAAACTATGTGTAGCTTGCAGCAGAGCAGGCCGCCTGCCACTGGCCAGAGCCAGCCCGAAACTTCTCAGAGAGCAGTTGGCAGTAACAGACCAGCCTGTCAGCTACGGCACTTAAAGCTGATGGATATATATTATTTTTGTTTGGGAAAAAAAATCCATTCTACCATTAATGACTCCTGCAGTATTAGCTCAACTATTTTCTTTTATATTAAAATAAAAGATGAGCGAGAAAGGCTTCCTGTGGCTTCTCAGTAACTGAGGCCAGTACATATATTTTTAAAATCAACTTCATTGAGGTATAATTTACATACAATAAAATGCTCTCATTTTATGTGTATGGTTTTATGAGTTTAATTTGTGCAACTACTATAAATAAGATGTAGAATGTTTCCAAAACCCCCAAAAGTTCCCCTGTTCCTTCCCAGTGCTGTCCACCATCCCCTTTCCCTGGGCCCCTGGCCTCAGGCAATCTCTGATCTGCTGTCTGTCACTATGGGTTCATTTTGCCATTTAAAGAATTTCAAATAAATGACAACAACCAATATATTTTTAATTCAAGGTTTCCGCCATTCTGATAAACTTCTATTTTCTGAGGTGTATCTCTTGACTCTCATTGCTCTAAATGGCAAGACTTCATTTGTTTTGTTTTCCCCCATACTGTTTTTTCCAGTTTTAGTATATGTGCCCCCAAAGGTAATACTTCTAGGATGGTTTTTAACTTAAAAACCATAAAAGTGAAAGGTTTCTAAATTGAAGTGAAAATACACATATGACTCACATAGTGATATTTAGAAAAACACTCCATCATATCTGTTCCCTTTGAGTTAACTGGACGAGTTGCCTAACCCCATGGCCATGGCTCACTGCAAGAGTCAGCTTCTGGGGGAGCATGGCAAGATCCATGTCCAATATCCATGAATAGAACAAAAAAGAAAATGCAGACAGATCAGTCAATTACGAAACAGTGAAAAATAAAAAGCTGCCCATTGGAATTACCTATGAAAATTTCCTCTCTGTCCAGTCACTGGTGGGGGCCACAGAAGAAGGTGGTTTTTCCTCTCTACATTTCTAAAATGCCTTCTGAGAGTTTTGGGTAATTTAATTGTATTCCACTGATGGCCAAATGTACCTAGTGCAGGTACGACAGAAGTCTCTCTACAGTGGGCAACACTGAGATTCCTTCTTCTCACCGGAATGTCTTCCTAAGCACAGAGCTTCTTAGGAGCTCAGGAACGGAACTGTCTGCCAGCATAAATTTTTGTCTCCTCCCTCTGTCTTCCAGGCCACTAGCTTTAGACACTGCAAGTCACAGGATCACAGGACTCCATGGACCACGGCAGAAAAGGAGAATGCAGACTGTTTTCCTGCCTTCTATTTTCGTTACCCACCATATCTATTTTAATGGCAATTAAACTCTGGTGCCCTCGCTTATCTCTGTTGGCTAATGTATTTAATTCCACCACTCCCAAAGGGAATAATCCCAAATCTCAAGCCTGTGCTGTATTAAAGACCCATGAATGCTTAATCAGAGCAAACAGAGGATTTGGTTTGTATATACAGCAAAAGCTCATGTCTTTTATGTTCAGAGAGCAGGACTAAAAGAAGAAAATGACGATAAATCATTTCAAGAAACAGCATAACCTAAATGTTGTATGTTTATTTAAAGTTTCATACAATCATTTGTCTAGACCTACAGCCCAGCTTCAGAAAGTGACGCCATAATGAGGTTTGGAGGCGAGCAGTTTTCAAGAGCCAAAAGACGTATTGCCTCCTCCTCAAACTGGCTTATGGAGAAAATGATAAGCTCTTAAGTAGAAACAAAGCATCCAAGAGGGTAATGCAACAGTAACACATAGCTTTGATTTAAAAAAAAAATTTTCTTTGTTAAGGTATTGGGTTACCCCAAAATCTAACATGGTTTTAAAGAGAGTAAAAAAAGGATGTGACTTCTTTTGGTTTGAGTTGATATGAAAAATCCAAGTTGATGTCATCCTTAAGTTTGCTTCCAAAACAAAAATAAAAATAACAGTATGCCCGAAGGGGTGGGGGTGGAGGGATTTTTGTTGCCTGGAAGTGCGCTTCCGCGCTGTTTGGTAGGCATTTATTACACAGTAAGAGAGTGTGTGCGGAGATTTCCAGCTAGGGCAAGCTCTGGCTGCAGGCTGCCTGGGTTTGAATTCTGACTCTGCCACTTAGCTGAATAGCTTGGGCAAGACCTCTCTTTCCCTTGGCCTCCTCCTCTGTAAAATGGGATGATGATAAAGGGACCAGCTCCAGAGAACTCTTGCAAAGATTAAACACATATGGATTGCTTAAATAGTACCTGACCCCTAATCCTATATAAGAGGTGGCTTTTGGAGGGAGAGACGGCCTACATATCTGTGAACACAGCGTGAAGCAAACCTCGGTAGTGGTTTCACTAGAAGGTGGTGATGGATAAGGGCTGTCAAGGAGAGTTACCCTGCTCTGTAGCCCTGACGGCCAGGTTTCCTGGAGAAGGGGAGCGACATTATTCTCAAATTGTTTCTAATGTGAAGGGCAAATACAATTCTGTCCCCACATTGCCTCAAAGCCATGATATATGAAGCCATAAGAATCCCTTGTTTCATAAGCTTTCACTGTCTTTTAAGGTGTGCATTCCCGACTCCTTTATTCAGAACACCGCAGACCCGGCGAGGCCATTGTGAGCTTCCTTAATATGCTGTGGGTGGTCATGATGGCGGCACACATACAATCACAGAAAAAGCCTGATTTCTTCAAGAGACAGAACACTGCCAACGGCCATGAGCTCAAAATCTGACTCGTGACAATATCTGAAAAGCTGCGTGAATTTGCTTACAATGTCCTACTGACAGCTGATGTGGTTGGTGTTCTTTTTTCCTCACTGGTTCATTTGATTGTGAAGGGTGGTTGGGGGGAACCCTACTGAACTTTCAACCTTATCGTAAGCAAATAGAAAAGGTGGTGGGTGGTGGGGAGTTACTTTTACTTTGTAGACACTGATGTATAGTAATCTCTGCATTCATAGAGACATCTCAAAGACATAGAAGGAAATTCTAAGGAATGGTCCATAGAAAGGGAGCACAGTTTATCGCTAGTTAGGAGAACTCATTTGGGGGGAAGGAAATAGATCTGCAGAATACATAATGCAATCTCAATTCTGCAGTTTGTAAGATAAGGATATTAATAAAAATTTTCACATAGTGTATATGTACATGATGGTGCAGTTCCTTGTCCAGATAAATAAGGACTCTTTTTAAAAAAAAATCATGTTATTCAGTTGAGGTCAATGTGTTATTAATGATAAATACTCATTTAACATAGCATTTTTAAATCTTGTTTTTGAGACAGCGAAGCAGTAAGAAAATGGGCTTGCTGTCTTGGCTAAAGGGCTTTGCCATTTCCCCTTAGTTTGCTTGAATTTAAAGGTAAAGGTTTCTTATTAAAAACCCAATCAGTATTCATACGTGTATTAAGAATACTGGGGAAGCAAAGTTGTGAAGCCTCTACCTTTCTGAGGCTTCTAATCCAGATGCTGAGATCAGCCATAAACATAGGAACCTTTTTCCAACAAAATATAAATAACTTTCCAACTAAATTTTTGAATAGCTTTCACTGTGTATGGATGATCAATTCTTTGTGAAATTCACTGTGGAAATACATTGGCTGGAGAAATTCACTTCCTAGGGAGAGTTGTGGAGAGAGAAGGTAGAACTTTGCTTATAGGATGGGAAGGGCCGAAGGAGGACTGGTAAGAGCCTGGCGCATGGCTCAAGAATCGTACATTCATCTACCCAACAAGGATTTACTGAGCTTCTACTACATGCCAGGCACTATGCTCATTTGTAAGGTGCTGGAGGTCCAGGCTGAATGAACAGGTCAGGCCTTGCCCTCTTAGAGCTGTTAAAAAACAACAGGACCAAAATGGATTCACTTGTGCTAAGCCCCATGTCACCAAACTGAGATGTAATTACAGTTTTGCCTCCCAGAAATGGAATCTTAAACCAGTCAGTTAAGAATCACCTGCTCAAGACTGGTTAAGTAATCTGCCTGATGGGCCCTTGCCAGTCCCTAAAGGAAAGTTACCTTGTAATAACCGACTAGCCCTTTTGCCATAAAACTTCCTTGTTCCTGTTCCTTCTGCCTATAAAAGTCTTTCATTCTGTACAGCTCCTTGGAGCTCCTTTCTAGCTGTCAGATTGTATGCTGCCTGATTGAACTGATTTTTGCTCAAATAAACTCTTAATTTTTAGTATGCATCAGTTCATCTTTTAACAGCGCTTACAAAGAAAAGCCTAATAGTAACTATTTTAACTGCTTTAGATGTGCCAAGTAGGGAGACACCTGCTGATTCATTTTCTCCTTTATCTCCCCTTTCTGATCCCCATCCTCATTTAGGAATGCAGGTCCTCAAGTGTTCTTTACCTTTCTAGTAAAAAATTGTTTTCATGAACAATTGGACACATTCACCTAAAAGATTGAGAAGCTAAAGGGCTGTCTCCCTCAGGAGATATTTTTTAACAGGAGATGTGTAATAGCTAATAGTGTAATTCCAGGTACCAGCAAATTGTCCAGGAGGCAATGTTGGTGTGAGGATGTGGTGGGGGTGGGGGCAGAAAGCTGTCTTCCCACCTCACCCCTGAAATCACACCCCCAGGCAAATGTACCTACAAGTACTGATTTATCAAACATCTAATATTTCTTTTAAATTGCTTGGGATTTTTCAATGTGTCAACTACCTTGTTCATCTCTAAGTATTTTTCAGAAGAGTATATATATATAGCAATGAACACATTTGAGCAGCTGTTCATATACCTTGTAGACCTTGTAATTAATTTCTTACTCCTTGCTTCTTTGAGCATTTTAATACATTATCCTTTTGTTTGGGGGCACTTTTTAAATTTAGAATATCAGTAAAAGATAATTCTAAATATTTTCCAAAGAGTAAGAGCAGTGCTAGAGTTATCTTTGCTAGAGAATTCCAGGAAGTCGGTTTGGAAAGAAAAAAAATCTCCATGTGTGATGAAAAATGTAGAGCCTGTGGTTAAATTACCCTCAATTATATTTAAGTTTCACCACTTAATAAACTGTATGACATTGGACAAGTTTTTTAACCTCACTCAGCAGTAGCTTTCTCATTTGTAAAATGAGGGTAATTATAGCTTCTAACTTATTAGATTGGCATAAGAATTTGATGAACGAATGCATATAAAGTGCATTCTTTTACCTAGCAAGTGTTCATTGCCTACTATGTGCCAGGCATTGTTTTAGGTGTTGGAATACAGCAGTGAAAAAAAGTGCCGGCTCTCATGAAGATTGTGTTCTAGTTGGAGTTCACAAGCCATAAATACATAAATATGTAACATGTCAGGTGGTACTAAGTGCTACAAAGAAAACCAAAGCCAAGAGAAGAAAAGAGAGAGGGCTGACTGGGAAGAGGAGTTATTGCAAATAGGAGATCAGGGTAGGTCTCTCTGATATTTAAGCAGAGATTGGATTGAAAGGAGGTGGTGAGGCCACGTGGATCTCTGGAAGGAAACTGAAAGAGAGGCTGAGGTCGGTATCACAGGATGTGAGTCTAGGATTCCCAGAATTTGCTTTTCTCCAACAGGTCCATTTTTGAGTTGTTCTGTGTCTTTTGGCATGTCTATTCTCTTCACTGCTCTTTAGTTTCCTCACTTATAAAATGCAGGCACATTTACTTGCTTCTTTTGAACTGCTGGGAGGACTGGAGAGATAGAATCTGAAATGAGCTTGCAGAAATGAGCCCCAAAATCACACCAGAGAACTGTGCCTATGCTGGGAGGAGGAGCCTACCAGGGAAACTGAGACACTCTGTCACAGTTGCTGGCTCTAGAACCAATCCGCACCTGCAGAAGTCTGCACCAGCAAGATGACTATTCTGCTTCAGATGTCTTGCTAACCTAGGCATCCACCTCCCGAAGACAGTCTTCCCTGGACCCTGAACCTGAAACCTCTGGGTCATTTGAATCCCAGCCAGTCTGCATAAAAGCAGGGGTTCTGAGCTCCATGGTGCCTCAGAACAGACTTGTTCTGACTTGCGTGTGTTTTTCAAACGTGGGCAGACTACTGCTGGAAAGAACTGATTAACAGACATAGGTCAATCATGTCAAATCATTCTACAGTGGTAGAAACTGATACTCAATTTATTTGTAATCCAAATTTGATGCCAGTAATGGCTTTCAAGAAAACTCATCTGTCTAAATCATGCATACGTCAAAACTAGTGTCCACATCTGGTGTTATTCTAAGTATAAGTATGTTTAAGCAAGAGTTTGGAGTTGCTCTTAGCCAGAGCATGACTCAGTCTAGCCATCACTGGAGTGTCTCCGAAGCACTGAAGCTGCACCTCTTATAGTACAACCCAGGGCCTCAGAGGGGACTTGAAGAGGAACGACCTTACAATCACGCAGTGCGGTCAGCAGAAAGTGTTCACTGCTTTGGAACACCTGAGGCTGGGGCTGGGGCAGGAATCTCTAAGAATCAGGGAAGACATACGTAATTATTTTATACATAATGGTTCTGCCCACTGCTGTCCATGACCTAACCAATACCCTGCAATCTAGCATATTCACAATAGTCAAGACATGGAAACAACCCAAGTGTCCTTTGATAGATGATCGGAGAAAAAAGAAGTGGTACATATATATATAATATATATATAATGGAATACTACTCAGTCATAAAAAAGGATGAAATATTGCCATTTGTGACAACATGGATGGATCTTGAGAGTATCATGCTAAGTGAAATAAGTCAGATGGAAAAGGACAAGAACCATAGGATTTCACTCATATGTGGGATATAAAACAGAAAGAAACAAGTAGAAAGTAACAAACTCAGACACAGACAACAACATGGTTGGTGGTTACCAGAGGGGAAGGGGTTGGGGAAGGATGAAGTGGGTAAAGGGGGTCAAATACATGGTGATATAAGGATACTAGATTTTGGGTGGTGAGCACTCAATGCAGTATACAGATGAGGTATTATAGAATTGTACACCAGAAACTTTCATGTTATTAATCAATGTTACCTCAATAAATTTAATTGAATAAAAATATACCCTGAAATCTGTCCAGATTAATAGTACCTCCTCTTGGGAAGAGAGAAAGCAGAAGGCCCGAGAGGAAAAGAGCAAAGGGTATCCTGGAAAAGAAGAAGGGGGCTGAGAACTCTGCCTTGCTACCATCGCAATGTGGCAAGCCCTGGTTAAAAGAATCGTTTGCATATACCACAGCCCTCCTGGAGTTACTCAAGTCCCTCAAAAGTAGCAGCCTAATGCAAGATGATAGATGCGTCATTGTCACATTCCAACCTAGGAGTACAAGTGTCCCTTAACTTCCTACATGCTGTCTCATCTTTAACTGCAATGCCCTCCCCTTACTATTGGCTTTGAATGTTTCCTCTCCTAAAACATCCCCTCCCTAAGTGAGCCACCAGCTCTCCCATTTGATCTTCTTAGGACCTAGGTCACATTTCTCTTACATTCTGATCATTCATGTAATTATTAGTCCCCATACCTGTCTTCCCACTGGATCCAGGAGCCTCAGAGGGGGGGGAGGGTCTGTTCTGGAGCGAGGGGTCTTTGGCATCAGGTGATGGCATGACAGGCATACCTTGGAGCTATTGCAGGTTCTGTGCCAGACCACTGCAATAAAGCCAAGTAGCACAAAAATGTGAGTTCTAATCTTTTTCCTAACAGAGAGATATGCATTCAATTTGTTTAAAAAAAAAAGGTCTGTGAAGCGCAATAAAATGAGGTATGCCTGTATAATTTTCACCCTTCACTCCAGCCTCTGAGGTGCGTTTTACAACGAACAGGTGGTGCTGCTTTGATTCACACCCATGTCCTTCTGGCCTCACAGCAGGAGCCTTTAATCACCACGCTATGTTTGTCATGTCATAACATTTTGGTATATCCAGTGTCAGTTCCCTAACCCAAAAAAATGAATGAGGAATTTCATCAGCTAGTAGGGAAAGAAATGCAGGAAGTTTCCCAGGTCCGCGCACCCAGAGGGTACCATACTCGGGCTGGGTATAGGATGGGTTCAGCTGTTAGAAGGAGGAGGGCAGTGCTGCCAGGGTAATCCTGGTCCAGAGCACCTAAAATCACAGCGATTCCAGAGGCGTAGAAATAGGAAGCATCTCCTTCAGCGGCTACATGCTCTTGTCACCCTAATGTATGACGTTCAGGGCCCTGATATGTTAAATCTGTGATAACTATTTTGAAGTCTACCTGCTTTTTTTTTTTTCTGCTCTACATGATTTGTTTAGCAACCGTCCTTTTTAATAAAAATCACCTCCACAGTGAGGCTTCCCCCAGCCTGGGGGCTTGAGGGTTAATAAAAGCACTCAGTGACTATTTTCAAATTTATAAATACAGTTTTTCTAGATCACTTTATTAAGCTTCATGGCTGGGATGTTGAGTTTTCTTGAATGGCTTTAACATGTTTGAAAATGTCTTTCCTCACAGTGTAACGGAAAAAAAAAAAAATCCACATGAATAAGGAGTCCTGCTGGCAGGTGTCTTAACGTTCTAAAATTATAAAGTCAAGAGCTTATTCTCATATCTTTAAAAACGAGCTATTATTGTTTTCTCAGTTCTATTAATAGATTTCCTTCACTGGTGCCCTATAATGTATAGTACATGGCATGTTTTATGGAAACACTAACACAGACTATTTTGGAAGTTTCTTTTTCTTTCTTCCAGACTTGACATGACATGTTTGATCAGAAGTAATCATAATTTATCCTTTTTTTTTTTTTTGGTCCAGCTACTTGTTTTAGTTTCTCAAAGTGGGGAATGTCAGTGCAGAGAAAGGTCTATTTGTGAGTTAAAATCCTTTGAAACCCAGAAACACTTTTGATACTTAAAAACTGTTCCAAAAGTCTGTTTGGTTTCCCTCTTCAAAGTGGTCAAATGCAAGCTGAACGTGTTTCAAATGAAAACCCCACTGCTGTCTGTCATCTCCCGGGTTTGATAAACACAGACAAGCTCTGAAAACTACTGGCTCAGCTCCGTAGCGTCACCGACAACCGCTCAGTACACCCCAGTTTCCAAGGAATTAATTACTTAGTTTATTTTTCTAAAAAGTAATTTGTACATATAGCTAAAAATTCAACAAGCACAAGAGGTTTACAATAAAAAGGCAAATCAATCTTTTACCGTAACCCCTTGATCCTACAATTTCCTATTTTTTTAATGTATTCTTACAATAATAGTCCATACATATAATAAACATTGTATTACACATATGGTAGCCTACTCTGTAGGCGGTTTTAAATCTTGCTTTCTTCACTGCACACTATATTTCGGAGGTGGTGTCTTATTAGCACACATAGCTCTACAGAAATATTTTTAAAGGCTGCTTGGTCATCTATAAGGTATCTAACAAATCCCCTTTTGATGAACGTGGAGATCATTTCCAGCCGTCTGCTGTTGTAAACAGAGCTGCAATGAAGCCCGATTCCCCGGGAGGGGTAGACAGGGTTCTGGCAACATGGGGGCAAAGCACTTCCAGCAACTCACGGGATGGAAAGCCCCAGAATGGTGAACGACGGTGGGCTTCATATGTATAGCTATGTGGCTGCCACACAGACATGGTGTTAAAATAAATGAGAAAAATAAAATAACTTGACTCTTTGTGACCTCAAAAGTGTATGGCAGTTGTTCCTAAAGTCAGGAAGGTCCATTCCAGGATAGATTTGTAGTCAAAATGGTGACCTATGCATAGTCTTCATTTATTTCTCTCATTTTGTTTTCCTTTATTTGCCGTTTGATATGCCAAATCACTGCCTCTACTACTTGCAATTTTATGTGTTGTTCAGAATATTTCAAATAGAAAAATAAATCACTGATTTTTTTCAGCATTTTTAAATTCCAAAGTATACCCCCAATGAAATAATATTGCTTAAAATATTGAACCTAAGTCTAATCAAGCCTCTAAACCTAGTTACCAAATTATAGAAACTACCAGGGAGGAAGAATCAAGTTAAACTACACCATGAAGAAGTTATCAGTCAAATCAATACCTGAAGTGTTTTATAGGACAAATAATTTAACTTTCCCCATAAATCCATACCATGGAAAAGGGTACAGACTGAGGTTTGTTTCTCAAACCTCATAAATCTCTCAAAAGAGACTTATGAAAAATAACAACCAAATACATGAACTGGTTTTGAATGTTGATTTAATCTATAAACAAACACCTTTGAGACAATTGGGAAATTTTGAATATGGCCTGAGTGATAGATAATAAATTATTCTTAGTTTCTTTAGGTGCAATAATGGCCTGGTGAATACGTTTTGTGTTTTTGTTTTTGTTTTTTAAAAAGTCCTGAAAACAGATGCATGCTGAAATATCTATCAGTGAAATATTACGATGTCTGGGATTTGTTTTAGAATACTCCAGAAAAAAAATATTGGAGGATAAAAATGAAATAGGATTAGCAAACTAGTGACAACTGTTGAAGCTAGGTGGTAGGTACACAGGATTCATTATACAATTCTTTTTTCATTTGGGGACACTATATTAGTTTACAGGTCTGCCATAACAAAGTACCACAGATGACTTAACTCAGCATCTGAAAGAATTGGAATTCATTTACTTACAGTTCTGAAGGTGGAAGTCCAAGATCAAGGTGTCAGCAGGGTTGGTTATATGCTGAGGACTCCCTCTGCAGCTTACAGACGGCCACCTCCTCCCTTTATCCTTCTTTATCTTTCTTCTGGGTGTGTCTTCTCCTTATAAGCACACCAGCCATACTGGATTAGAACCTACCCAGATCACCTGATGTAACCTTAATTACCCCCTTAAAAGCCCAATTTCCCAAAATGGCCACCTTCCAAGGTTAGGACTTCAACACATAAATTTTGAGGGGAACACCACTCAGCTTATGCTATGTGCCTATGAACATTTCAATAATAAAAAGGTTTTATAAGTAAAAAAAAATGTTAGCTTGTGTGGGAGACAGTTCCTTGTGGGTAGCTTTTCTGCTAATGCACGCTCTCAGGTGAGCCTTTTCTCTCATTCCCCGCTCTTTTCCAACAGAATTAGGCAACCATGACCACAACTCAAATCATCTGAGTTGTTTCAGTTACTTGATAAACACAACAGACCTCAAACTCTAAGAACCCACTTTCAGAGGATTATGTGTTTTATGATGTGCAAACGTCATTCCAATGTTGGGAAGTGTTTACATTCCAAGTGGAGAGGAGCCAAGTTGTTCCCCTAGAACATGGAGTAGGGGGCCAACTGATGCATTAAAAGGGTTAATTGTACCTGTTTAGCTCCCGTTTTTCTTAAATAAACCTTAATAGACTTCTTTTACCCTACCACTCACTCTTTTTTTTTCCTCCTGCAGTTTTGCCCACCCCCTTACGAAGTACCCAAACACCATTTGTACAAAGTTTATACTACAAACGCAGGTCAGACCTCCAGGTGTCAGTCTTTTAGAAACATAGAAAGACAGAGATTTCTCTGATTAGCCCCATAAACCATGGCCCACATTTCTCTCCCACAGTCCCATTCGTCTAATTCTCTCTGACCTTTAACTCAGCCCCCACTCTTCTCCACATCTCCTCAAATCCTTACATGTGCCATCTAGACCTGTTCTACTGATGTAAAGCTCTCCTACAACCTCCAAATTGTCTCTTATTAACCCCATCCACTTTCCCACCATCATCAAACCTGGCTGTCTTGCCAGACTTCCCCTTCAGGGCTCTCAAGGGGAGGGTGTTTAACCCCTCATATCCTACCCACTGGGCTTACATTTGCCTCTCAGAACATTGCCACTTTCAAACCATTATGACTCCCAAGTATATTTCTCTTCCATCCTAGACCTCTCTTCTGGGAGGCACCCAAAGCACCAAATATCCCAAATCTGATCCTTCATCTTTCCACCAGCCTACTCCTCCTCTCACGCTTTCCATCCTGGCAAAGGATCTATTTGTGCCCAAAACGTGGAGTCCCCTCGATGCTTCCTTCTCCCTCACTCCCATATCTAAAACATCACCAAATTGTATGGACTCATCTCCTAAATACCTTCCAAGTCCTCTTGCCGTGCTCATCTTTACTACACCAGTCCGAGCCACTGTCATCTCTCAAACAGACTATTGCAATCACCGCTACCTGGTCTCCCCATATCTCTTCATGCCTCTTTCCGACCTGGTCTCCACAAAGCACTCCTAAATGTGTGACATTAGATATGATCACGTTCTCCTCCAGATTCCTCAAATGCTTTCCTTTGCTCAAGGGTGAAGCCCCAGTTCCTTGGTCAGCTCTGTAAGGCTTTCTATAATCTGCTTACACTCTAGCCTCCTTCGTACTGCAAATACTTAATGAGAAGACCGAGACAAACATGGCACCTGACCGAGGGGAATAAACAAGTAAACAGAATAACCACGGCAAATGCTGTGACAGAAATGAACAGGTTCTGAGGTAGAGACTGATGGAGATGAGATGATTAAGAAAGGCCTCTTGGAAGAGGTAATAGTTAAGCTCATTCCAGAAATATGAGAAGGTCCTAAGCACTGAGGGTAGAAGGAAGAGAGCTTTAGCACCTTCAAAGTGTTGAAGCTAAAATAAGTGACATGGCAGAGAAAGAGGGGGGCATTGTGGCTGGAGAAGAGTGAGTCACAGCTGGAGTGGCATGAGGTGACACTGGAGATTTAGGCAGGGCCTTGTAGCCATGGTCAGAGTAAGAGTTGGGATTTTATTCTAAGGCCAGTGGGAAACCACATTCCCTTCACTGATTACACTCCAGTTCCACTGGGACTCTTTCATTTATTTGAATGGTTCTACCGTGTTTCCCCCAAAATAAGTCCGGGTCTTATATTAAGTTTTGCTCCAAAAGACACAGTAGGGCTTATGTTCAGGGGATGTCATATCCTGAAAAATCATGCTAGGGCTTATTTTCCAGTTAGGTCTTATTTTGGGGAAAACACGATATATCCTTCCTAGCCCTGGACCATTCAAACCTGGTATTCTCTCAACCTGCAAAGATCATTTCTTCTTTTGTCATATGGCTGATGCCAACACATCCTTCAGGGCTCAGATGAAATGCCACTTCATCCCCACGGTCATGTTTGGCTTCCCAGCTATGACATACTCTCCTATCTCCCTGTATGTTTCGTTGGAGGCATTTATCACAACAGACTAATCGATTCCATGTCTATTTGTCAATCAATTCATGCCAAACACTGGGCACAAGCTAGGTACTTTAAAAATATGCTTAAATAAATGAATAAATGCACAAATTAACGAAAATTGAGGTAAGCTTAGAGTTTGTTTGATGGAGGCTGACAATGACCACAGAAACTTTAAAGTTGGGAGACATTTGGAATCCACTGAAGCCAAGCCAGTTGCTTTGTTGATGAAAGATGGGTCCAGAGAGGAGAAGTCACATATCCACAGGCACTGAGCTCCCAGCAGGACCTGCTTTGGGACCCAGAGATAGGCTCTCACATTTTTCTCACTGAACTCTGTGGCACTTGAATAAGGTCCTGGGGGAAGTGAATTCCTCGAGACAAACTTTTTCTGGCTGCTAATAACTGACTAGGAAAGGAAAAATAATGTAGACAGCATTAGTATTTCACTGATGGATTTAGTTACATAGATTAAAGTGTCAGCTTGGTAAGGTTCCAGCATGTCTCTCGTTTGACACTAGTTTTAGAATGAAGGTAAAGACGTCCAGAGCCGACTCCTTGACGAGTTGGGTAGCCGTGTCCCATGGGTCTCTGTCTCAAAACCTTGGTTCAGTTTGTCACGGAAGGTCTGGTTGGCTCCAGGAAGGCCCACAGCTAGAAAGAATAACAGGGGCGTGCAGTTCAGGCCTGAGACCTGTTGGCACCAAAGTGTGGGAAAAGTTCTCACAAGGCCTGCCCACAGTCCGCCTGGTCCAGACCGAGGTTATTAATCTTTCATGTCCCTAAACACTCAAGTCACAGGGTTTTGAAAAGGAAAAATAAAGTGGGATGGCAGGGAGGCAGTGTGGTAGAGTAGAAAGAACAACAGAAGGTGACTTGGGAGCCTGGCTTGCCTGAAGCTCCTCCCCTAAAATCGCGAGGTTGCCCCAGAGGATGTCCAAACTGCCTACCAGGCTGATGACAGGGTGCAAGGACTTTGAATCCTGCTCATGTTCAGGCAGTGGGCGCAGTGCCTATAATCATGGATTCGGGCTGCCTATATTCCAGCCTTGGCTTTGCCAATGCTGTGACTGTCTTTGTGCCTCAGTTTCCTCGACTGTCTAACAGGCCTCATAGGCTTGTTTGGAAGTTTATAAGGGATACTCTATTAAAGTGGTTATCACATAATAAGTGATCAAATAATGCTAACAATTACTATTACCTTCTGACATAGGAAAAGCATGCCCAGAAAAGATATGGACCACAGAGAACTGAAGGCTCATGGTCACTTAGGGTAGAAGATAATTCCTTAGCTGCCATCTATATTCTAATGGTGTCAAAGGAAACAGTGCTCAGGACATAAGTAAAATAAGCAGGTTCCCTAACTGTTCATACACCTTGATCTCATTTTTGCCAAACTCCATGCAAAACCCATAGTATGTGTACAAATAAGGGATGGGAAGGAGGCCCATGAAAGAACGTTAGCAGCAATGATCTCTGGGAGGAGATGATGGGACTGACTCTCTGTGGTTTATATTTACTATTTTACTTTTTATTTGTTATTTGTGTTTTTGTAAATTTGTTCAGCAAACATATACTACTTTTTGAAAACAATTCTTTTAATGCTCAGAGCAGAGGAAGTGGAGAAAATAAATCAAATTTTTGTCAATGGCTTTAGTGAATTTATAGATTATTCATCATCTGGGACCCAGAGTTATTCTCATTCTGTACCTTTCCATTTGGAAGTGATTCTTATAACTGTTTCTGAGCTTCTAGTTGCAAAACAAACAAACAAACAAAAAACACAAACTGAAGGAGTGAAGTGTCAGTCAGAAACTGAAACGTGAAAAGGGTGCACATGATAATAATTATTTGTTAAATGATTGAATGAATTAGATAATATTGTAGGTGGAATGTCCATGACAACTGATGGTACATTGAGTAAGATCCATGCCCCTTCATAAAGCTCACAAGATGATTCCAATTTAGCAGGAAACACACACACACACACACACACACACACACACACACACACACCCTGAGTTTCCCGAGGCCTTAACAGCCTGTAGGTATAAATGGAGTTACATTAATGGTAATAATTCAGATTCCACTGGCACTTGTCCCTACCTGATTAATACAGAATCCCCTGAAAATAATAAACTTAATGGATAATGAAAAAGTAGAGACAAACGCAAAAAGAAAATTACGTTCTGTTGTCTTTGAAGTGGTTTTTCTCAGTTGATTTTTTACCATATTAAACTTTTAAAATAATTTTCAAAATGTATTCTTTGGAAAGGCTTTTCACATATTTGCTTCTTTGAAATTTGAGTGTGTGTCAGTGTGTGGGCATGTGTTTCCTTTTCTATATAGTTTGTGTCCTTCAGCCAGTGTCTTCCTGGAAGGGAATGGATGGTCTCAAATGTTTTCTAACTTCCGCAGCTCTAGGTCAGCACTGGGCACATATCACAGAATAAGTACATTTTAAACCTGGAAAAAGAGCTTCAAAATCTCTTCTGCGCTTTGGCCTAGAGGGGTTTCCTGGACTCTCCAAAAGCAGTCACTTCAGCGCGAGGCTGGTGTCTTTGTGCTAATACTGGGCAGTTTTCTCTGCACAAAATACTTATTAATTGCAATGAGATCCAGGAGCAGTAGCAGAAAATGGCCCACATAATTTCTCTCGCAGACCCTCAATCCTTCTTCCCCTCAGTAATCCAAGAAGTAGAGTGAATCACTTTGAATTTAAACATTTAATGAGTAAAAGAAGATAAATCCCAAAGCACTTCTCGCTTTCAACACGTCCTTCCTTCTGAAATAGTTTAAATAGTGTTTTGGGAAAAAGAAAAGGTGAAGATGGGTAAATGAAGAGCTGAATTAAGTTCTCCTTTTCCTATTTATGCATCTGAAGCATTTTATTAGATTGCTGCAGCTTATCTAGAAAATCCTAGAGACCTACAGGGCTCGCTCTTTGTTTTGTGATGGCTTTCCTTTTGCATTCCTTCTGGCCCTCCAGCGCCCACTCACAACCATTTATCCCTGGGAGAGATCTGTTTTAGTGCATTAATGAAATCACTAACGTCAGGCCATATACACCCTAATACCACTGTTTCTAGAATGACATTTATATTATGCTCTGCCTCCTGTATCTTTCATGAGGGAGTTTTTATGTGTCACTAAAAAATACTGGATAACACTCTTTATTAGCCCCATGATACCCCAGCCCATCAATACTTGTCCAGGCCTGATGAGATCATGCTATGGTTCTTAATCAGAGTGAAAGAGAACAAGAAACACCTTTATTAGAAAATCAATTAAAAACCAGTTGGCCCAAGTAAACAAAAAGCATCGGCAGGGTATAAGAAGAGGACAAATAATGAAGTGAAGTGGCAGGAGGCACTGCTCAGGAAAAGGCCTAGAGATTACCGGTCACTTCTATGCATGGCAGTTTTTTGTTTTGTTTTAGATAAAACTCTTTCCTTCACACACAAAAATGCGGCCACTTATCATTCTCACATGCTCTGATTTTTTTTTTTTTTTTTCCCCTGGGAGCAGGGATGGATTTCTGTAGAACCATCGAGAGACACACCTAGTTGTCAAAATACCAGCCACACGCAGGAAGCCTGACTGACTTTAGCAGAATGATGCAGGTCTTGAACTTTTGCTTCAGAAACAGTTGGGGGTAATAGTTTAACATCCAGATTTCAGGGTCCCATTCCCGAAGAGTCCTGTTTAGTCATGCCGAGAAGAGCCCATAAATCTGCATTTTGAGCATGCATTCCAGGTGGGTCTCATTCAAAAATTAAGGCTGAGAACCACTCTTGTAAGAGGTGTGAAGCATGGGCCTGACCTTAGGACAGAAAGCCCATCAGAAAGCCATGGGTGCTTAGGTCTCCCAATGAAATATCTGTGTAACCACCCAAGACATAAAACATTTTCCTCCCCGCAAAAGGATCCCTCAAGCCCCATTGCAGACAACCACTGATCTCATCCTAACCACCAAAGGTTAGTTTTGCCTGTTCTAGAACTTTGTATAAAGTATGAAATCAAACTCTTGTGTTTTGCTTCTTTGGCACAATGCCATGTCTATGAGATTTTGTGAAATAATGAATGTAACGCGTTTAGCACAGTGCTGGCCACATTTTTCTAATGCTAGCTGCTATCATCATCACGATCATCATCATTTCTCCTCTGAAGATTTTGTATTATTATTTTGTTTTTCTTTGCTATTCGAAAATAGTGGGAATAAATATGGTGCCCACACAGACTGGGGAAAGACTTATTTTGAAGGCTGACATGACAGTCTTCTTGTTGGAAGGTCCAACTACATCAGGGAAACCCTGAGACATCAGACACGAGATAGCTGATCTGCCTGTCGGCACTATGGCTGCCACATAGACACCAATGGCCAGAGCTCCATGACTCTGACTACAGGAAATTATCATGATTTCCTAGAGAGCCAGGGCATGGTTGTTATATGAATATCCCTGCTTAAGAAATACTGGTTCCCAGAGTGCATGAATAATGGAGCCAGATTTCCTCAGACATAGGGAGAAACCTTTAACGTGAGACTAGGTTTACCTACACCTCAACTTTTAGAAAGTTGGCCATGAAGTTAGCTGCATTCTCTTTAATTGCTCCACAAGCAAGAATTATGACACTTAGAATACAGTTATTTAGGAAAATAGGGAGCATATGACAGGATACAAATATTATTCTTGCATTCATTTCTGGCTTAATTGAGGTTCTTTACATGGGAATATAGAAAGTAGACAAACTGGCATTAGGTTTATTTTACTATTTATATATTTATTTTTGTCAAGAACGCTTTCAACCTGAAGTGCCCCCAGAGCAGATTAGCAACTCTTTCCAGGAAAATTAAATCTAGGCTTCAAAAAAATATATGGCACTAAGTTCTATTTGGTGTTCTCCTGGTAGAAAGCCCAATATTAGATATTGTGCCCTGTTTGGAAAACATGACATTCATATTAAATAGTTTGCAATTGGAAGAAAAATGGGATAGCAAGAAACAAGTAGGAGTCCCAAGAAACAAGGGCAACTTCTCTCTGCCATGCTGATGGGTACAGAATAAAGTGGCTTGTGGGAAGGACATGAGCAACCAAGGTATTGGACAGTGATGGAACATGTCAATTCCATGAAAATGTTGTTTTGGCTCTATTTTTAAATTTGTAGGATTATTATTTCTTTCAAACAGATAAAACTGTAGGGTTTGATTTGTGTCTAGTTCGTACATGGTCCTCGCCACATTATGTTCTGGGTGTCTTATTATGTGTCTTATCTCCCTTGTGATTTGATTTCCTTGAAGGCAGGGACTGGGTCTTATTCATCTTTGTCTCCCCGAGACTTAGCAAGGGGCCTGGGATCCAGAAATAACTAAAAAAAATCTTGAATAGATGAATGAACAGGAACAGAAGAGCTTTTCTAATTTTTCTCAGAAAAACACACAACAAAACAAAGCAGAAATAAACACTTAATAGAAAGCAATTCAATTAAGAATTTTCTGGATTGTTTATTTGAAATGTTCATTCCTGGGTAGTTTCCGGGTAAACCTTAATTAAATCTGGGCAGGGGTGAGGGATGGGCGGTGTCTCAGGAAAGCAACTGTTTAATAAGCTCCCCAGGTGGTTCTTGTCATGAGGCACATTTGGGAAACTCTGCTCCAAAGTAAAACACAGCAATACAGGTAGAAGATAAATTGAAAAGTAAAGGATAATGTTTTAGCTGGAGACCTCATTTATATGGACAACGAGCATTGGTACCTCACACACACTTACACCACATAAGCTAAAGCTAGTATTCGTTTACACTGAAGTTCTATTTCAAAGCCAGCCCTCCTCTTCTTAGTAGCACAGCACTAGCGACCTGACTGCTCCAGTACACAGAGGCCCACAACCCCACCTCCTCAAAGGGTTGGACGGTAGCAGTCGCAGTGTTACTACTTCTAGTTCACTGTTTCAATTCCTAATGTAAATGAGGGCCATTCTGAGATTGTCTGAGAGGTAAATATACCCACAAAAAGCCTGTGGGTCCTGTGAGATCTTCTTAAATGAGTAATAGATACAGGAACAAAACTGGGAAAGTGAATAGGAAATGCCAGAGCTCAGAGTGGAATGTGAATGTCCATCTGTTTGGCTGGAAAACACAGGCCCTGTGTGATCCAGCATAAGCCCAGGCCCAGGTTGGTAAACACATATTTTACAGAAAAGCCTCAGATATGCCCCAATTATTGTGTAGACGTCCAGGTTAGAGCAGAACAAATGGGGCACGAATTCTAATTGGCTCCTTGGACAAATTCAAATTTTGAATAAGCCAGAGAAAGGGTGATATTGTTTTAGCATCATTTAGTGGTAACTTCTGGCAAAAGCATTGCTTCATTGGCATCTTAAAACATAATACAGTCCCTTCTACAACCAGTCACAAAGTGCCACTTGCAAGCTTGTGAAGCCACAGTGATAAGCAATGATGCCCCTACCAGTGAATGGCTAATAACATGCGTCAGTCACCTTTTTCCATCCCAGGCTCTAACGTAATAGGCTTTCATCCAACTGTGTCCATTTGCATTTTAGTGTTGTTGAACACGTTGTGTATTTATTCTGTTAGGGTCTCTTCTTCTAGGTGCTAGAGATATAAAGAAAAATGAGTCTTGGTCTCACACCATGCAAGATTTATAATCTGATAGAGTAATTGCCTAAAATAAATAACATCATAAGGGTAGACTATGGTAAATCCCCAATCATAAACCATAGACCAGGGCTTCTCACACTTTAATGAGCATATGAATCGGGGGATCTTGTTATAATGCAGATTCTGATTCAACAGTCTAAGATGGAGCCCAAGGTCCTGCATTTCTAACAAGCTTCCAGGTAATGCAATGGTGTTAAACTGAGAATCACACTTTGAGTAACCAGACATTAGACACCAGAAAAGAGGTGTCAAGTAGGCCATGGAGTATAGGAGAGAGATGTAGAGATAATTTGGGGGTAACAGACATATGGGTGGCATTTTGCCATGAGACTGGCTGAAATCCACAAGAGAATGAGTGTGGATAGACAAGACCAAGGAGTGGGGTACAGATGATGCATTTCATGCGCACAATTTTGCCTGGATCAAAAGGCTCCTTTCAAGGGCAGTGAAAAATCGTTAGGAGCTCAGAGTTGGAGTCTGGTTGTAAAGTGTCTCAAATGCCACTTAAAAGAATTTGAACTTGAAGAAACAGTTCTTGTTCTTGATGGTCTTGGGAGAATCCAGCCGTTCATGTAGCTGATGGCAGGATGACATCAGCCTCACCTAGTCACATCATCTGAAGCTTATACAAATAGAGTCATATTAAAAAGTTAGGCTAATATGCTACTCTGGGGCTCTGATAATTCCACCAACCATTGAAGAAGGCAATTCTGAGTGGCTTTCTCAATGCTGCAAGCAAGTTATTCCTGTAACTAAGGGCAAACTATAAATATGACACATCTCTGTTTGGTAATTGCTTTATTTCGGATTAAGACTAGCAATTTTCTTGTCAGAGATAGGCATGCAGTAGAAAGGGAGTGAGGACATTTGGACAGCTCAGGCAGTTTGGGCATTCTATGGTTATTTTCTTTTAAATTAACATGGCAGTTTCAGCATTAGCACCTAATTTGTTTTCTCTTGTGGTCTCTTTGGTTGGATACCCTTTAGAGTGAAAAACTTGATTAATCCTGTAAAGTACAGACCTGTTGTGTCTTATTATTTCCCTCTGAACTGGCCTGACTCTACTGTGAGAGTTTTGGGAAAAGTGAATGAGCAAGTTGGAAAAACCAGGTGTTGGTAATGGGTACCCAGGTTTACTAATCCCATCCAGCCTAGTCACCAAACCAAATGTGTACATTCCCAGGGTTGCCTTTAGCTCTGTGTATCCAGCTAGTCACCATATGTGTATGTGGTTTTTATATGTTGACATGTGTGTGTTAATTGGCCTTTCCAAAGGCACCAACTGTGGAGCTATGTACCCAGAGATTATATGATAAATGTGACTAACTCATTCCAGTTACTGAACAGAGCATTCATGGCTGTCCCCACAATTTTTGGCCTACTCTACTCTTTTTCAAAATTGATTTTGGAGGTAGGAAAGCTTGCCAATAGGGAAGAATAAAAGGAACTTCATCTCTATCAAGCTCCTATTTTATTTATACATAAAAATCTGATGTAAAAACGACAAAATGTTAACGTTTATTAATTCCGGGTGGTGATAGTTCTGGTGTTTGTTATGTTTGTTTCCTCTCATTTTTGACTTTTTTCAAAATAATGGAAATTCTGCTGAGAACTAAGAATAAACAAACCTCGAGACATGAAGTAGTTTCCCACTAACTTTTGTTTCTTGCCTCGTCTTATCTTGATTCAGAAACCATGTCAAGAGATTTAAAAAAAAAAAAAAAAGGAGCGATGAAACTTTAACCTTAAAATTAACTTAAAATTACTTTTGGTTTTGGTGGTGTTTTTTTAATACTAAATTTTTTTGCTAATTCACATGCATTAAAACTCTTTTGAATGTACAGGTCAATGTGTTTTGACAAATGCAGAGTCTGCAACCAGTACCACAGTCAAGATACATAATGGTTCCATCACCTTTTGTTGTCAAACCCTTCCCCCATCTCTACCCTTGGCAACCACCCATCTGTGTCTGTCTTTCCCATAACAGTATTATCTTTCAAGTATAGTCTTTCCCTTAGATATAATGTTCATTTCAGATGACTTCTCTTTCACAGGTTCTAATTGTGAGAGGTTCTTACTGTTCAGTAACCACAATATGATTTTTCTTTTCCAAACCAATTGGAAGTAAACAGTAACGGTAATATAGTTTCTTATCATAGAGCTCTCACTTCGTTTTTCAGGCCAAAAAAGATCAAATTTAAATCTTCTGAAATTTACTTTTACTTTACTGATCTTTTTGTGTAAGTGGATTTCACATGACTTTCCCATAGAGAGCTAATTGCAGCTCACATTTAGTCATTAGAATCTCACATGCAATTTCTGTCAACATCCTTGGGAAAGGTGTAGAATGAACCAACACCAAACTTATTTCACTCTCAAGGGCTAAACAGCACTTCCTTTCCGGTTTCCATTTTGTGGCAGAGGCCACAGTAAGCTGATTTGACAAGAAGGTGACGGCGTTTCTTTTCTTCGTCTGTTCCATTTAATTATTTTTAGCAGAGACATAAAGAAGTTTTAAAATTGCTTTCAGCACCTTCTTTTCAAATACTACATGCCAAGTTCAAGCTCAAACTTAAGCGTAATGAGCCTCTTATCAACACTTGACAGAAAAGAACATAATGAATGAATATATTCAAAATCCTCTTGACAAGACTGCTTATATCTTTCTTTGTGAAAGCACAGTATAGATTATTTCCATCTACTTTTCATACATTTCATTTTCATAATCTACCTTGGTGCCTTAGCAATACCAGGAGTTCTGAGAAAAACAGCCTCACTCTACAGACACTGTGGAGAAAAAATAACAAGAGAAGTGGAAACACCCATTTCACCTTTGTGAAAATTTTGAAAAGTAACTTTAAATTTTCATCCAAAGCAATTAAAAGACACATTTTGACTTGGGAAATGCACATGTTCTATCAATGGAAGTCAGGAAGCAAGCATGATTATTTTCTTTAGAAATTTAGAGAAGACAATTTCATCACATGCATTAGGAAAAATATCCAGAGATTCAGAGACCATATGAGGTAGCAAATAGATAATATAAATGGACAGGAGAACACATATGACTTCTTATGGACTTTTCATAATTTTTGTATGTATTATGTGAAAGTGCTTAATATACACAGGTATATGGTAGTTTTAACTTTCCATAATACTTTTGTGAACAGAAACTAATTGTTTTCTTTCATAATGAACAAACCTAATATACATGCATAAAAATTAATTTCACAGCATGAAATGCCAAAAAACATTAAGGAGCTGTATGATCTGTCATCTTTTAATTTAGTACTTACAGTTTTACATGATTTTTCAGTATAAGAACTTCAATATGAGAAATGTATTAGTATGTGTTCTTTAAATAAAACAAGGATCTGTTTAATATACTGGGGGGTGCCAAAAAAAATATATACACATATTTTAAGAAAGGAAAAAACTATATTAAAATTGTAATACTCAATATATACCGGTCACAAAAAATGAATACAAGTCATGTGTATACATTTTTTTGGCACCCCTGGTATTTGAAAAACTAGCAGCCAAAATAATCAGCTCCTAATTTACATTCCCATTGTAACACTTTGGACATTTGTAATTTATGCATATGGCCTACTTGAATACGCAAGCAAATACACCCCAGCAAAGAAAAGACAAATGTTTATGAACAAATAGTGTTTTAGCGGACAGGCACTCAGACGTGAGGGCTCATGTTTTATGACTTGACTCTTAGCCTCCATATAACATACTCACAAGGCAGCATTTTTCTTTGGGGATAAGTTATAACTTTGCCCAGGGAGGGCTATTAGGAGACTATTTACTGACATGGGACTGAACCTACAATCCCCACAGAGAAATGTTATTTAAAAAGAAAAGCTGATATACGGGATTTTTGGAAAAATCTCCCTCAGGGACCTGAAATTCTCGATGCCAGACGTGCAATGCAATTTTCCTTATTGGGATAGGGAATGTTATATTGCAGCAATTGTTCCGAAGTGAGATTTGGCAAGAGCACATCTCCTCTCCACGAAAGAGATCTGCAGGTTCACACTGATTGAAGACTAATCACATGAAATCACAGGCTGTTTTTAGAATTCCCACTGGCTTGCACAAGAGAATGTTTGTTTCACTGTCTATATACAGAGAGACATGTCCTTTAGTTTAAGGTCCAATAATATTTCCTGGGGGAGTATTTGTGCAAAGGACTAAGGAGATTGAATCCTGGGAGGTACTAAATCGATTTCATCATAAAGCCACAACTTCAGTCCTTCGATGCCCTAGAATGACTGCAGAAAGTAGTCAAGGCCCTCTCCCCTCCATCCGTCCCTGGAGCTGTCCCTGCAGCTGTGGTGAGAACTGAGCAGCATGAATTCACCTGCAGGCATCTGGCAACTCCCACTTCCTATCTTGACCCAATCGTGAAATCAGACCCCAGGAAGTTTACCACTTGCCGCCAGAGCAATGTGGGTCATAACTAAGCATTACTTGGACATTGCATTTAAGAAGGAACAAAGTAGGTGAAATCCCTTGCCTAGTCTCTCTGTGTTGCCTTAGCTCCAAAAAATATTTTCCTGTGCAATGAAAATAGCCAAAGCACAGATGAGCTAGAGAAGAGAATCAATCCTGATTTGGGCAGATCCCAAAGCAAAGGCCCAGCTGGCACCTTCCCTTCTGCTCACCGGAGGCCAGGTAAGCATGGTGGGCAGGGTCCCCAACAGTGGGCAGAGCAGCAATCTTTCAGTTTTTACTGAAGAATGAGCAAGAGAAAATGGGCTGAAGTCACAGTATGAATATTTTGATTGTATATAAGACATAATTGGATGATATATTTGCACACAAGATTCAACTTGTTTCCAAATTATTATCTTGTGCTATTGACCCAGCAACACATCATGGTAAGAAGGTGGGCTTATTATTACCACAAATTTAAAAATCAGGGCACCCGAGAGATTCTTGACTTTCTTCTCAAATTGACAGTTACTGGAGAGTTATCTACTCCTATGACAAACACTCCAAAAACAGCAGCCAACATTTCTGAGTGTTCACTTGTGTGAAACGTATTCTGCTTAATGTTTTGTATGCATTTATCTAACTTATTTATCCAAACCTATGAGCTATGTGTATGATGGCACAGAAGTGATAGATGAGAAAAATGATGTATTTTGCTGGAAATAGCACTGGATTTAGAGTCTGATTAACATTCCAGAGCCATAGATAGTATGATTTTGAGGTAAACTAGAGGAAGCTTCAAGAAGCCTGTTTGCCCTGGAGGCCCATTTCCACCTACCAGTTCTCTGGCCTTGGTCAAGCTACTTAATGATACTTCCCCTCCCTTTCCTCTGCAGTTAATAGGGAAACAGCCTCACTGAGTTCTGTTTAGAGCAGTGTCTAACATATAGAAAAGGCTCCATCAGTGTCTCATTCTTTTTACTTCCGAGCTGAATGTCATTGGACAAACCACGTTACCTCTCTAAACCTAAGAAAATGCTTATTTATGATAGTGCCTACCTTTTTCACAGGCTCAGGAAAGATAATACATATGAAAATAAAAATAGTTTTTGAATCATAAGGTTCTGGAGAAATATGGTATCATTTTTATGACTTCTGAGTTTGTCTCTAGCACTGGCCAGGCTTCTGAGATCCGTTCCTGAATGTCCTACTGTCCATTTTTGTGTGGAACTAAAAGGCATTAATTCCTTAATTCATTCATGGAATAAAAACTGACTAAGTACTTCATCTGTGCTAAGAGATGGGATATGGAGACGAACTTATGGTATGAGCTCTCAAGCAGTCTGCAGTCTGGGAGTCAAGACAGACAAGAAAAGCAATGCTAAGCACACGGCATTCTAAGTGTCAGGACTGAAGAGGCTAAAGAAGCACAGCCAGAGCCACTGACTTGGCCTGCAGTGGACAGAGGGGCCACAGGAGGCCTCTGCAGGGGGGACATTACAACATCCCAATGTCCCCCAAAAACTCATAGTTGATATATTCAATCTCTCTTGCCCTATGGCTCTTTCAAAAAGAAGTGAATTTCTATCCATCTTGGGTGTCTTATGATGGTTTGCTTTACGGCAGGGACAATGATGAAGGGCCTCTCAGATAATTTCTTTATGTAGTAACTCTATTAGGGTTGGGTCTAAATGATACCAAAAATTTTAGAACTCACCACAAACCAGATACAATTTGTTTGGCAGAGAAAAACCTGGGTTTCCTAAAACAGGCTTCAGAAAATGGTGTATACAATCTTTCTTTAATTAGATATCTTGGTAATTCGATACCATTAACCAGAAAGAGTTATAGAATGATAATTATTTTTAATACCCTGGATACCTAACGCCATCATTTCCGGGGTTATCCAGTGCTTCTAGAAGTCTTTCTCTAAAGTGTCATTAATGGTGTCAGGAGAAACCAGGGGCCTGGGTACAGCTCAGGGCCCTCCTCAGGCACATTTTTTGAAGTTTCAGTTTTTATCCTAAAAACTAATGTCAAATTTTCAGTCCAAGCCACAAGTTCAACATACTTATTTTAATATAATTATTTTATGTGTTATACGACATAAGATTATTTTCTCTCCAAATTGTTTCTCTCTTCAAATCTCTTTAGTTCTTAATATTTCTATTTTCTCCTATCATAAAAGCAATGTCATTGTAGAAAATTTAAAAAACTATATCAAATTACAAATGAACAAGTTTTAGGCTCTCCTATAATTCCCAAACTTCTAACCATTTTAGTGTTTTCCTACTTAGTTATTTTCACATACATGTACAATAGAGTAATGTACAGTTATGTAAATACATCCCTACAATTTGAGGTCATCCTATATCAATATCTTCAAGGCTATATTCCTCTTTTCTTACTTAAAAGTAATTATGTGATGAACATTTTTATATAACCACTTGATGAGTGGAAGAGTTTAAAGAACAAGATTTGTAGCTTGTGTTCGAATTCAAACTCTACTTTACTTACTAGCCTCAGGTATAGTTTAAATTGAGGTTAATAAAATTACTTTCTTCAGAGGGCGGTTGTGGAGATTAAATAAATCAGTACATGTGAAGTACTCAGACACTTCCTGGCACAAATGAGTGCTATATAAGGATTTAGTGTTATTTCTTCCCACTAATTTGAGAGGCTACCTTTGTCAGATTGTGAATTCCCTTATGTATTTTGGTCTGGGAACTTCTGGATCTTCTATTTTCTTTTGCCGAGATAATTTGTCTATTTATGTACCAAAACTACTTTGTTCTACATACCGTCTTTACAAAGAGGCCAAACTAATTAGGCCAATTTCTCTCATTACACCCCTTTACAGAATTTTTCTGGCTATTCTTTCTTGTCCATTTTTCCATATGAACTTTAGAATAGTTTGCTTAAATTGTTTTTGTCTTATTATTTGCATTTAAATTGTATTTGCTGACTATTTGAATATATAACATTCTACCCTCCTTCTATAATTTACTGTTCTTCATAACATGCTGCCTTATTTTAATCTCAGTGTGCTCTACTCTTAAGGCCTTTTTCTACCACAGTCTTCTCTATCCCCGATAATTATTCAGCTATTTTTAAAGAATTTGATGTCAAACTTGGTATAAAGAGAGAAGAGAAAAGGGAAATAAAATTCTGCCACGTCAAAAGTATAATCTATGTCCCTATGTGCCCAGGCAGCATTCCCAAACCATGCTCCTTGGGACACTGGTGCTATAGAGTGTTAACAGGTTTTATTACCCAGGGGAAAAAAAAAAGTGGGGTGTGTACTTAAATGCATTTCAGAAATTCTAAGTTAAACAGAATTAAATAAGTTTTTATTTTGCAAGAACTCTCACAAACTTTAATATCACTAACATACTTTCAGAATCTCCAAAAAGAGATCTATTTTGCAGAAGTGCCCAAACTTTTGACTATATGCCCTTTTCTAGAAGGAACATCCCTTAGGATTTAAGCTCCTAGATGCACCAGTTTGGGAAACTGCTATAAATGGGTTGCTTCCAAGATTCGGGGGTTGGTACGAAGGGAGATTATTTTTTTCTCTTTCTACAAGCACTGTTCAGGGAGGTGGACTATTCATTTTAAAATGCAGAATAATTGGTCTTGAATCTAAAGGAAATTCCTCTCAGATTTGGTCTGTGGGTTGACTGTGAGTTCCATTTTTTGGCAATGGTATGCATTTCACCTCTTCCAATGTCTTCATGTGTGTTTCAGTGAGATGATGGGATAGACTCAACCAGCCAAATGTTACTCTAAATGAGAAACCTGGTCCAATATTCTATTGGTGACACTGACTCAACACTAAGTCAGAAAGGTTGACTAACACAGAGCAAATTGTTCCTAAAATACATACTGAATTTATTTTTAAAACTCTTCATTTGGAAGAGAATAATTTTTCTCCTTCAGGGAATTTTTATTATTTAAACCAAACAACACTCTGCACAAGTATTAGACTATGTACCAAAATAAAGTGTTCTTTTTTTCTCTTCCTTTTTTTTTTTCTTTTTTGGTTGGCAGGAATTCATTTTCATGCAGTCATTTGTTGGACCTTGGGGTAAAATTATATTTCATAGTTCCCTTGTTCCCAGGCTATGGTAAAAAAGAGATTGATGTCTGAAATTTCAACTGTATTTGTCTTACAAATTTGTTTGATTCTCTTGGGAATAATTATCTCATATCATTTGAAGGTTAGTAATTCCTTAGGAATGACCTCTCGGTTATAATTAGAGTAAGGATACTTACATGCAGCTAGGAAAAGTGAAAGCTAATAGATTTAGTATCTGGCATTACTATTTTATTAAACTGTTGCTCCTTGAAACAAAGAGCAGGAGTCATAGGGACACTACACAATTGAGTAATCATTTTTCTTTCATTTTCTGAAAACAGATAATGTTTAAATACATGATAAAACAACAATGTTCAGTAAGAAACATCTCACAATACAATACTAAATCTATATAAACTAGGGGAAGGTGTGTCCAGTGGCTGTTGAGAGGGATTTTCAATGATTTCTTCTTTCCCAATATGTTACATGTAGTTTAGTTAGACCCAGATATTAAATTTAGGACTTATGAAAAGAAAGGAAAAGAAAGACAGCTTTGTAGAAGCCACTCAGAATTTTAATAAATACATAAGCTAGAAAAAAAAATGGCAAGGGAATTTAAAAGAACCTTCAAGTTCTACCCTCCCGTATCCAAGGAAATGGAAGATGGGAAAAAAAATAGTTTGGGGATCTTTTTTTAAATTAAAGTTTATTGGGGTGAAAATTGTTAGCAAGTTTTGGGATTTTGAGTGAAGTAATTCTTTTCCTACTCTTAGAAAAAGATTATAAGTTAGAGCTTTGCCCATACTGAGTTGTCACAGGCTCTACACTGTTGGCTTATGATACAAGACACTAAGAAGACTCTTTAACCCAGTCTCAATATAAATGAATGTTTTCTTATGTGTCCTTAGATTTAAAAAAAGCTCAATTATGAAATGTGTTATTCACTGTTGTAGGACCCACAAATAATCCCAATCATTAGAGCAAAAAGCTAGACTTAGCAGGAACATTGGATAAATGCCAAATACTTCCATCTCCTACTACATATATATGGGAATTTCTTTTCATGCCTGACAGGTACTAGCCGATTGTGTTTGACCTGATACCATGGGACCAGGAAAAATGTTGTATCTGGTTATAGATTCTAACCGTTAGGATAAGTTTTTAAAGCCCATACACTGACCTGTATTAGTTGAAGAACAATTACTGAGAACCTATTACAAAGGTGGACCTCTAGAAAGACCTCTATTTTTTTCTGAAATGCTCTTCCTAGCAACAACAGGAATCAGAGAGCTCAGATATCTTGCACTAAAAGACAGAAACTTGAAGCCTAGATCACTTGCAAATGTTGAGTGTGAATTTGTATCATCGCGTGCTGTGGAATATCAATCTGAAAATGTAATGTAAAAACTAGTCTAAGGGCACCCAACAGAAGCAAACAGCTCTATAAGAATATTCCCATAATCTAGAGTACACTGGACTTCCGTTTTTAAAATCCCTAATAATGATGAGTCTCTCCTAAAAAATTATAAAGCAATGAGGAAATAACCCAAAATAAGTGAGAGTCAGCAGACATAACTAATAGGATAATTAAGACTCGATAGTGTTAAACACTTTGTAAGCGGGCATTTTCCCGCCAAATCGTGTCGTAATGCGGGGCTTTTTTGACATTTTCTCGCCAAAATTAGACTTTCCGTAAAATATTCATATCTTTCGATCTATTTGATATTTTTCTATGAAACTTTCAGTGTTTTAGTTTAAAAAGAGGTCTCTATTTATTTACTTTGCAAAGTATGTGTTATTCTATTTTTTATGTACACAAAATTACTACATTCTAGGTAAACATAGAAAAAAACACTCTTTCACAATCAAAATAATTCTATGTATACAAAATTACAATATTTTTTCGAAATTTTCAACAGATCTTATAAAAAAAACTATAACCTAATAGTGCTTCACTGTGTGGTAGCGTTCGAAACACTTTCCTTTGTGCAGGGGTACATTACAAAACTTGCACATGTACCGCGTTTCACTGCAGTACGCTTTCGCTTTGGCAGGAATAATTAGATAAATTGTCAACAAACAATTCATCGTCACTGTCGTATGTATCTTGATTCATGTCCAGGGATAATAAAATTATCACTTTCAAAAATAATATTTATCAGAAAAGAAACTAGAGGCAGTTCAAAAACAACTATGATTTTGCACCAATCACAACAGTAGTTCGGTATTTTGTACGAAATTTCAGTAATTTAAAATAAAAAATATTTTATAAAAGCAGAATGAACTCAAACACGAAAGTAAGACATCGGAACGAAAGCAGTATAATGGAGTCACTGGAGACACGAACAAAAATGCAAAAACTAAATCCTTTGTTGGAATCATTGTGTCTTTTTTTGTAAATATTACCGCTATTTATTTTTATGGCTATTGTTTTTGTTCGGTCCCAAATTTATTGTATCGGCAGGTAGACGCATAGGGTACCGCTGACAATAGATAATGCGTAGTCCGTCACCCGTTTGGCGCCCTTGTTTACAAGTTTCCAGCGCCCCACCGCTTAGCGGAACAAAACGAGTTAACTCGTCTCCCGCGCTTTGGTATAAAAAGCGATATGACGAGTTTACTCGTTTCCCACAAAAAATGTGTTAAAAGAACTAAAAGTATACTCTAAAATGTTTAAAGAAATAAAGGAAGGAATAGAAACCATAATGAAATAATAGGATACAACAAAATTAAACAATTTTTAACAAAACCATATAAAATTTCTAGACATAAAAATGTAGGTACTGAAATTAAAAACTTAATGGCTACATTAAAAGCAGATCAGCCACTGCTAAAGAAAGCATTAATGAAGTACGAGATAGATTGGGGGGGGGGCAGAATATATATAAACAATGATATAAATTCCAAAAGTCTGAGAAACAAGGAAACATAAAAAGGCTGGAAAGCAATCACATAGAGGATGAGTTTGGGGTCTGGTAGTGATATGAATTACAGCCTCCTAAGGTTCCTGTGAGGCGAGGGAGGAAGGCAGCCGAGTTGATCAACTTCAGAGATTACAGGTTAACATTTTGAATAATCTCTGAAAGAATAGAAATATATACCAATGTAGAGGAGGGAAAATCACGCAAAAGATACAACCTTCATGCTCAAAACATTGCATATGCACCTAACAATACAGCCTCAAAATATATGAGACAAAAATGGACAGACTTGCAAGATGAAAATAATAAATGAACATTTCCAGTATGTGGGTTTGAACACACCCCTTTTAGAATCTGATAGACAAAGGAGGCAAAAAAGTAGTAAAGATACAGGAGAGATGAAGAATTTAATTAACAAGCTTAAGCTAATGAACAGGTAGAGGGCCCTGTACCCACCAATCGGGTCTACATTCCTTTGAAGCACATCTGAATATTTATGAAAATTGACCAAACACTAAGCCACAAAGCAAGGGTTAAAACTATCAAATATTAATAGATATCAGTGAGCCATACAGGTAATTTTAGTTTCTAATGGCCACATTTAATAATGTGAAAAGAAGCAGGTGAAATTAATTTTAATAATACACTTTATTTTACCTAATATATCCAAATCCTATCTCTTGTTCATACTAAGTCTTAGACATAGAGCACGTCTCAGTTTGAATCAGTCCCATTTCAAGTGCCCCTTAGCCACACATCACTGTAATACACTTAGAAATCAAAATCAAAAGATAGTTTAAACAATAAGAAATTCTGATGTTTGGAAATTTAAATAACACACTTAAACAAACTGCAAATCCAAGCATTTGGAAAATTAAAAACCAACAACTTACTTCTAAATAATTCATGGTCAAAATCAAATAAAAATTATGACATATTTAGAACTGAACAAAAATGAAAATGCAGATATAAAATTGCATGTGGAAAGTTGGTGTATGACAAAAGTGGCATTTCAAGTTGGTGAGAAAGAATCGGCTATTCATTCCATGGTGCCGGACAACTGACTTTTTACATGGGAAAAACATATAATTGGAATCTTGTCTCACTCAATACAAGAAAATGAATTTTGTTAAACAGTAGGAAAATCTTTCCACTTGGAAAGTGGGACAATCTTATCAAAAGGCTTAAATCATGCTCCAAGAATATTAAGTCAGGATAAAATGAACTATCTCTAGCCAAAAAGCCTTCAGTGATTATATCCTTATTTCCCACATGCTTATGTGAGACCAAGCAGATCGATAAAAGGACCATAATTTACAGGTTAGTAAGGATCTAGGAGCTGTGAAGAGGCAACAGAGAGGAAAGTGCTCAGTCCTGGAATCACCTGGAACTGAGTGTGTGGCCTTGGGCAAGAAACAACCTCAGTTACTTAGCCTCAGTTTCCTCAGCTGTAAAACAGTGATAAGAATTCCTACCTCTGAAGGTACGCATAGGAATTTAAATAGATCAAGTACACTAAGGGCCTCAAAAATGTTAGCCCATTTGTTGTTCAAGTACACTAAGGGCCTCGAAAATGTTAGCCCATTTGTTGTAAAGCGTCGGGTCCAGACTGCATTGATGACACCTGTCCCAGTGCCCTGCACCTTCTTGCAATACTGCGAGGCCTGAGGAGTTCCGTGGTGATACGTAACATCTCAGGGGCACTCTGAGGCGGACATAAGGACAAGTGCTCTGCAGTCAGGTAAACTCGTGTTGCAATCTGTCTACTTCTTGTTAGCTGTCAGACCTTAGGCAAGTTACTTCACATCTCTACCCTCAGTAGTAGTATCTGTAAGCAGGGTTAGTAAGAGTACCTATGTTTCAGTCGAGAGTCCTACCTTCAGCAACAGACACCAGCTCTGGCTAATGTAAGTAGAAAGGGATTGTGTGAAGGGCGCTGAGTCATGGTAGATTCCCCAGGCTGCAAAGCCTGGAGCCATGCCTCCAACTTGTCCCCAAGGAGATGTCACTGCTGACACCAGTGCTCTGTGACTGCTGACCCTAGAACCACTTCTGCTCCTGGAACTTAGCTCTCTACCAGGACATGCTCCAGGCAGTCCTTGTTTCTCTGGGCCATTAGTCCTCTGGTCCAAGTCCAGAACAGGTACATGTGACTGATGGAGCCTTAGTCACTTGTCCGCATCCTAGCTGCACCAGAGGCTGGGAAAGTACATTTTCAGCTTCTACACAGGGAGGTGAATCCCTGACTCCACCCAGACCTCAGGCTGGGAAACACTCTAAGAGAAAGGCGTTCCGAAGGATTACTGTGAGGAGAAAATGAGCTTCAAATATGAAGCCCTAACAGAATTTCCGTGCTCAGCTGGGAGGCTCGATGGAAAACGGGGCAAGACAGCATTTCTGGAAGAACAAGAGAGCATAGTTTGACCAGGAAATGGGGTCGATGTGTCAGAAAAGTTCTTGTGTTCCTATCAGCCAACTTAACAAATGTTCCCAGTGATTCTGAATTCTGAATTCACACATAAAACATGAAGGATCTTGAGAAATGTTGAACTAGTGTAAGGTTAGGAAAGAAGTCACAGAAAATCCTGTGTTCAGTTTCCTTTTGGAGTGGACTCATCTGTGATGAGCCAACAGAGATAAATACTGTTTCTACTGGTCCCAGATCGAGAGGTGGCTATGATGACGTAGACTTTCTGAGCAGAAGAAGCAAAATTCTTTTTATTCCTGTTAGTTTTCTTTTTAAAACAGAACTTACAAGATATTTTGGAGACAATTTTAGCCGAAATGTAGAAATTCCTATGTCATAACAGGGCAAGGAACATAGGCGACCTGAAGAGTCATAGTAAATGATCGTGTGGATACTTGCAATTTTTATTGAAATCCTTCCTGCTGGGATGTATTTCCTCAGCTCTGGCCTCCTTTTCCACAAACTCTGGGACTAAGTTTTATACTAGGCCACAAGCAGGTTTGAGGGGGAGGAGCAGACCCTAAGTTCTAGCTCCCTGTGAATTCCCTCGCAACGGATGCAGGGTCGCACTGCCCAAAACGAAGCTTCGGCACATATTACGTACTACCGTGTTTCCCCGAAAATAAGACCTAGCCGGACAATGAGCTCTAATGCGTCTTTTGGAGCAAAAATTAATATAAGAACAGTTCTTATTTTACTATACTATAAGACAGGGCATAATATAATATGATATAATATAATAAAATACCAGGTCTCACATTCATTTTTGCTCCAAAAGACGCATTAGAGCTGATTGTGCAGCTAGGTCTTATTTTCGGGGGAACACGGCATGGGCAGTTTGGTGCTGTGTCTGGCCATGGCCAGCACTCTGCTCGTTGGCTCACGCCCCACACTTTCACACTGCCCGAGTGATCATCATTAAGCAATATTTGTTAAACAGCCCTATGCATGGGGCACTGGGCTATGTAAGTAAGAGGAGCAGTCACACCCTTTGGGAGCTTACAATATCAAACAGGAATTTTTGATCATCTGGAGGCATAACACTAACAGCATCCATTCACACCACAGGGCCCGGCTTTTCTCCCAGCCAGTGGTTCGCTCGTCTGTTTTCCAGACTGTAAGCTATCACTTCACGGCAGTTAAACCTCCACTTACTTAAAAGGTCCACTACTGGGGGAATTCACTGAAAATCCCTGTGCTAAGGCAGCCCTTGTACCAGAACCTCCACAAGCCCTGTCTTTTCCCTTTCACCAGATCATGTGAGCCTCAGGCAGGTTTACAAAGATGATGCCACATTGTCTCTCTGTCTTGAAGCTTACGGGGATCCAGTGGGATGAGGCATGCCCAGGTACCCTGGATTATGGTAGAGGCCAGCAGGTAGAGGACAGCTCCTGTAACACATGTCCCAACACATAACACAGAACCTACACATGAGCACATGGAAGAGAACACTGTTCATTCAGACTTGTGGGCAACAGAGAAGGCTTCAAGGAGAGGAAGGTATTTTTAGGTCTTGAAATTAGGTGAGATTGTGATGAGCAAAGACCAGGGTGGCAGGTGCTGTGGACTTTTGGATGAGTCCTGGAAGAGTTGGGGTAAATGATAAATGGAAGCAAATTGGGATGTATTCCTTACAGGGCTAGGAGCCACCCCTCTTCTCCTTCTTCCTGTTGCTCCTCCCTGTTTCATCTGGGAGATGTTCCACCCCAGGAGCACAGGAATGACAAGGAAAGGAACGGTCACAACCCAAACTGCAGCAGTGCCAGATGAACTTTGGGGATTGTTTGGAAATACAAAATCGTCCAGCCATCCCTGCCCTTCTAGGTCACAGTCAGATGACCAAACACAAGACATTCTCACACATTGTTAAATACGTGTGACCATTTTCTCTCATCCTGGGAGTCGACAAAGAGGCCTCTAGGGGATTTCAGCAGTGGCAATGACAGGGAAAGAAGGGCAAAGGGACCTTAATGGGTGACACAGTCCAGCCCCATGCTTTAAGTCTGAAGAGCACACAGTCATAAAGCAGAGATGGTTGTTTCTTACTCAGCGAGTTTCTTGGGGAGATGCAGTTTACAAATTGGGGGGTCTAGCCTGATGCTTTCTACAGGATGTGTCTACTGGATGCTTCTCTCTCTTGAGCCTCCTCCTACCACAGATTACCCATCCCTTTACTGTTCCCAGTGATTTGGGGTCACACATGCAGGAGGCACCTGCCTGTTCTTCCATTCCACACTGCTGTGGTCACCAGGGAAAAGGATGGCCTTAACCAAGGGTCATCTTCTGAGGAAAGGAAGTATCTGCTTTGCGTCAAATTCTTGTTGAGTTATACCCTACAGTTTCTTCTGCCCGTGGTGATCTCAAATGAAAGCATACAATCACAGACACATGTTTCTACCAAAAGTAAGCTATTATTGTCTGTCTTTTTTTTTTCTAAAGAAAAAGGCAAATGATCCAATGATGCTTTAGTCCAAAGGATTTCACAACTTCACATTCAAAACCAGCCAAGTTTGAAAGAAAACATTTCAACTACAGAAGGACCTCTGACATGTGAACAGACAAATTCAGAAAGGACTCATTCTTTATGTGGGTGAGTTACTTGAGATTCTCCCTGATTATTCTGAAAGTCTGTAGGCCCATGTGCCTCTGCATTATCATCAATCTGACTCTCAGTTCCTTTTTAATGTGGTCACTTATTGCAACCAAATATGTTCTGCTTCTATAATGTGGTAACAGCACATGTTTGGATTACATTTATGCATGTTATTTAGAAAAAAATGGACAGTGTTACTATAAATGAAATTCCTCTAGAAGGCTGATAACTTGTATACTGTGATTTTATCTTTCTGCCTACAAAATGGACACAATTCTAATGAGTTTGTGACATTACATGAGAGGTTGTATAGAAATTGTTTAGAAATTAATCTGGTTAAGCATAAGTAGTATTGGGGGATTTATTGCTATTGTTGTTATAATTTTTTATTACAATTATCCTGGCTGAACTTGTTTTGATCTATAAATTAGACACTGGATAAAGTAACCCAGACAGGAAGTTCTCCACCAGTGAATGTGAAATTCAGACCCGTTACATCAGATTTAAACTGCCAATAAGATTTTTCTTCTTTTGAAAAATAAACGGGTATGTATTATTTCATCCAGGGCAGCAGGAACAGAATTAGGTCTTTCATCCTTTTTATATTATTAATATTTTACTCTTTTAACTTTATAACTAAATAACAATCTATGGCAGATGAGTAGTCAAATTCATTCATATAGTTTACTTTAACAATCAAGTGCCTACACTGGATGAGTGAAAGAAAAGATTAGGCTAAGATGATTCTTTTTTAGAAAAATAAAGTTTTTTCCTTCGTTGTAAACATTGCAGATTTACTATAGGAGCGTAGAAGAAAAAAAACCATCCATAATTCAAACACCCAAAGAGCAAACCATTATAATGGTAGTAAATTTGTATCTGCTTTTTTCTCTATTCCTGGTTATTGGGTTATGAATGTTTATAATCACACTGTATTTAAATTTTTAAATTATAATTTAACATTAGAACATGACAATTTTCCATGCCTTTATTAATCCTTTGTATGTTTTACCTTAAATGCATAATATTGCATTAAGCAGATGATTTATAAAAGCATTAGACTGTTTTCCTCTTTTAAATAAAATTATATTGGACACTTTTGTGCATCAAGCTTTCTCCATCTTTAGGATTAATTTTCATTGGATAAATTTTCAGAAGTGAGAGCAAAATACTGGTGTATTTTTCATCTTTATTTACAAGACTGTTTAAAGTCTATAATTATTTTACTTAAGTAGAATCTTTATTTCTACCACAGGGAGCATTCACTCATCTGCCCTAAGAGAAGAAATGATCTCGAGATTACAGTGTATAACTTCAAAATTTCAGAGGGTTCCCTCGTCATAATGTCCCTAGTTTGAAATGGAAAATCACATATTAATATGATCGCACTATTCTTTTTCAAATTCAGGATTTCACTGTTCAGTTTTGGAAATATCCAGGGCTTGATTCAGTGTTTAGTGTAAAGGAGGGAACTCATTAAAGACTTGAAGGGGGAAAAAAGAAAGAGACAACTTCTCTTGGCGGTATTAAATATTATTTATGTGGCCAGACCCGAGTAATTTCATTTTGTTTTTGCACCATTATGTTATATAGTTCCCTGGAAGGGTGTGACACCAGTGTATGGGAATGTCTGCATGCATGCATCTCACATCTGCTTGGCCATGTGAATACAACTGTGCCAGGAGCCCTGGATGTCAGTTTACAGCAGAAATCATGCTGTTGAGATTTAGTTCCTGAGCAACTGTAGGGGAGATTCCAGAGGGACAAATTCAAGAATGACTTAGAAATTATAGACCAGATCACACTACTGTCATAAAACTATCATCAGTTAATAAAATAGGGTTTTCTTTTCAATATGAAAAAAAAGTTGGCTTTTTTTCCTTTAAAAAAAAATATTGATGTTGGAGGCCTTTGGAACTTTGTCTGACCGTCTTTCTGCTGACTTTTTCATTTCCTGATTCCTTCTTTCATTTCTTTTTTCTTTTTTTCCCCTTTTTTTGCATACAGTAGAGATCTCTAAAACAAGCTCCCGATGTGTTAAAAACAAATATACATTCCCTAAAAATAGTCGAACTTCAATGTCCTGGCTCCCAGAGCCCTGCTTCTGTGAACAAAAAGGCAGTCACCCCCCTCTGCCCCCTCCTCCCCTCTTCTCCCACAGAAATTAGGCTGTGGAGACATTTGTAGGAAGAAGTCCAAGAATAAACAGAATATTCTGAATGAAAAACAAATCTCTAGTAAGGATGAATACAGCAGTGTCAGTAAAATGCTTCATAGATGAGCTTGGTTAAAATGCAAATAGCTCCACAGGGGGAAAATGAGAGCACAGATAAACCAGAATAGAAAAATCTGTCAAACACACACACACACACACACACACACACACACTCACACACACACACAGACTCTCACACATTCACACTCTCACTCACTCCAGCCCTTCGGTGCAACACATTACCTAGTAGAAAGATGGCACTCTAGGGCCTTATCTGAGGCACTGAGAAAGTTAGACCACGTAGCCATGCCCCGGGCTAAGCACCTCCAGCACCATCAGAATATGGAACTTGCAGACACTGAATGAGTACACAGCACAGAGTTTCTGTGTGTGATGGGCAGGGAAGCAGAGGTACACGTGCTTCTGTGAGAGCCCAGAAGAAGGGGATCACACCTTCTTGGGACCAGGGCAGCCTCCCTGAGGAATGTATATTTTAACCCAGACCTGGAGCTTGCTAACAGACAGATGGAGAGGGGGGAGGAGGAAGAACATTCCAGGCTCAAGACCAGTGTATTTGAAGACCCCAGGCCTGGTTTACTGCAGGCACAGAGGACTGTCCAGGGTGTCCTCTGGTGAGACAGAGAGGAGAGGGAACTGAGAGGAACTGAAGAGTTGGGCAAGGATGACGTCATGCTAAAGCCCCCAACACTATGAGACACATTTGAACTTGATCCCGGGGGCAATAGGAAGCAATTAAGTGGGGACGTGACACAAGAAGATTTGCACATGGGGCCTGAGAATATTTTGAAGTAATCATTTAGGTGAGATGTGTTGTTCTTTTCTTCCTAGCATTTTCTGCTTTATTTTTTGTTTTCCAAACAGATATCTCACTGTGCGTTCCATTATTTTAGAATGGTGTTACTTGCTGGGCAGGAAGAAGATTGCTGAATTTTATTTGCAAAAGCCAGAAATCATTTGGGGGAACTTGGAGATTTTCAAAGGAAGTAGAAGGGGTTGTAGTGGGGAGGATGGAGATGTAGGCTTCCCTCCAGCTTAGAAACATAGATGCTTTTGGAGCTGGGGAAGATAAGAGAGTAGTTAGTAGGTCCTAGAACAATGGGTTTATGGGGACAACCTTTCAGCAGCAGCGAGACCCTAGAGATCTCCTAAAAGAGAAATAGAGACGTGGGCAATGGTCATTCCAGAGAACACCTGTTGGATGCCCCTAAAACCTTGACCACCCAAGACTCTAGAAGCTTGACAATTCCGGGAAGGCAGAAAAACCTCCAGAATACTTAAGGATAAAGTTGGTATCAGATTAGAAGGAAGAGTCTTCGAAATTGAGAGAAAATTGATCCATGAAAAATAGTGGTGTGATATTTCTTGCACTGCGGATGCTGTGGACCGTGACTCATGCCATGTACACACATTGAGAGGCTTAGTCTGCTCCTGTGTGAAGAATGGATTGCAGAGAGGCAGGTGAAAGATAACAGTGGCCTGAAATGGAATGATAAGAGTGGATGGATTTGCAAAATATTTAGAAAATAGAAGAGTAAGTACTTGGTGATTGGTCAGACATGGTGTTGAGTGAGATGGAGGATTCAAGGAAGACTCCCAGATTTCATGCCTGAACAACTGGGTGGGTGGTAGTATAAAATATGAGTCCATTTCCTGCAGGGACTAACTGTGCAGTGGCACTGAAGAAGTGCAGCAGACATATACAGGGGGTGTAACATTTTACCAATAGCATATGGACAAACCAGTAGTAAATGCTCCCAAAGGCAGAAACTGTAGTTATTAGTTAAGTATAGATAGTCTCAGATGTCAACACATTGCTAGAGATATTACCAATCAAAGCCCTGTCCACTATCTCAAACCCAGAAAATGAAATATTAGTGTTGAAAGAGGCCTCAGGAGCCTTATGGCTGAAAGAGTTCCCTAAAACAGAAATCTTCTCTCAAAGGTATGTGGCAGCAACCTCTCTGCTTTTGCATTCCCAGCACCCCAGCATTTGTGATATTTAAAAACGAGATTGCACATGGGATTCCTTCCTAATTATAAGAAAGTTATCCTTATCTTACATGGAAAATAGCCTCATTCACTCGCTGCTCCCAGTTCTGCCCTCTGGAAAAGAGCTGCACAGAAGACGACCAATTCTTCTTTTACATTACGTTTGAAAGACATTATGTTTTCTCTAAGTCTTCTTTACTCCAGGCTAAAACTATACATTTCATTTATCTATTATTTTCAACGGACAGGTAGTAACAGAAAGAGCAACAAGCATTCATTTCGTGTCATGAGTGTCGTAAGAAACAGGGATGTCTTTCCTGCTGTAGTGGGACATCTTTGCACTCTACCTGCTGAGTGACGAGGACTCTGAAGACCGACAGGTGGGTGGAAGCAAAAAAGACCCTGGGAGCCTGGGCTCCTGTACGTGGACAGCCACCCCACCATGACACTTGCATTAGACTGTGATGTGAGTAAGAAATAAACGTTCTGTGTTAAGTCATTGAGAATTTGAAGTTTATCTATGACAGCAACCCGTGTTAACTGTTACAGAAATTGGTGCTGGCAACGAAATGCTCGCATAATGAAAACCTACAATATGAGGCAATGGCTTAGCAGCCAGTTCTAGGAGTTCTAGAAGTGGTAGGAAGGGTCAGAGTGGTGGTACATATTGGCTACTAGCTAGTTTTAGCGAGATATTACAAGAAAGAGATGAACTCAGGAAAGAATGGGAGAGGTCAGCAGGAACAGAGAAAGTCCAAGTACCAAAAATCTTAAAAGGTTGGAAAGGTGAATTGTTTCCAGACCCCAAAGAGTAAGAGATGAAATTGAATGTTTTGGTGATAATGGCCCAATAAGGCTTCCCAGTTGAACAAAGTGACTTAGTGCTGGAGCAAAAACCAGGTTAAAGGGATATCCCCCCACATATTGTGATCTCAATGAAGCCATTTAATGGAGAGAGAAAGAGGGATGGAGATAAGAAAGCAAAGAAATAATGAAGGTTTGAGAAGAATATCTGAGAAACAACTCTAAGTATTGTTATTAGCACAAGAAACGGACTCAGGCAAATAGATTAGAAGCTTCCTAAATTTCTGAGAACACTCTATTGCCAAAGAAACCCTGAACCAAAACAACAAAAACTCTTTTGACTGTTTAAACATCCTTCAGGCTCTTGAACTTGCACCATCAGGAAGCAGAATAGCCTTCAAGAAAGACTCCTCAGTGCCCAGTGTAGGTGTGCTCATGGAAGGGAATGAACAAGGAAAACTTCTCAGAGAGTAGAGCCATGGTGCTCACGTGCGGAACAATGGACAGAGGGTTTCTCGGAGAGAGCAGAGCCATGAGAAGCCTCTTCTAGACCTGATAGAAAAGACTATATATCACTCAGAGATCCTGGGCTTTGAGCCAGGTGCAGTCACTGGGTGGGACTTGGAGTTATTTCCTTGGGAAAGAGGTGAGCGTGAAGGAAGAAGGAAGTGGGTATCTGGTGATCAGAATGCTGGACTGTGGCAGAGACTGCCATGTGTTTCACTAAAACTCATTTCCTTTCCTCTTGGGCACAGAGGATACTTCCCAGAATCCCTTGCATTTATGTGTGGACACAGGATTGAACGCTTGTTAATACAAGGTGTGTGGAAATGATTTACGTCACCTCCCTGCTGAAGAGGTTTAGAAGTAGTGTCTCTCCTCATGCGCAGGTACAGCCATAGAGAGGAGGATCTTGGGTCCCTGAATGACCTCATAGAAAGCGATCTGATGGCGACATCCACACTGGACGGCAATTTTAGCAAGATATGAACTTTGATTGCATTGGGTCCCTGAGGAGTCAGAGTTGTTTTCTTTTACTAGGTCTTACTTTAACAAATACAATGCATTGTTTCGTTTAATATCCATTTAATAGATGAAGAAATTGGAGAAGTTAAATAACTTGTTCAGGATGACTCATTAAGTAAGAGGGGCATCTTAATGTTAGCACTTAGGTCTATCTGGTTCCAAAGCTCATGCTTCTAATCAATGTGCTATACTGTTTCCCAGAAGAGCAGGCTTCTAGAGGCCCCTGGCTCCCCCTCCTCTGGATGTTCTTAGTCTGTCCACATTTTTCAGAACTGAGCACAAAAATTTATGTAATAATTTAGGGGTGATGTGACCTAAATTACTTCTCTCTTCTGGAATCATCATCTATGAATGCAGCCCAGGAACGCTCTGGTTACATTAGTGGCCAAGCTTCATTGTAGGCCCACTTTAATCACCCAACACCCCCAGATCTCCTCACCACTGCCAAGCCCCTTCCCCCAACAGGAACTTGAATAACTATTTTTAATCTAAGGGCAGATTTTATAATCAGTCCTGTTTAATTTCTTCTTAATCATTTCAGCTCAGTGTACTAGCCTGTCCACATTTTTCTTGAATCTTCCAGATGACTCTCCCATCTGGGACTGTCCCACATGGGATGGGGTCAGCTTCGTGGGAGGAACACTATCTTTGGATTCTTACTATGACCAGTCACTATGCTAAGGACTTTATGTGCTCTCTTTATGTAATCTTTTCCTCAGGTCCACTTTAGAGATGAGGAAAGTAAGTTTCAGAGATGTTAAGGTTACACAGTTGGTAAGTGGAGCCCATCATCAGCCCTAATCACCGCGTGATCTGAAATGGTAGTTAACATAATATGACCACCTATTATCATTATTTTTAAAAGTAGAAGAGAACTACTTTTCTTAAAGTAGAAGTTACCAATGAGATACCCTGAGCCCAAACTAGCTAGTCTGGGAGTCTACAAAAGCAGAGAGCTTTTCCCCTATGAACACTGCCTGGCACAAAGTAAGTGCCCAATACCATTTGTTAAAATGAGTCAATGAATGTAGACTTTACTGGGTAGATAGAAAACTCTACACGAGACAAAAGCTTTACTCATACAAATATTTATCAGGCAGCGACCCTATATGAGACACTTTGGGGGAGGGTATGGCTTAGGGAATGGATAAATAATCCAAATAAACAGAGAGGGAGAGAGAGAGAGAGAGAGAGAGAGAGAGAGAGAGAGAGAGAGAGAGACCCACAATACATAGATATTGATTATCCCATAATTTCCTTGGATGTTGTGGAACTGAGATGTAAGCTGGCCAGCAGCATTGTGAAGTAGGTATGTGGACTATGGTTATAGAAGCCCTGTATTTAAACCCAATGCAAATATCCAGACTTAGCACAGTGTCAGGTATTGATTCCCTTAAATCAACATTGGCAGACATTCCATTGGATTGGAGTGATTTAAGCATAACCATACTATGGAGTGGGTAGACAGTTAATTCAGCCAGGCTTTCTCAATTGCATGGAATTTGTGGCCTCTCCAATGTTCCCCTGAAATAGGCACCAGGTAACAGATGCCACATACGTACACCAGGTGGAGTTAACAGATACCATATACACTGTTTGACTTTAGGAGTGGCAGCCCTTGTCCGTAGGGATTTTTCTCATTCCTGTTCCTACGTAAGACTTTTCCAGTCTCCTCCTTCTCCTCTCTCCTATTTCTATTCTATTTCCTTCTTTCTGAGTTTCTGTTTCTCCTTTCTCCTCCCTCCCTCCCTTCTTCCCTTTCTTCCCTCCTTCCTTTTCTATATCTTCTTTTTTGGTCTTTATTCTCTTTTCTGTCATACTATATTACTCTCTCTCCAGAGGACAGTAGAATTAGAGGCTCCAAAGAGGAGTTAAAGCACCTCCTTGGCCTTACTTTGCAGGCTGAGGTTAAAGCTGGCAGGGAACAATTAGAATGCAATTCTAGGAGCAACCATTCACAGCCTACGTCATACTTCCTGCTCACAAAACTACCAGCTGAGCTATTCACATGCTGTCATTTCAGGCAAAATTGTTTATACATCACATAATGCTAGTCTATGTTGTGTCTGTTAGAGCCCTGGCGAGGAGTCTGTCCTGGATTGGACAGTTGGACCCAGGCACATGGTCAACACAAAACACGAGAGATCCATATTTGGGCATGAGTATGCCTTAAACACTAATGGGGTTTGGCACAACTGTGGCTCTGAAGTCCAGCCCACAGATCAAGTCACACATCAGGGAAAATCCAAACAGAATTAAGTTGGCCACTTTTTCTTTGCATAGACACAGGAGGCATTTTGAGTTAAGTCTGTGAAACCTTGTTTTTCATGTTCACATCGGCATTTGGGCATGGCCAAATGTTATCAGTGCTCTATTTTATACAACTTTTTCCCATGCACAGATGAAGAAGGCCCAGAGACAAACCCAAAGCATGAATTCAGAGGCAGCACTTGATCAAATGGTACTTTTTTTCCCTGAAGAACTTTGAGATCATTGGATAAACACCCATCTGTCTAGGATAGTTTGCATATGTTCCTGTTCTGTGGATGGGGAATGAACAGGGTCGGGCCCGTGATCGTCGCAAGTAGAAGGTCAAAGCACTAAGTCTCAGGGTAGAACACAGATTACTGGCTCCCCATTATCGTTGGCCTGGCCTTCTGTGGACCCTGAATCTTGGAACCTTTTCAGATGCATCCTCCATGATTCCTCTGTATGAACTCAACATCTCAATTACAGTGGTTAACTCTTTGTTCGCCTAATTCTCGTCTAGTCTTAGCTAGCGTGACACTTTCTCTTTCACTTTCAAGATTTCCAAACTGTAATTGTCTTTCAAGTCCCAGATTACATGTTACTTCCAAATGGAATCACTCACTCCTCTCTCTAACCTTGTAACACATTATGCCTCTTTAAAGATGCTTGTCATCATCACTGGGTGTCCAATTGTAATCTAAGAGAATTCTGGTGTCACTAGAGGGAGTGCTAGACAAAAAGAATGGAAAGTTCCAGGACCTGCTGGTGACTTTGATTCCAGAGAGACAAGTTTGTGTTTCTTGGTCCTCCCAAAGCCCCCACTCCACTGCACCACTCTTTTCTAAAACATACACTTTTCCACTCAGTATTTTTGAAGAAGGGGAGATAGTCCTCTGGAACAGAAAAAAGAAATAACAGCAGCTCAGTAATGAAAGTGCAAGCGAGTTTTCTTCCTACCACATGCTCAGCCTGAGGGCCTGACTAGTGGCCAATTTAGAAAATTAGATTATCAAGGTCACCAGTGAGGGAGAGAAGTACAGATCTTAGATGAGACCAACACTAAGCCTTTAGGTGTTCCAGGCAACCTGGAAAATTGGGGGATTGTGGCCAGTTAGCTCAGTTAGTTACAGTGTAGTGCTAATAATACCAATGTTGCTGGTTCGATCCCCACATGGGTCACTGTGAGCTGTGCCCTCCTTAAAAGAAAAAAAGAAAGAAAGAAAAGAAAATCTGGGGATGGACTACCCAACTACTAGCTGCAGTCAATATTATCAGAGGTCTTCAATGAGAACCCTGACTAAGAAACCCCCCCCCCCCGCCCCTTTCCTCCTCAGAGATGGGGAATAATGCTGATGGGCACTTAAAGTTCAATATCTCTGGCCTGTCATGTAATTCAAAGACTTAATGTCCTCCTATGCCCACACATTTGTCCTAACAGTTAACTCATTTCTTTACCCAGGGCTAAAAGTATACTTAAGAGTTGAGTATACTCACCAGGCTCAGGGAAGGTATAGTACTTATGCAGGTCCAGTGCAATAAGGAGTGAGTCTGAGCTTTATCTCTGGTTCCTGGGAGGGAGCCTCTAAACCCTTGGAATTTCCCGAGTGACAGGAGCATCTCTGTTATCCGTGATGGGCTCCCCAAGAACACACCCAACTTTGCCAATGAGATGACTCAGGATGGGGTTGGTGATGCCAGAAAGACTACCCATGTGATTAATGGGTGGGGGCTTTGAGCCCCGTGATATCAGCCCCATCAACAAGGACAGGGACGGGAAACTGAACCATGTGGATAACGATTCACTCAGTTGTGCCTGCATATGAAACTCCAGTAAAAACTCGGGACCTCGGAGCTGGGGCGAGCTGGTTATCATCCCTCGATGTAGTGGAGGGCAATGCTCACTGAGGACATAGAAGCTTTGCAGTTGGAAACCTCCCAGACCTCACCCTGTGTATCTTTTCTTTTGGCTGGCTCTGATTTGTATCCTTTCATTATTAAAAAACAAAACAAAACAAAACAAACAAACAAACAAAAAAAAAACACGCCTGCAATTATAAGTAAAGCACTTTCCTGAGTTCTGTTTGTTATTCTAGCAAATTATCAAATCTGAGGGGTAGTGGGAACTGGCAAATTTGCAGCCAGTTGGTGAGAAGTGCAGGTGACCTGGGGACCCCAACTTTGCAGCTGTTGCCTAACGTGAGGGCAGCCTTGCAGAGAACTGTACCCTCAGCCGTGAAGTCCAATTCCGGGTAGTTAGTGTCAGAAGTCATTGCAGCAGGATGGTAGATATCCACATGACAAGATTTGGAACAGAAAGATACTATTCCTAAATCTAGAGACTTGAGTTTCCTATAAAAGAATCAGGACCCAAATAAGAACTCCGTGTTTACATATGCCAGAGGCCGGGCTGTGTCTGAAGCAGCCCTATGGTTCCTTATATAACCAGTGGAAAATCTTAGTCTGTGTTTGCTGAATGAAGTAAAGAACTCTTAAGACTAATTCTATTACTTTCACCAATGTGAAAGCCATCAGAGTTTTGTAAAAATATGCCTTCTATGTCAAGGTTAAAAAGAGAGAGTGCAAGTGTATGCATCAAAATATTAACAGGAGTTATTTCTGAGGAGAAGAGTTGGACTTTTCCAAAATATATATAACTTTTGGCTTGCTGGTATGTTTACATTGTGTTTTGCTTTAATGACCTATTAAATAAGGTTAATTGTGGTGGGGAAGCAAGTGGCAAGTGTCTGGGAATAGAAGGATATTTTCCAAAGGTCCAATAAGGCACTGGACTCTTCCTAGCACCGCCTATGCGTAACTTATATAATAAAATTTTTCTCCTGTTGGTGTCATTTGGGCTCTGTGATCTTAGACAAGTCATTTCACCATATGTTAAACTGGGAGTTAAACAAGACGATGGCTAATATTTCTTTCTACTCTAAAATTCTAAGTGCATATCTAGAGTTTCTGTGCCCATATCTCCAAAACATCCACAGATGTTGGAGGTGAGGGAGAGGAGTTCCTGAATAGGTGAGCCCCACTGGGGGAATATTTGCATAAAGCTGATTTAGCAAGTGAAAAATGGACTGTGACAGATTAATGCTGGGAGGCTTGATCTGCTCAATATCTGGCCCACACAGCCTGGTCTGATCAGATCTTCAAAGTCATATGGTCCCTATTTGGTTTTACAATAAATAACTCAGACTTATGAGTTAGACATCAATTAATGAAATCATCTACCCCAGAGGAGAGCAATCCTCCTGGGCAGTCAGTCGTCTTGGAAACATAGACCATCCACTAGGTTTGCCAAGCCTGGGGCTTCTAGTCCTGCCGGCAATAGAAATGGCACGATTCCTCCCACTTCCAAATGACCTTTGCTCTGAAATATACCGATGGTTGCCATGGAGGTCAGGGAGGCTTGGCTCCCACTGACTTTACTGATGTCAAAGGGAATTTTAATTCTAGTCAGAGGTCAGACTCTGTACTGGGAAGTACATAGGGTCCATAGGTGAAGGAGAAGAAACTGCTGATAAAACTGCTTACTTAATTTGTTGTTTATATCCCTCTTAAAAGGATACAGGAAGGACTCCAGGTAGAACTGTTTTGGAAACAGTTAAAGCAGCATCTTGAGGCATCATGTTTCTGGTTGAGAAAGAAAATATTGATGTGTTCATATATATTAAGAACCAAACCCACCACGGGTCCTCAATAAATATCAAGCAATCAATCAATTCTCCAGCCACAGAGAAGCTTCCAGTTCCAAACATGTAGTCATGGAAGGAAGCTTGGCCCAAGACCTATCTCTGTTTTCCAAATGATGTGGCTCCAAACTCCAGGAAAAGTTCTGGGTGGGTTTTTTTCTTCTTCATCCCACAGAAACTGACGGCACAGTCTCTGGCAACAGTGATTTCCCATCAAGACACGAAAGCAAAGAGGTTCTGCCCTGCGCGGGTCAAACTTTTACAAGTAATGCAAAGAGAATCTTAAATTATCACCAGGAAGCTGATTGGAAGGGGCTGTACCTGTGTTCTGAAATGCTCTGAGTAAAAACTGATGTGATTTTGAAAATGGAAATCTATTGTATGGAACTCTTCTGCACTGAAAGCGCTTGCTAGAAGATCTCCATACACTGCATTTATCTGAGTCAATTTTACATCAGTCAATATGCCTCAAAGATGACATTCTGCATTTTTTATTTAATGATGTACATATTATAAATTTTACCTCTAAGTATTGGGCAAGAGAACATTAAAAATCCACTGCAATGGCTGATAAGCTACTAACAAATTTTAACCATCGCCATTGCAAAAATGATTACCCTTGACGCTTGAAGATTTGGAGTCACCCTCTGTTCCACTTACAATACTGAGGTTTCACCAAATGTGAAATTACTTCTGAGTGTTCCACTTTTTACATTGCCCTTTAAAATGACGCATGTTTTAATGGTTCCTGGGGCTCATATGATTTGCAAGACTGTTTCAGCTGTAACTTTATAGACCTTTTGATGGACCATTTGTCTTTGGCTTTTGGAAAAGAGAACTACAGTTAGGTGATCATATATGTTTCCTATTTAATAGCCATGTATCAAATCTCTATATAGTTCTTAGCTTGGTGGGATAATATTTTGATGTATTAACTATGTGAGGGTTTTTTTTTCCCTTGGCACTTTTCAGTCCTGTGACCCTGTGAGTATTTCCCATTAGAACCATTAGCCAAGGGTCTCCACTTGAGCGAAACTTCAGATGGGATGGATGAACAAAGTGGCAAGTTATGAGTATTTAAATTCAAAACCTGCTTATTCTTGAGTATGACCGAAGAAATGAGGGCAATCAGACCGAACTAATCTCTCTGGGGTTCCATCCCTCACCCCCACCCAAAATAGTGATCCTTAGAGCTGGTGGGAGGAAGAAAGAGCTGAGAAAATCATGAGTGGCTAAAAGGTGGAGATGGATACTTTGCCAGGCTGGAGGACGGGTAATCAGGTATAGAGAACCGGGCCTGTTTTCCATTGTGGGTACTGAGAGGTGGCCAACCCCCACAGAATTTCTTTTGTCACCATACCTCTGAAAAGAAAGTTAGATGGGATGCAGCGATCAGTGAGAATGAGAGAGGGAAGAGAAAGAGTTTAGGTCTTGAAGTCAGGGCAAGCAGACACTGCAGAAGGAGATACGAGTATGTTCTAGGGCTTCTCGTCAGGGGTCTGATGACACATCATTCATTGTAGTAGATGCCACCTTGAAGAGGTGAAGACCAGCTAACATACAAAATACATGGCACATCTTAGCAGAAACCAGAAAATATAGATACAAAGAGGCCTAAGCACCTCCCACCTCCCCAATATTTCACCCCCAAAACACTGCCCAAATGCCTTATTACTAAAGAAGGCCCCCTGAACCCATAAGCCATCACAAGAGAAAGGGATAGTGGGAACCCTCAGATCTGTATCCCGTTGGTCAGAAGCACACGTGGCCTGGGTACCCTGATTTTGCAGTTGGTCTAACCTTTAAATTACTGATCAAGCGTTAGAATTGACTGGATTGTGTTTTGGCTGTCTGATGAAAAGAGATAAAAATCTAAGGAATGGAGCCATGATTCATACAAGTTTATTGCCTGAGAAATATACCTCTTCCATCCAGGCAGTATGAAACAAACAACTCTCTTCATTGTCTGTATAAACATAAAAACATATGGAGTAGTATGAGAGAGGCAAAGTAAACTATGACTGAGTAAGTTCAAAAATTAAATGTTTGTCTGGTGAGCAGAAGGCTGGGGTTCTAGTCTCGGCCCTACGACTCACTACCCCTGTAAACTAAGGGGAATCACCTGGGCTTTCTGAGACTGTTTTCCCACCTGTAAAATTGTGATAACACTATTCAACCTCACCATCACTTGCACAGGGGCATGGTGAAGGTCAAATAAGAACAAGTATGTGAATGCTCCTCTTAGGTGTTTTAACTATTTTTTTTTCTGAGCAGCAGAAACATGGAGAGGCCAGTTGCAAGAGCCAACAAGAACACCGGGTGATATGTACTCAGTTTATTCAAATGGTCTGTCCTCAAGATCCAAGAAGCAAAAGCTCACTTGAGATTTCAAATAATTCTTCTTCACTGGCTTATTAGGAGAATGGTTGGTAGTCTGACTATTTTTTGCATTATGATTTTAATCACATCTAAGTAGAGTAAGTGTGGAAGGCATGACGTCTCCCTACCTCACCTTCCCCCAAAATGCTGGGGAAAACCCCTCGAAATTGGTATTAACCTGTTATTATATTTGGTCCAAACATGTGTTCGTTTTTATTTTACAAGTCTGATTTCTGACTCTCTCTATCAATCTAGTCCTTCATATCAGAAGAATGTGTTGAAAAGATGATGACTAACCTAAATAAAGCATGTCAATCCTCTTATGCTTCATCTCAAGGAAAGTAAATCAGAGGCCAAGAAGCTACAAGATATTGCAAAGAAATGGGACCATAAAAACCAGGACTGGATGATAGATAAACAAACTGTGGGAGTGGCAGTATGTGAATACAGGAGAATTAGTCAGGACTGGCCCCAAGGCCTGGGGGCCCATACAGATGCATGCCTGCAATGCCTGGCCACACATACATGTTTAACTTACAGCATAACTTACATATGCTGAGACAGAGCCTCTCTTTCTGTACAATTAGAAATATTATAAAATTGTTTCTTGCATATGTAATCTTTATTATATACTCTATTTTACTATATAACAAAACTTTTATACATACGTATCACTTTATTTCGTATGCATTACAAGAGGTCTTTAAGGAATGATTGGACTACACATATTTCTTGCCTTCAATACTGACTTGGAATCAAATCTCCATATAAAATGGAAATTTGTTGCATATCTTCATTGTCAATTCTCGCTAAGTTGAACAAAATTTAAATATGAAAGAATCACGCCACTCTCTACAGCAAAATCATCTTATCCATATTTACCTACTTTTGGAGAGGTAACCTAATTCCAAATTTATTTGGGAGTGAATATCCATACTAGATTTACAGACCTTTTGATGAGATTTGTACCTCCTTTGCTAACCTGTTTATTTCACTTACAGCTAACCCGATTCCAGGGCTAACACTATAGTTTCAAAATCCACAGGAACTTGGCTTCCAGAGGTGCTGGCTTCACAAGTGGAACAGACGGGAAGGGGCGTAAGACAGCACACGCACAACCACCAACACCTGACATGGGGCAGAGGATCTGATTTGAAAACCAATCCATTTTAATCATGTCCCACATTAGGAAGATAGACATGCAATTCTCAGGAAGGAATAGGGCAATGCAGGAAGTCAAAAAATAATCTTAAATGTCCCTTTGTTTTTGCCAAAAGTCTCTGGAGATCCAAATGAATTTTTGGTGAGAAAAATTTTGCAAGCACAATGAAGAAAATATTATTCACATTTTCAATTATGCAAAATTGTGATGAAATCGTTTTTCTGATACCTTTCAGACTGGTTACTTCTAGACGCCAGCAAATTCTGGAATTAGAAAGTGAATGTAACAGGTTACTCTTAGCCCAGGAAAGACTTGAGAGAATGGAATCTTCACATTTGTCATCCCCCTGCAGTGTTGGTGCACAGAGTAATTCTTCCTACCACAAGAGAGGTGAGTGGAGAATGACGCAGCTGGTGGCCTTAATTCTGTTCCTAACATCACCACTCATGACAAAACCAAGCTCCGAAGCTTCACCTCCAGAAATGCTGAGGCTATGTTCATTGCCAGCTATGTCCTCTCAGGAACAGTTTTGTTGATGAGACCTGGTCCGGTGCTTCCACACTGATTAGCTTTTTAAAATAATTACCTAAAATACAAATTTTCACACTTTTGTCTATGGCACCATAGGTGTTTCCAGGGGTCCTGAGAAAGCCAGAGGTCCCTCTCTCCCAAAACATTTCCACTTTTATCTATTTTATATATTGAGATTTTGCTCAAGATTTCATGTTTTAAAAGTTCCATGGTTTAAAAAAAAAGTTTAGAAATTACTGATCTAAAGTGCAGTCCTAACTATTCATTTTTTTCTTCTTTACTTGGACCTAAATAATACCCCCAGGCGATGAGTTTCGTAGACCGATGATGCATGGAGTTAGGATGTCCTTGAATCAATTTTCAATGGAAACCTTTTGACTTAATTGAATACTGTCTGGGCCTTGAATTATGAGAGGACAAACTAGAAACACCTGTGTGACCAGGCATTACTTCAATGTCTGTCATTTCTCCCCTGACACATCTCATTCTGGCCAAATACCATAAACCGGTGACTTCCAATTGGTCTTCTGCATTATTTTCGTATCTTTATATTTGAGTTTCCCTTGAACAAGTCTTGGTCGAATGCAAAGTAAGCATCCTGCTTTTCAATCCAAGAACTTCCTAGCCTTCCTTCCTTGCTGGCCAGTCTTGCTGGTCAGAAACCTTTTCCAGCCTATTTTAGATGGTGAATTAGAGATATGAGAGAGATCTTCACAGTTCGTTTAGCCAAGAGTAAAACTCAAATGTCCCTCCAACATCAGAGTAAAATTCCATAGATTTTTTTTGCTGCCACTTTCCCTGGCAGCAGGGAAAGATAAAGGTCTGTGTGTGTATTCATCACTGCAATGGTTGGAGAGGGGAACCCATCGATGGATGGCCAGTGTTTACACCACTTCTGGCTTCCAGCTCCTAACACAAAGCTCTTTGCACATGAGGAGTCATGTTCAATGTTGAGACTTATTGTTCAACTGTGTGGATTCCTGGAGAAGCCGTAAACTTGATGCTTATTCTGAGGAGAGAGTGTCGTTTGCAGGAGATCAGTTCTCATTAAGAAAATGCTCTGTGGCTTCAGTGAGGGCCACATGCACTCCCCTTTGGAGCTGAGTCACTTACAAGATCCACCCACCAGTCCCTTTCAGGAATGTTCCATGCCAACTATGGAGCACCTGGGAAAAGAGGCCTATCTCGCTTCCACAGCAGGTCATTCCGAAGAGGAAAATGTGGTCAGGCAGAGAAGGAGGGGTACCTCCTTATCACAAAGGCTCCTTTGATAGAATCAAGCTCACTTGACTGTTTGATGAACCCCAGGCCTACCAGGGCCCCCGTCAGCACAAAGCGGCACCGATTCCTGCTCTCCGAGGAATGATTGTCTGAGAGCCTCGCAACGCTGGAGCTTAAAACACACTGCCAGCATTCCTCGAGGACTCTGCCAGCTACAGCATTGCTTAGGGCCCCTGGCTCAGCAAGGGCCACGGAAGACAGGCCTCTCCTATAGCAAAATCCCAAAGGTTTAAAAATAAAAGGCCCACAAGACCCACACTCCTGACCCCGGGAGAGACAGAGCCGACCGAGTTGTTTCTACCCATCGAGCCAAACCCAGAAAAAGTGTTTGGCTGGACATGGTATTGAGTTTTCTGTTGGCTTCTCAGGTTGACCCACTGACCAAACATGATACCACACCACTGCTTGGGATTTTGCAAGTTTATAATCCATACAGAAGAAACATTGTTATATAAACCTTGCCAAGACTATAGGCCTTTTAAATTCCCAACTAAGAAGCTGAAGAAATTTATGACAGTGTTGCTAGATGGGGAGGCCAAGTAAACTCACAATGTTGATCTTAGGTCTGTTTAAATTTCTCTTGCCTTCTGGCACTTTAAGCCGTAGTGGAAAGAAATCATTTACTCATAGGTGCATTAAGCATTTGGACACACAGGGGTACCGGGGAAGAGCATGAGAAACATAATTGATGTGACACATGTGGTCCTGGCCTGTGGAGGGCAGGGTTTCAGGCCAGCACTGTAGCCGTTCCTGTCATGGGTGGCACAAAAACCTAACAGTACCTTCGTGTAATAAATAGAGTGAATTACGCGAAGGCTCAGTTTTCCTTCCAGTGAAGTATTGGTAATTCACCAGCCCTCTCCCTGTCCCCCCATAAAAGGACACACTGCTTGGAAATGCAGCTAGTCGGCATTTAAGGAAGATCCAGTTGGCCCCAAAGTATAAGAACTTGGCTTTTTAACGCAGGTTTCCTCTGCGCCTTCGTAAATAGTTCTGGGTCTCCTGCTCTTTGTGTCCGTAACGACTGCAGGGTTAGCAACAAGAGTCACTCAATTTCAGATCCTGTTAGGACTGTAGTTGGAAGAGAATAAGATGAACCCTAAAGAGAAAAAAAATCAGCATTGAGCACAGGATTCGGCCTTCCTTTGCTCATTGCATATCTTCGTGGGAGAATCTGAGAGCCAATCAACAAAGAATACTTTCTGCAAAAGGTGGCAGTTCTGTGGGCCTCATGGAGGAGTGTGAAGCAAAATGCTGTGGGAATCTCCACGTTTGCCCAGAGTTGGAAGGGAAATGAAGGAGCCTATTTTTACATGCCAGATCACCTTGACTTAACACAAAATGAAATGCAATTTGATATGAGAACTGGTAATGGACTAACAAATGACTCAAGTAAAAAGTCATTTTAATGTAAAGTCCTGGACAAGATGTATAACCTTCCCAGGAAGCCTGTTAATTGTGCGTCCCTAAGGTTCGTGGCTATAGGAATTTTCTGGATGTGACGCCTAACCCTTATCTACCCTCCTCCCGCCGTCTCCACTTTAGTGCTCACTCGTGTGTAATCTGAGTATTTTATATAAGGAAAACTTGCTGAAGTTGAAATTGGAGGAAAATATGCCTTAATAGAATTTATAATTTAACAATCCAATAAGTCAGACTAGAATTTATTGGAATAACATCTCCTAAGAATCTTCCACATCATAACTTCCACAATCAGTGACCTAGATCTTTAAAAGGAAAAAGATGCCTTAGAATTTTTTGCAAGCTGAATAAAGCTGGACGTATTTAAAGGTCATTTATAGATGTAAGGAATAGTGAAAGAGGGGAAAAAAAGAGAAAGAGAGAGGGAGAAAACAAAGGTTTGGGTTTCTAATTTCCTTGTAACAGGAATGACTTTCTTCTGTTTTCATTCCCTCCAGTCTCCACCCTACTCCCATTAAGTTCTTGGATTTGTGTATCTTTAGATGCAGACACTCAAATGCTTTCTTCACTCAGGAAGTTATTCTCCTCACGCCTTGTGAGGTCTTGGAACAAAAATTAGTTGAGAAAGAAACAACTGCTGCTTCTCTGTCCAGAAAAAGAGAATTGCATTGCATCATGTAACTCAAAAAAGCTTGTTTTGCGGGGGGAGCCGGGGGTAGAGATAGCGTTGGGGGTGGGGGTAAGGAGGCAGGCAGGAGGAGAGGAGAATCTCATTTCCTACATGAGTAATTTTTCTCCTTAGGGGAATACGTGAGCCAAAAGTCACTGTCTGCAAACGTGCTTTGGAGAGGAACAAAATGAACATGAATAGCATTTAACTGGGTCTAACCTCCTCCTAAGTTAGAAGGCACAGTGTTTGTGCCTGTGAGGATTCTGAGTCTCTTTTTGTGTGTGTGTGTAATTTCTTCATGTTACCCCTTACTCTCATTCCCACTAACCCCCATCCCGAAATACTAAGACTTTTCTCAATAACAAACACAAATATTTTACGAAAAGTCAGTTGTACACTCAGAAAGTTCATTGCTTGCTCCCTTGAGGGTGGGGAAACATGGTTTGGAAAGGCTCCATTTATTGGTCTATAAATCACAGTCCCCATGTCTGCCCCAGCCGCTGGGGTGCCTGAGGTCAAGGGACCCTTTCAGAGCTTAGAAGCTCTAAAGCTTCTCTCTTTGCCGGGCTCTTAATCAACCCTCCAAAGGCAGAAAGAACATCAAACAACTAAGAGGTCGGAGAAGGATTGGTAGCTTAAATGACTCAGCCCCTGCTTGAGAGGAAGAATTGCTGAGCGATTTTGCCATGTGGTAAGTGATTTTTCTGATTATCTGAAGGCAGATGAAGGACAGACAAGGGAGAAAGAAGAAAATCATTCCAAATAATACAAGTGATTTAAAACCAACAGCAAAGACGCAAATACCAACCCCTCTGAGTTCCCTCCTCTTTAAAAATAGAGATACTCATAACTGCTTCCTGGTGTCCCTGAGAGGACTCAGGGCCAGCAGCCCAGCAGGCTGTGGGACGCCCCGTCTACCAACCCACCTGCCCAGCTCAGATCCTAGCTCTTTGTGCCTCAGTCTTTCTCATCTATAAAACAGTGATCATTATATTCCCTCCCTCATTGGGCTGTTGTGAGAGGTCATTGAGAACAGACATGCAATGTGTTTGGAATAGCCAGGTAGGTACTAAGTGCTCACGAAACATTACTTATTATCCTAGCACAGGTCAAGTCCCTGACATGATATGTAGGCCCTCAGTGAAAGCTGGTTTTCCTACCCACAATTCCGAATTATCCAAAATGCAGCAGCATGAAATAATTACCAGAACATGAGTGTTGGTGCCAGTCAGATCTGGGTTCAAATCCTAGCTTATTCACTCACTAGCTCTGTGATCTTCGACAAATGACTTTCTATGTGCCTTGGATTCCTTAGCTCTAAAATAGATCACTATACTCAACTCACAAAATAGCTATGAGGACAAAATCATAGATTCCACAGGAAAATGTTTCATTTGATGGTCATGTCTTAGAAGCTGTCAGAAACCTAAAATACATGCTCAGTGTTCACCAGTTTTAAAAAATAAGCATGTGCTGAACTCCCACTATAGGCAGATGCTTCAGTGCCAGGTAATAAAGATACAAAGGTGAATATCACACAGTCTTGCCTCAAGGAAATTCAAGTCTAAGGAAGGAGACACATAACAAAATGTCATTTTACTTCTCTGAGGCTCTTGGTATTGTCAAAACATATTCAGAAAACCAGAGGAGACTCGAAAACATACTGTTCCTTTGCCTGATACATCTCTCTCCAACTCTTTACCAAAGTAACTTCTATTATCCTCCAGCTTTCAGACTGAACTTCACTTGCTCAAGAAACCTTCTCCAAACTCCAAGTCCTTACACATGCTGAAGGCACCCCATGTTTCCTACTTTTTAACACTCATCACATATATGATGGATTGTTCATTACACTCCTTCCTACCTCTCAGCCTTCTAGCATTTTCAGGGCTGTGTGAACTCATTCACTTAGAAAATACAGTACTAATCTTTTATACAGGAAATACTGTTATGCCCCCCAAAGCTGCTTATGGGTAAATGAACTGATTGTGAGGTGAATCAATTATTCTAGGACCTCCTGGGGGCCTCAGTGTCTCACCACTGGTCTGAAGGAGCAGGAGGCAATTCTGTGACCAGGAACACAATTCAATGAATCAAGAATTACTTTGAGAACCCAGGAATAAACCCTCACATGTAAGGACAAATAATTTTCAGCAAAGGATCCAAAGCCGTTTAATCGAAAAAGGACAGTCTTTCCAATAAATGGTGCTGGGAAAACTGAATGTCCACATGCAATAGAATGAATTTGAACCTTTATACCATATATAAACATTACCTGAAAATAGATGAAAGACCTAAACATAAGAGCGAAAACTATAAAACTCGTAGAAAAAAACATAAGAGAAAGCTTCATGACATTGGATTTGGCAATGACTTTTGGATATGACACAAAGGCACAAGCAGCAAAAGGAAAAAATAGGTAAATTGGACTTCACGAAAATTTAAAACTTTTGTACATCAAAGGACACTATAAACAGAGTGAAAAGGCATCCCAAGGAATGGGAGAAAATATTTGCAAATCCTATATCTGATAAAAGATTAATATCCAGAATATATCAAATTCTTACAGTTCAATGACAAAAAAACTAACCTGATTTTAAAATGGGCAAAGGACTTGCATAGACATGAATCTAAAAAAGATGTTACAAACAGCCAATAAACACATGCAAGGGAGCTCAACATACTAATCATTAGGGAAATAAATGCAAATCAGAAATACAACGAGATCCCACTTCACACCATTAAGATGGCTAATATTAAACAAAACAAAACAAACAAAAAACAGAAAATAATAAGCGTTCCGATCAAAATGGCACAGTAGGTAAATGCTGTGCTTGCTTTCTCTCATGACCACATTAAAATTACAACTAAACTACAAAACAACCATCATTGAGAATCATCTGAAGTCTAGCTGAACCGAAGCCTTACAACTAAGAACATGCTGAAGAATCCCCCTCAAGACTGGTAGGAGGGTCAGAGACACGGAATGGGCTGGTCCCACACCCACGTGTGACCATTAAAAATCAGAAAGGATATCTCGGCTGCAGAGGTCCCCTCCAAAAGAGCAAAGGGCCCCAGTGCCACACTAGGCTCCCCAGTTCAAGGTTCCAGTGCCAGGGAGAGAAGTGTCTATAATTATGGTTGTGAAAATCTGCAGAGATTGTGGTTGAGTGAGCTGTAGGGTGGCTGGAGTCCCAGGCACTCCTGTTAAAGGGACCTCATAGGGACTTACTTACCAATGGAATCGCTGGTTCTGAGTTCTAGCACTGGAGCAGCAACTGGAGAGGCCTCATATGGCATATGGTGGGGAACTGAATTGTCTTCCTTCAGGATGAGAGTTGGAGGTACAGCTTTCTCCAAGATGGAGGAGCTAGCCAAAGCCATTGTTTCTTTTTTGAGCCCTGCCCTTCCCTGCGTGCAGACGCAGGTGGCCGCTATATCTGAGTCTCCATCAAGTTGGCTAAAGCTGTTCATTTTCCATGCCCTAGTGATTCTGAGAATCCACTCCACCCAACTTTTGGGCACGTCTAAGCCACTTCTAGTGGCTTTTTCATACAAACCACCTGCCTTGGCTCATGCTGCAGACTTTCCTAGAGTATCTCAAAGGTTCACAGAACACAGACAAGCAGCATCTGAATTGAGCGTGTCCTCAGTGAATAGCCCAAAGCCCGGCACTAGTAGCAACCTGCCTTGGTTTGTGGCTTGGCCTCTCGAGGCACTTCCAAGCATGGTGCAGGCTGCGGCCATCTGTGGATTGCTTTGTGGCTCCTGTCAATTGGCCCCAGGTGGGGCATGGGCTGCAGCTGAACTTGACCTGCAACTGGTCCTCACCCAGGTGGCCCTGGGGCTGGCATGCCCAGTGGCAAGCACCAAAATGAGCTGGAACATCACCCACCTGCCTCCAAGGATGACACACCCAAGGGGTGGATTGGGCAGGCACCAGAGCTCTGCTGAGGCAGATCCTGCTCTGTAGGGGCAGCTCCTGTGCAACAGCTCCTCCACTGTAGTCAGAGCAGGTCGTCACAACCAATTAGCCTGAGGGTCAGTCCCTCCAATTGACGTACAAACAGCAGCCAAGGCTCAACTACCACAGGAGGGCACACATAACCCACACAAGGGGCACACCTGGACTGCCTGGCTCAGGTGACCAGGAAGACAGCATCGCTGAGCCCCACAACACACCTACTACATAAGGCCACTCTGCTAAGACTGCTAAGACTACCTACTACATAGAAACAAACACAGGGAGGCAGCCAAAATGGGAAGACAAAGAAACATGCCCCAAATAAATGAACAGAACAAAGTTCCAGAAAAAGAACTAAACAAAATGGAGACAAACAATCTCCTAGACGCAGAGTTCAAACCACTGGTTATAAGGATGCTCAGTGATCTCAGGGAGAACTTCAACAAAGAGAAAACATAAAAATGGAGATAGAAAACATAAAAAATATTACATTCCCGAAACCATTTTAAAAAAGAAAAGAAAAAAGCAGCATAAAATAGAACCACTGAGAAATAAAGACTACAATAACTGAAATGAAGAATACATTAGAGGGAATCAATAATAGCAGAGGATTGAATCAGCAATTTAGAAAATAAGGTAGCAGAAAACACCTAATCAGAACAGCAAAAAGAAAAAAAGAATTTAAAAAATGAGGATAGTTTAAGGGGCCTCTGGGACAACATCAAGTGTATCAATATTCACACCATAGGGGTACCAGAAGGAGAAGAGAGAGAGCAAGGAATTGAAAACCTATTTGAAGAATAATGACAGAAAAATTCCCTAACCTGGTGAAGGAAATAGACAGATAAGCCCAGGAAGTGCAGAGAGTCCCAAACAAGATGAACCCAAAGAGGCCCACATGAAGACACATCATAATTAAAGTGCCAAAGTTTAAAGACAAAGAAAGAATCTTAAAAGCAGCAAGAGAAAGCAGTTAGTTACCTATAAGGAAGCTCCCATAAGACTATCAGCTGATTTCTCAACAGAAACTTTTCAGGCCAGAAAGGTTTGGCAGGAAATATTCAAAGTGATGAAAAGCAATGTCGTACAACCAAGATTACTCTACCCAGCAAGGCTGTCATTTAGAATTGAAGGACAGATAAAGACCTACCTAAAGAAAGAGCTAAAGGAGTTCATCGCCATCAAACCAGTATTACAAGGACTCTTAGAAGGACTTCTTTAAGACCATATATATATATATATATATATATATATATATATATATATATATATATATGAATAAAATGGCAAAACTACATACCTATCAAAAATTATTTTAATGTAAATGGATTAAATGCTCCAATCTAAAGACATAGGATGACTGAATAGAAAAAATCAAAACAAACAAACAAACAAAAAACCTTACCTATGCTGCCTACAAGAGACTCACTTCAGATAAAAAGACATACCCAGACTGAAAGTAAAGGGATGGAAAATGATATTTCATGAAAATGGAAACAAACAAAAAGCTGGGGTAGCAATAGTTATACCAGACAAAATAGACTTTAATGAAAGACTATAACAATAGCCAAAGAAGGATCCAGTAATCCCACTTCTGGGTATTTATCTGAAGAAACCCAAAACACTACTTCAAGGGGACATATTCATCCATATATTCATTGCAGCATTATTTACAATAACCAAGATATGAATGCAACCTGGGTGTCCCTGAATGGATGAATGGATAAAGAAGAGGTGGTACATATATACAATGGAATATTACTTATCTGCAAAAAAAGAATGACATCTTGCCATCTGCAACAACATGGATGGTCCTAGAGTGTATTGTGCTGGATGTAGTCAGTCAGACAGCAAATGACAAATGTCCTATGATCTCACTTATAAGTGGACTCTAAAGAACAAAATAAACAAATGAAACAGGAATAAACTCAGATAGAGAGAACATTTTGATGTTTGCCTAATGGGAGAGGGTTTGGAGGTGGGTGAAAGGGGGAAGGGATTAAGAAGTATGAATTGGTTGTTACACAGTAGTCATGGGGATGTAGGGTAGAGCATAAGGAATACAGTCAATGATATTGTAATAACTGCGTATGGTGTCAGATGGGTACTAGATCTATCAGGGTGATAGATGGGAGGGGGGTTAGGGTTAGGGTAAAAAAGGTGAAGGGATTAAGAAGTACAAATTGGTGGTTATAAAATAGTCATGGGGCTGTAAGAAGAGCATGGGGAAGATAATCAATAATATGGTAATGACTCTGTATAGTGCCAGGTGGGCACTGTTGAATAACAGTACACCTGAAATTAATATAGTATTTTATGTTAGCTATATTTTAATAAAAATCTTAAAATAATAAAAGATAAAAACAATAACAAATTTTAAAAGAAAGAAAATAATAAGTGTTGGGAAGGATGTGAAAAATTGTAACCCTTGTGCACTGCAGGTGAGAGTCTAAAAGGATGCAGCCACTATGGAAGACAACAGGACAGCTCCTCAAAAAATTAAATACAGAATTGCCATATGATCTGGCAATTCCACTTCTGGGTATATACCCCAAAGAATTCAAAGCAGGACCTCGAACAGATATTTGTACACCTGTGTTCCTATCAGCATTATTCACAAAAGGAGAAGCAACCCAAGTGTCCACCAATGTATGAATGGATAAAGAAAATGTAATATGTAATATGATGGAATATTATTAGCCTTAAAGAGGAAAGAAATTGTGACACAGGCTACACAACATGAATGAAACTTGAAGACATTACGCTAAGTGAAATAAGCCAGTCACAAAAGGACAAAAAACCTCATGCCACTCATTTGAAGTACCCCCAGAGTAGACAAAATCAGGGAGACAGAAAGTAGAATGATCATTGCCAGGGGTCAGGGAGAGAGGGAAATGGGGAGTTACTGTTTCATAGGTACGAAATTTCAGTTTGAGTAGGTGAAAAAAGTTCTAGAGGTGGAAGGCGGTGATGGTTGCACAACAATGTAAATGTACTTAATGTTTCTTAACTGTACATTTAAAGTTGATTAAAGTGGTAAATATATTTTATTGTGTATATTTTACCACAAGTTAAACAAATAATAATAAAATTAAACATTTACTCTGCACTCAAAGCATTAGGGTAATGAAGAGAGTCTGAGAATCCCACCCAAGTTTGAAGTCTGAGGTTATCCCTGGGGTAAGTCAGCCTTCCTTGAAAGGCTGAAGGGCAGTGTCCATTCAAACAGACAAGTGAGGAGAGAAGGCAGGATGCAGCTTGATCGTGTTTGGCGTGAGGCTGGAGTTTGGAAAGACACTGGTCTGCGTGAGCTTCACTTACTGCTTCTTTAGATACTCTTGTTCAGGGAAATGGACTCTGTCTGTTCTGAGTCATTTGCAATGTTGCTTTGAAGATCTTGTTGATGGCAGAAAAATTTTAGCCTCTTCTTATTGCCTTTGTTTTTAATGAAGGAGTCTTTGTGATTGGCCAGAAGATGGCAAAGCCAGTAAGACTCAAATTGATATCCAAAGCTCAGGCCTGTGGAGTTTGAGCACTTTCAAAACTTGGCACAAAGGAAAAGAGCTGTAAGGAAATGCTGCCGAATGAAAGTTGCAGAACTCTGGGTACCAGAAAAGTGAGCTGGGATGAGCTCGAACTCCTTAAGGCTTCTCCTGCCAAAAGCAGGGTGAGGGCATGTGGCCAGGATCCCAGCCTTGCCTCTTGGTTGCTTGGCTCGTGTTCACAGAGACACAGCCTATGGCAGAGTAATGTGCCCCACCCAGCTAGTACCTGAGGTGCACATGAAAACAACTCAGTCCAGGAAAGCCATCTTAAATGGAAAACAAGCTACAAAGTGGGAGGAAGACCAGAATGCTAGAAGGATGCTCTTAACTGTGGGAAATGATCTTTGAAAAGAAAGTGAAGCAAACCTATTCATGATTCTTTGCACCACAATTGGTGAAACTCAAGGAACCTCTACACTGAATCCAGTTTATTTGCCTTGTTTGAGGGACGTGGGGCCTTTCATTATTTGGCCCAAAGCAAAATTATCGAAGTTGCCCCCAGTCAATAGCAATAGGAGATACCAAATATATCTATCCCTTGGGTAACGTCAACTTTTAGAAAGCAAACTAGTTCTAAATCTGAAAACAGAATTCATCCAGCTATGGATTTTGGCCTATTTCCATACGGATTCATCTAAGGATTTCTCTTAGAGAAGTTCCTTTCTGGCTTGTTTTATATGGGTGGTGCCCTCATATTTGGGACTCAATGGATCAGATCCCTTCCTGCTCCTAAAAAGGAGTGCCCAGCCAAAAGGCACTTTAATACTCAGAGCAGGGAAACTCTACATGTAGACAGTGAGCAGTCTATGAAGGGAGACAAAATGGAGTGTAGTGTGAAGAAGGAAGGGTTTCTTCAGAGTCATATACAAACGTCACGTGGAGAAGCAGCAAGGCCAAGAAACAGCAATTCCCTTCCCAAGCCTAAGGAAAGGTGATGTTTAGACATTGCTGAGTCCTGAGGCAGTCCATAAAGGGAGCTATTTACATTTCCTGTGGTTGCAGGACTAGTGAGATTGCCAAGCCCTGAGACACATGACCATAGCTGTCACTGACTTTCAAGAAACTTCGCTGCCCTCTTTTCACTCTTTCAAAGTTTTAGCTGATTTCCAAGTTCTCTTTCCTCTGGCCCTGGGCTATTGCTATTATGAAAGGCCCAGAATAAATCTCTGTGAACGGCTCAAACGTTAAAACAGTAGAGCTTTAAGAAAAAAATAAAGTATCTGGGTTGAATAACCTAGATACACATATCACAGAGGAATGTTTCTGCAGATCTTTGGTAGTTACTGGAATTCTATTAAGTGATCTGTAGCAGTTTAAAAACGTGGCTCTCAAATTCTTTGAAGTTCTTTCCACCAAGTTTCCATCAAGAAGTGTGTGTGGGGTGGGTGGGGAGAGTCAATGTTCTTTCCCTTGAATCTGGGCAGGTTTGTAACAGCTTCAACCTGTAGAATATGGTGGAAGTGAGGCTATATAACTTCCAAGGCTGGTCATCTTGGGATGCTTACTCTGGGGGAAGCCAGCCACCATGCAACACGTCAAACTTGCCTAAGACTGCCATGCTAGGGAGGCTATGTCCTGGCACTCTGCTCAACAGCCCCAGCTAACAGCCAGCATCTACTGCCAACCACATCAGGGCACCATTTTGGACGTGCAGCCCAATTGTGCCTCAGATGATCCAGCCCCATGCAAGGGCTGGCTGCAACTTCTTGATGCATCCAAACAAGAACTGCCTAACTGAGCCCTTCCAAATTCATTATCCACAAAATTGTGAGCCAAATGCAAAGGCCATTTTAAGCCACAAAGTTTTGGGGTAATTGGTTATGGAGAAGCAGTAGCCTGAATGTGGTTCCTTGGTAGTTTGGTGATTTCAGCAGAAAAATAATATACATGTCACAAATGTGCAATGGGAGGTTGATAATGATTTTTACGAAAATCTGATTCTGTTCTTACTACCCATAAATAACCAAACACTGTTAAAAGTTACACATGGAATATTAAAATTACATATACTCAGTTTATCATGGCTAGCTTTCAGTTAACAGGGTACAATTCTTCTTTATAGTTGCATGTTAATAGTTACAAGAGTTAAATTTGCATTTTTAAATCTTTTTTATATGTACATTTTTATTTGTTAGATAACAAATATTTACACAGCACTTCTTATATGTCAGATACTGTTTCAAGTGAATACATTTACTCTTTAGATTGACCCCAGGAGGTATGTATTATTATTACTATCCTCATTTTATAAATGAGAACACTGAGTCACAGAGAGGTTAAGTATCTAACTCGTGGTTACATAATTCTTTTTTTTTTTTTTTATATTGGGGCAGGGGAACAGGACTTTTATTGGGGAACAGTGTGTACTTCCAGGCCTTTTTTCCAAGTCATTGTTGTCCTTTCAATCTTAGTTGTGGAGGGCGCAGCTCAGCTCCAGGTCCAGTTGCAGTTTCTAGTTGCAGGGGGCACAGCCCACCATCCCTTGCGGGAGTCGAACCGGCAACCTTGTGGTTGATAGGACGCATTCCAACCAATTGAGCCATCCGGGAGTTCAGCAGCAGCTCAGCTCAAGGTGCCGTGTTCAATCTTAGTTGCAGGGGGTGAAGCCCACCATCCCTTGTGGGACTCGAGGAATTGAACAGGCAACCTTGTGGTTGAGAGCCCACTGGCTCATGTGGGAATCGAACCAGCAGCCTTTGGAGTTAGGAGCACGGAGCTCTAACCGCCTGAGCCACCGGCCCGGCTCCGTCATGGTTACATAATTCTTGAGTGTTGGATTTGGGATTTGAAACTAGGCAATCTGGCTTGAATCCGTGAACTTTGACCCTCTGCTGCCTCTCAACTGTGTATCATTTTATTCCCAATTCACACACACACACACACACACACACACACACACCCAAGTGGTACACTGGAGTGCAAAAGAAGTAATAAAAATATACCATTCGGGATTATATCATAAGTGTAAATGATCACTAGAACTCAAGTGCAAACATATAATATGTACCTATATTATATGTACATATACAATATTCATATATATTTGTATGAGTGAGTGATGAGTGAAACTAAGTATATGATATTTGCAAATTAGATTTTATATCACCTATCCCTTTACCCCTTGTCTCTAGTACATTACTTTGTCGTGTCGGATTAAGAAGCAACTCAAGCCTTCTCCTCATTTAAAATACAGCACAACCACCTTCCTGAAACACCAACAGAGTTTTTCTAGAACAACTGCAAAATAATAATCCAGTAAGAAATTTACAGTTGTGCTACTAAGGCAGAGGAGAGACCAGCAGTACCGTTTAAAGTGACACTCTCTACAGCAAACCAAGTCACTCTATTGCCAATAATCTTGCAAAGCCAGCTATATATTTACTGACTGATACCATGTCTGGCAAGGAAGCAGAACAGGCTATTGCAGAAGCTCCCTTTTCAAATGGCTCTGTGGGTGTCACATAATAACAATGACACAAAGGGTGGAAGAGCAATTACTATCATGTACAGTGATTAAGACATGGGCCCCACAGCCAGAATGCCTAAACCACATCCTAACTCTGCTCCTTGCTAGCGCTGTGACCTTGAGCAAGGTAGCCACCCTCTCTGGGCCTCAGTTTCCTCATGTGTAAAACAGGGACAATACTAGTACCTGCTCAAAGCTGCGAAGAGGATTAAGTAACTCAGTAATGCAAAGCACTTGGGACAGTGACAGGCATATAAATGTTTGTCAAACGAGTAAATAAAATGTGTCCGAACAGGTATTTCACCCTGCAGTGGATAAAACCGCTGATGTACAATATAGCACATACACATGTACATGTATGAAGGAGAAATGTGGGATGACTTTTGTTCTAATTAACACTGAAAGGTAAAACTACAGAAGAACAGATGTTTTGGGTTAAGTTAATAATTATTTGATGAGCTATGACGTAAACAGAAAAGGTGAGTTAGTTTAAGTGTTGATGAGGTGCTAAACGATGTGTGTACCAAGAATAAAAGAGTAAAATAATTGTCAATTATTAAATAAGTGTTAATCCATACCCAGCTTTATTCGCAGAGAACAGTGAGTGGCCAAAAATATGCCTCCAAAGCTTAATTACATGTTGAAGGAAATAATGAAAATTGTAACTATAATCAACTCGCAGCCACTGAACGTCTTTCCGATGTGCTGTATGAAAAAGTGGTGACTACAAGCCCTCTGATCGTCCACACTGAGCTATGCTGACTATTGTATTGACTATCTATTGACATAGTTATTCCATGTAACAAAGAATCACAAAATCTCTGTGGCATGCAATAATACACGTATTGCTCGTGTAGCTGGAATCATTTGGGGATCGGCTTGGCAGCACTGTTGACTTTGGCTGGGCTCACACACACATCTAGGGGTTGGCTGGCTATCAGCTAAAGCTACTGGGGCAACCTGGCCCACTTCCAAGTGCTTCTCATCTTCCAGCAGGCTACCCCAGGCATGTGCTCATGGCAATGAAAGAGGTACAAGAGTGCAAGCAGAAACATATAAACCTCGTGAGGGCTATGCTCAGAGCTGGCACAGTCACTTTGCACACTCTACTGACCAATAAGTTAAAAGCCAAGGCATACCTGAGGTGTGGAGAAATAGACTCCACCTCCGGAGTGGCCAAAATGACACGCTCACATGGCAAAGGGAATGAAAACAAAGAGAGGCAAATTCAAAGACCATTTCAATCATTCAAAAGGTTTCCCCTCCCCCCAGTATTTTTTTCCAAGGGATGCATTTTTCAAATGTGCTTAAAATTGGTGGGCTGTATTTTTATGAACTGCTCATAATGTGCTCTGTGGTTTGAGAACACTGATTCTACAATAAGCCCTGCAATATAATGAGTTTTAAGTTAAAACCATAATTTCTTAATAAGACAAAACTGGAATGCACATGTCTAATTGCCAAGAGCTTTTCTGATACTTGATCATTTTATTTGTTGGAGAAAAAAAAATCAGTGATGTAATATTGGACACATTTTAAAACCATAAACAAACACTACAACAGAACAGGAAAAGATACCTTTTCATGGCCATATGCAACCAGAGTCGATTAGGAAACCATTTACCTGTAACTTTCATGTTGAAATTTCAAATTTCCAATGTTGAAACAGTTTATGTTCTTCAAGTCAGATTCTGACACTGCTGAAAGAAATTTTCAGTGAAAAAATTTGTAATTCCCGTATTTGTATCTAATGTGAATGTTGATGACTCTGACACAGCCATCAAATACCCACTGCCATTGCCAGTCACTTATAACTGTCAATTAAATGTTTCTAAATTAAAAGAAATAAAGAAAAAGAAAAGAAACCGATGAGATGCGCAAACAGATCTATGGCTCAAGCTATCCATTATGCAGCCAGATGATGAGATTACCTTTCAGGAAAATAATTTGGGGAAAGATTACAGATGCTATCATTCCTATAGTTTACATAAAAAAAATGATGATGAATTTTTAAATGTTCTATTTATTAAAACTTATGACAACTCTTTTAAAATACACCTAAAATTGGCAGGCTACACATATGTTCTTTGCCATTATATTGTCTGCAGACAATAAAAATTTGAAAAACAAGTAATAGTTAGCAAATGTCTGAAAAGGAGCTTGCCAACCCTGAGACTCAGCAGAATACAGATTCTGCATAGAACCAGGCACTTAACTGATTCAAGAAGAGTCATCATTAAGGAACATTGTCATTCTGCATTGCAAAAGCGACATGGCAAGACTCATTGACCAATGAGAATAAGAGCAAAGGAAATGATCTTGGTGGAGAGAATTTTCCCAAAGTACACTTCAGTGCCAACTCATTGCTGGCAAGATGCTGGATCATGAGCTACATGGTGTGTTAGTTTCCTATGGCTGCTGTACACATGACCACAAACTTAGTGCCTTAAAACAATAGAAATTGATTATCTCACAGATCTGGATGATTCCCGGATTTGAAATTAAGGTGTCAGCAGGGCCATGTTCCCTCCAAAGGCTCTAGGGAGAATCTTGCTTTGCCTCTTAGTTTTAGGTGGCCCCAGGCACTCCCTGGCTTGTGGTTGCGGCACTCCAACCTCTGCCTCTGTCCTCACATGGTCTCCTCTGCGTGTCTTCTCTTCTCTTTCTGATGAGGACACATCATTGGACTTAGGAGCTAACTGGATAATCCAGGATGACCTCGAGATCCTTAATTATATCGGCAGAGACTCCTTTCTAAAAGAAGGTCACATTCATGGGTTCTGGATGGACATACCATTTTGGGGGGGGGGCACGGGGGCAGGTACCCTTCAGCCCAGTACAAATGGGAAAGAACAGGGTAAAAACTCAGAAGAGAATTCAAACAGAGGGTTGAAATTCTTTTGTTAAGGATGTTAAAGATAAAATAGATTGTTATCTCATAAAATGTGTGTGTGCGTGTGCATCTGTGCAGGGGTGTGTGTGTGTGTGTGTGTGTGTGTACTGGCTACCTGAAGGCATAAGAAATTGAAGGAAAGGCCTTATAAGAGCACTTCCCATTTTATTATATGGTGAGTTTGGGACTCAAAGTTCTGTTTTACCTCCTCTGATAGATACTAAATAATTGATTTCCGGGATGGCCAGATGGCTCAATTGGTTAGAGCACGAGCTCTGAACAACAGGGTTGCAGGTTCGATTCCCATATGGGCCAGAGAGCTGCACCCTCCACCACTAGACTGAAGACAACGAGCTGACGCTGAGCTTCCGGAGGGGTGGCTGGATGGCTCAGTTGGTTAGAGTGCGAGCTCTCAACAACAAGATTGCCGGTTCAATTCCCACATGGGATGGTGGGGTGTGCCCCCTGCAACTAAAGGTTGAAAATGGCGACTGGACTTGGAGCTGAGATGCACCCTCCACAACTAGATTGAAGGACGATGACTTGGAGCTGATGGGCCCTGGAGAAGCACACTGTTCCCCAATATTCCCCAATAAAATTTAAAAATAATAATAATTGATTCTGGTTGTGACTGGGATTGCAAATAATTAGGATTCCCTTACACTTGTATGGATATTATACATCATTTCTACATACACAGATTTGGTTTTAATTTGGGGATAAGAAAAGGGAATAATCTGGGATAACAGGTGGGAAACATCTCTGCCTGGCTGGGTGGCCCTTTTAAATGATAACAAAATGACCTCTCTAGCTTGTTGATTTGGCCTGGCTTTCCTTCTGGGTTGCCATGGGCCTCATACCAAGTCATAAACAGAAAGAGAAGCTCCTGGTCTCAGAAGCAGGCTCCAAGGCCCTTGTTGCATCTTGCTAGAAGAGTGAACCAATCAATCCTGCTTGTTCTTCCTCATTGCTTAGAATCTTCATGTAGAAAATGAAGAAACATGTGTCTTTATTATCTACTAAGAGTCTTTTGATTTCGTTTCTACTCCGTCTTTTGAAGACATAATTGACGACTGAAAGGCGCCATTCCAAACGCAGGATCTTAGAGTCAGGGTTTCTTCACTTGGGATCCAAGGCCCCCTCCCACCCCGAAAGTCATTGTAAAGTTGGGTGTGTTTGTGAAGTTTTCTGTGGAGCAATCACATTCTCAAAGAAGTCCATCCCTGCCAAAAGGTAAGAATATCCACAGGTTGGCTCAGTGCTATGAACCATCAGTTTGTTGTTGACCGTTGCCAAGTTCTTTAGTTTCCACATGCAAAACTATAACCCACACAAGGGATTATAGCAATGATAAAAATTCCATAAAAGACAAGACATTGAATCAAATCTGAAAGAAATGTCCCAGGAAAGGGCACCCTCTAGATAGCCATCAATGCAGGTGGCAGATCTTCCAAAGGAGCCCACACTGACAGTCCTTCGTGGTAGCTGGAGGATAGTAGGGAATCCACACACGTGTCTGTTCACTTCGGCTCATCTCAAAAAGCAATTCCTCGGACTTGGCTGAACAACTCCTCCAGGCAGAACTGGCTAATACCTCAAATCTGTCATCACTGGTTCCTGGATGGTCTCCTACCACCTCTATATTTTACTTGATTACATGTTTTTCTCTCTCTTCCAAATTGTATTACTCACCATGTCGCACTCATTTTTTATATAAGCATCTTAGGACATAGAATTTAGGTACGGTGGTGCAAAAGTAATTGAGGTTTTTGCAATTATTTATAACCTTTTAAACCACAATTACTTTTGCACCATCCTAATAAAAATATTTGTTAAGTAGATGTATGAATGAATGGATGAATGACAAATACAAGTTATCTGAGGACTAAAAGTCGCACTAAAGCTGTTTAGAACTGTCCCAACCAGGAGGCTGAAAACCACAACCACCTCCCTGTCAGGCCCCTGCCCTCCCCCACCTACAAGAGGCACTGAACTGAGCTTACAGTCTGACCAGAGAAACAAGCAACACAGGAAAATGGTGTTTTCCCAGAGTACCCTTTCCTTAAAGAATCTTCACAATGAGACTCAGGTATGTCGTGGTTGCAGAGTTCTACTATTTTGAAAGTAGATCCTCACTTCTTTTTTTTTTTTTTTTTTTTTAAGATTTTGTTGGGGAAGGGGAACAGGACTTTATTGGGGAACAGTGTGTACTTCCAGGCCTTTTTTCCAAGTCAAGTTGTTGTCCTTTCAATCTCAGTTGTGGAGGGGGCTGTTCAGCTTCAAGTTGTTGTTCTTTCAGTCTTAGTTGTGAAGGGCGCAGCTCAGCTCCAGGTCCAGTCGCCATTGATAGTTGCAGGGAGCACAGCCCACCATCCCTTGCAGGAGTCCAACCGGCAACCTTGTGGTTGAGAGGATGTGCTCCAACTAACTGAGCCATCCGGGAGCTCAGCGGCAGCTCAGCTCAAGGTGCCGTGTTCAATCTTAGTTGCAGGGGGCGCTGCCCACCATCCCTTGCAGGACTTGAGTTGAACTGGCAACCTTGTGGTTGAGAGCCCACTGACCCATGTGGGAATCGAACCGGCAGCCTTCAGAGTTAGGAGCACGGAGCTCTAACCGCCTGAGCCACTGGGCCGGCCCCTAGACCCTCACTTCTGATGTAATCTTTTTCTCAAGAAACATTTACATGTCATTCCTGGGCAATGGAATATCCATACGTGGTGACGGAGGAAGCAGGATAACATGCAGCTCCTTGTTTTCAGGTCGGGGCTGGCTGCTGAGCCTGGCCACTCAGGGGAGTCCACGTTCTACTCAGAGAGCTGCCTATTGTGCATGTACATTGTCACATTTATTTCACTGTCATCATCCTGATGCTTAGAAAAAGGATCAGCAACCTAACAACAGAGTAAAAACCCCCAACCCAAAAAAACTCCATCTTCCACGTGCTTAGGCTACAAAACCCTGGAGTCATCCTTGACTCCTCTCTTTATCTAACATCTCAGCCATTGCATCAGCAAATCCTGTCAGTCTTCAAAATACGCCCAGAATTTAATCAATTCCTGCCACCTTTACCACTACCCCCTTGCAGAAGACACCATCACCTCTCACCTGTATCGAGATACCCTCCTAACCACCTTCCACCTTCAGCCCATATTCCCCTACACTCTTTTCAACAAAGCAGCCAGAATGATGCTGCATGATCCTTTTCAATCAGAGCATGCCCCACTTCTGCTCAAAGACAGTTTTTCTATTGCACTCAGAAGAAACAGCCAAGTTCTCACATTGGCCTTCAAGGTTCTCATAGTCTACCTCACTTTACATCTCTGACCTTACTTCCTATAATCTCTCCCACCTCTCAATCCACTCCAGCCTTAGTGCCCTCAAACAGCTGGCTTTGGCTCTCTGAGAGCTCTATGGCCTTGCTCACTCAGAAGGGCCACAGACCCAGGCTACTCTAGGGCAAGAGCTTTCTGCTCTTCTCCAACTCTTACAGAGGCCAGAGGTCAAACATCAAATTCACACTGCCACGGAATTGTGGCCTGGCCTCTGCGTATATGTTTCCTTGAGAATGGACCTGCCTCAGCTGAGCAAATGAGCATGCAAACACAGGAGTGAGGAAAAAAGCAATGTCAATCATACCTGAATAAACCACAGGGCTGAATTTTAACAATCATTCTGCTAGCTAGTGCAAAAAGCATTCTGTTTGCCAACTAATGCTTTCCCAAGGAGAGTTTGTTGACTGATTACTACCTAAACTGCAGGCGAGAATCGAATAGTTGGAGAAAGAACCAACGTGGGACTAGAAAGACAGATACAGCAGATCAAGTAAGCATAGGAATGTTTTATTAATCAAATATATTTACATTTCTTGGTCAATTATCTCTAAATGTGTGCCTGTTTTTCATTTAAACATAATGTAACCCTGGTAGATTCTATCGTAAGAGTACTTACAGCTGCATGCATGATCTCATTGATCCTTTGTAGTTTTTTTTTTTTAAAGATGTGAGTTTAATAAAGCTAAAAAAACATAAGCAAATTATTTACCATTCTAATTGCAGGATAATCATTCTTGTCATATCAGTGGCCCTTACAGCAAATGGTCCTCACCACCCACAGTCAGCTTCTCCTCATTCTCTTGACTGACTTGTTTAGACTGTCCAAACCTCAAAAAAGCAGAAGTGAAATTGAGCACTAACCTTAACCATTTTATTTGGTAGGAAGTTGGAGAGAGACATATTTCTATTCCAATGGAGAACAGTTACAGTAAATTGAAAATTAGCATATAAAGGAAATTTACACAATGCCTTTATAGCACCTAATATCACACATCTATTATATACTACAAAGCTTGATGCCTTCCCCTTAATATAACAAAATAAATTCACTTGGAAACATCAGGTTTCCAAAATAATTTTGCTTAGTGTCTGAGTTTTCCTTAGTGTCTGAATTACTACCTTGGCCTTTGCAACTTTGTACTGGGGGGGGGGGTGTAGGGGGGAAGGGGGGGAAGCCTCTTTCATAGAGTCCTTATAACTTCCCAGGAAAAGAATTTTGCCTCTATTTTTGCTATTTCATGTTCTCCAAGTTGGGAGAAACTTGAGTATTTGTACTACATTGTTCAGGGAAAGCAAGTCTACAAGGGTTGTTTCTTAGCATTAGATAATGTTCGAAAGGGAACCAACAGGGACTGAGTTGGTGGACATTTGGTCTAAAATGGCTGCCTTCCCCGACATGTGGTGATCACCTGCTGTGACAGGAGTTTTTCTTTTTTTTTAACTCGAAAGAGTTCTGTGGAAACATACCTCCAACTTGTTGAAGTTTATATCAAGATTGTTTTCAGTTGGGAGTGATGTGCCAAGCTTTGGGGGAGAAAGGCAGCAGCAGGGATGTTTTTAAGGCAAGAAACAGGAAATACCAACCAAAGTCTACCATGTCTGACTGACAGGGAAACCGTGCTCATTGTTTGGATAAACAAATGTGCCTGCTAGAATCTGAATTTGGAAAAATTCATTGCGGTTTCAATACTGTGGTAAAGAATTCCCTAGTAATCAAGTCAGTTCATAAAGAAATTTTGCAAATTTTTTGAACACATCTTACAAATAGTCGCATCTAGATGGTGCCCAAGACCTTGAACTGGTTCCCGGCGTACCTGATGCACATACAATATTTGTGCCTTTGACAAACCCAAACTATATAATGACTGTAGTCTTTCTCCCTCACTGCTTTAAACCAACAGGCTAACCACATAAGCTCATATTCTTAATGGACACGACTGCATAATTAATCCAGTGACTCCTGAAAAGTAACTCACTTAGCATTCAGTCAGAACAAAGGAAAACTAGATTTCACGTGGCCCTGTTCAGGATGCATTTTCACTTGTCAATTGTGTTGAAGCCTAGATCTTCTTTTTTGGCCTCTGCCCAACATCACCTGCCTTACAGACTGTTGCCATTTGTCCTAATGTGTATCACACACGTGAGAGGATTTTGTTTTCTTTTAATGTGGAATTTTAGTTGCATGCATAGAAAACCAAAAACATTACCTGCCAGCAATGGGTATTCCAAATTCCGCTGTTCAACAGCACAGATTTAGAGATTACAAAATCAGCAACGACAATGATGTCTATTTTAAGAGGATCTTAGCCTTGTTTCCACAAACACATTTTATGAATAAATTATACTTGTGTTTATTTTAAAAAGCTCTTGTTCTCAAAAAGAAGCTTTGAATAAGGAAGTATTTTCCCTTTTAAAAAAATTACCATCATGTGGTTGAGGAGGAGAAAAAAAGTAAAGAAGCGGTTAAGATAAGTATATATGAGAAAAGCGTAATGGTAGTAGCTTTGTTTTAGAGTAACTGAGGATTAAATTAAATAATCCATGTCGAGCAGTTAGAACAATGCCTGGCAGTAATTGCACAATATATGTTTCTATCATTATTATCATCCCATTTACATCTGAGGGAATAAGCTCAGACTTTATTTTTCCATTAACATTTACTCAACAGATTCTTTTGTAATCCTAAATACAATGGTAGCATCTTAATATATAGGGAAGACAATTCAATAGTTTTATGTGCTTGCTCTGTTTTCTGACTTTTTAAAATAATTTTTCACATTGATCTGAAACATCTGACATTTGTTACTTAAAAGGAGAAACTAAATACATATTTTAACTGTTCAACACAACCTTGGATTACAGGCTAAACATCTGTGGCAAGGCTTTTCAGTCGTGCTCTCTCTGGACAGTTGTACCCGACGGCTCGTAGAATTTAATCTCGAGAAGGCCTGAAGTATGTAATTCTTCCTGGGACTCCATTTGTTGTTTTGTCGTAGTGCAGGTAAATTCTAGTGATGGGAAAACCTCAAACTCCTGGGTGGAGAAGTACCCTAACATCTAGTTACTTTGTAAAATGTCTCCAAACCTCTTCACCTTGAAAGGATCCTGACAAACGAATGACATTTCTGCAACCTTCTGTAATCACTTAAAAGAAGCATATCACTTAGTATCTTTCAGGATTTGGTGTCAGGAATCGGTAAAGGCTATGGAAAGCACAATTAAATTCGCATCAAGGAAGGAAAACAGAAACAAACTTTTTCGAAAAGGTGCTTCTTTAGTTGATCTGCTCATTCCTGGCCTGGTTTCTGCAGGCTTATGTAGCCTTAATATGAGAATTACGTATTTGCTCCTAAAAACACAAGGCTGGGGGGCCTGCTCAAAGCAACTCCCTGACCCCCGGCTGTTCTGGAAATGCCCTACTTTCTGAGATGTGCCATGTTCCCCGTTTTAAACAACTCAGGAGATACATTTCATTTTTAAATTCATGCAAAACAAATACAGGAATAATTCACTTCTATTATGAAAAGCAATTAAATATTAGTTTTTCACATGAACAACGCTTACAGCCAATGACAAGCAATTAGTTTTGCAATGATGTACCAGAGACCTGGGGCCTTGGAGGGTGACGCCCATGGACAGGAAGATCCTCCAGTTTCAGAGCGTGAAGAGCTTGGTAGGGAGGTGCAAAAACAAACTGAACCAAAAACTTCTCTTTTTAAAGTAGTGTTGAATGTCCACCCTGACAGTGTTCTCTGAAGCACAGGGGTGCCATTTAGGTGTCTCCACCTCTGAGAGCTCCACAGCCACACACTGGGGACAGGGCCTGCCCTGCCAAGGCCTGTCACTAAGGTGGCCCCTCAGATCCTTGGAGGGTTCCTTCTCTGAGCAACTCCAGCCCTGTCCCCATTTGTTGTCTTTTCACTGGGGTAGGGTCATAAAAACCTTACAACCCTGGCCCTAATCCCGGTATCTTGATATTGCTGCTAAGAACCAACAGCCTAGTGGGTAGACCAAAACCAATCATGTTGTGCGTCTTACTTTGTTTTGAAATATGCTGCCTTCTGGTCCTCAGCTTAATTTACATACCTCTGGTTTTCCCAACTGCAGCAATCCCTGTAATTTCACTAAGACAAAAGTCTGAAGGACTAAAACATCCACGCTACTAGCCCACCACTTAAGAAGAGAATATTATTTTCTCACCAATAGTTACTTAAATAATGCTGCTTAATAGCGATCCTAAAATGGGATCTTATACAATAGTTCAGTAAATGTTGGTTGAATAAATGAATGAAACAATGAACCAATCGATTAATGAAAAAATTGGATGAGTTGGTACGTGTTTATAAATTGTTGCACGTCTAGACTAGAATAATGCTTTCCAATGTACAACCCAATAAATTGTAAGCCCTGTGAGAATAGAAATGGTATCATAATCCTTTTCTGTTATGAAACACAGTTTCCTCCATAAGGCTACATTCAAATGGACATTCAATAAATATTTGTTAGTTGAATTAAATGATATAAATTACACAATATTTAGTTTGATAGCTTTAATTACCCACACAATAACTCTATAAAAGCATAGGCCCCCTCAAAAAATTCATTTTTAATGATAAAGAGAACCAAGATGAAAAGCTTATCTTTAAGAATCGTGCACATTTCCTGGGGGGAAATCTCCAGCTTTGCCTAAAATGACTGAGATTTTTCTAGAAACGTGGTGTTGCGGCCCCACCCTCATCCTTCTGCACCTCGACTTTTATGTGGTCTACCCTTTGGTTTAGATGCATAGCTAGACCAATGAGCATGTGGTAGGAAGGTACTCTTATTCTTGGGGTGGGAGGAGGGAGTTTGTCCACATCGATAGGAGAGGGCAAAGAGAGATTACTTCAAGAGCCAAACACTGACTCAGCTCTGATAGTCTCCCTTTCTCATCTTAGCTCTCTTCCTCTTTCCTCGATGATTCAGAGCTTTTATTCTCTTTATACCATAATTCATCAGGAATTTGCTAATAAGGGAAACTGACAAACCTTTATGACAGCAGTTTCTACCATCCATTTACAGTGTCCCAAGAGAATATTTGTCAATTTTAAATAGAAAAGGCTAAAGCAATTGTTGGGAGGTTGTAAGAAAAAAACAACAATAAAAAAACCCTTCCCAGAACATATTTCAGTCAAAAAAGCATTTGAAACTCAAATGATCTCAGTACTTGCTTCAAAGCTCCAAGTCAGTTTGCAGGTGTAGGCCTGTCTCACGGACAAAAGGCCTAGGCTGATCTTCTAGAAGTTGGCAATGGCTCAGCAGTGGGAAAATTGTGAATGTCCCCAATTTTCTATTTGTTAAGTAGAAAATATTTTCTAACCAAATTTTGATGGAAAATACATGCCAAAATTCTCCCTTGCTAATAAAGGAGAGAAACAAACTTAAATGGGCCAGAAGACTAAAAGAATCTTTTGGTATAGAGGTCGCTGCCATATTAATTTGGAGTTTGGGATCAGCTGGCAAAGCCATTAGAGGCAGAGACCATTGTTATGGACACTGTTTCCAAGATATCAAGAGCGGAGTAAAGACTTCCTATTCTTGCATGGGGTGGAGCTCATGAAAATGGGTGGGGTGCATCGTGTTTATTTGTGAAAGGAGGCAAATGGCTGAACTGATTTTCTCACAGAAGAAAAGAAAAATATTAGAAACATACAGGTGAGTCCCTTATTTTCAAAAAGCACAACCAAATGTTTCAACCTTAATAAATGGAGCAGATTGCTCATCTGTGTCGTTGATCTGTCACTGTCTTGCAGATTTTGGGTTAACATGAGAACACACCCCTATCTAGCAGAGAGAACACTTTCAGTCAGCAACAGCTACACAGCAGCACAGATTGCTTACTACTTCCATGACAAGTAGTGAGAAGCCAACAAGAACCAGGGGAAAATTCTAGGATTCTAAGTCAAAGACTTGAGATGGAAGTCAGAATTAGCCAAATTCCTTTTTGGGGCCTATAACGAGATAGATATATATATATATATATATATATATATATATATATATATATATATATATATATATATATATATGTATTCATATGATTCTATATATATGTATAAATTTATATATATTATGTAATATATAAATTATATATATATATATATATAAAAATTACAATTAGGGAAGGTCTGTTTACTCCATTTTAAATTTGGCAGTTGGGTGCTATGGATGGGGAAGGAAGATTTTTCTGAGAACCAAATACATGATGAGCCATTAAACTGCACCAGGCAGTCTCCTTCCTTTTAGTGGTCAGTTTAATGATGTGTCACATAATTTTGTTGAGGGAAGACAATGGGAGGGCTGAAAGACGAGGCGTTCTTAAAAGGCTATGTCCTGTTATCAAGTGACCAAAAACTCGACAGAGATTGCTGCTATTAAGCACTCTAGATAAAATTGTTCAGTTTTAGCTACACTGGCCATCAAGGTAGGGCTTCGTCTCTGAGACACTGCTGTGAGCTAAGAGACAAGGGCCATCTTTTTTCCTGAAGTGGAATCATGTCATGTAATGTGACCCAATTTTATTGAGCATCATTGTTGAATTACCATAGGCTTACTGAAGTTAAACTCACTTTCCTAGCACTCAGTCAAAGAACAGTGAAATTGTGTACATAATCCTTTTCTTTCAATGGATCAGTGTTGAGAGAAGAATATTATCAAGGGCCATAGGAGATGAAACAGGTAATTCCTATTGATAAAATTAGCTGTTGCCGGGCTCCTCCTCTCAAGGTTTCCTTGTCTCGGTTACTTTCAACTATGTTTGTAAAAACGCTTCCCTCTCAGGAGGTCCTCCCAGTCTTCACCTATATGAAGAAGGCAGATGAAACTGCCCAAAAAAGGCCCTGACAGTGGGGTTTGGCACTATCTTTGTTCACATAGTCAACACGTTCACAGACACAACAAAAAATTACTTGAAGCCTAATACCTTATATTCAGCCTCATACCGAACAACTTTTATTTTTTATTTTTTTTGTTTTTGTTTTTGTTTTTTTTTTAAGCTAAAATGTTACTGAAAACAAAATTTTCTCAACTAGCTGCTTCAGAACAATATACTGTATTATGAAGCTCCGTACATGGTACATGTTTTTGAAATCCTGACAGGGCAAAGTAAGTCCCCATTTTTTTTCCCTTGAATTTTAAAATTTAAACCATTTTCTTCCTCTTCTGGGCTCTTCTGCACCAAGGCCAGGTTGTTGGATGGAAGGAGCCACATGGAAAGTGCATGAGAAGTGAACGTGGAAAACACAGAAATGCAATGCCCGTGGGGCTGATGATGGTGCCCACTGAGGGAAGGTTCTCACTTCCGTTTCCGTGGTCCCGCCCGGGCAGCCCGCGCCGGGCCAGGCCAAACCAAAACAGCAGGAAGAAGGGCTGTACAATGGGTCCCCTTGAATCATGCTACTAAAAAAAGGTGCAACGAGAAACAAGTCCCTGTGCATTCTTAGTCACAACTGTGGGCAGAAGAACCCATACAATTCCTCCCTTTGGTATTAAATAACAGTTTTAAAAAGCTTTTTAGAAACAAAGCAAATACATGGTGGCACTGGAAATGTTGCCCACCCCAGGTTAGTCATCCACTGAAATAAGTCTCATCCCTAGTCATAAATAAATAATCTCTTTCCTGGTCTGACTTCCACGCCAGGATCAATATCTCTTAACATCTTACTTATTTTATTACTGCTTTTGGTTTTCTGGGACTGATTGAAAGTTGCTCAGAGGAAATCTTTGGTTTTGCTTAAGTGTCCGTGACATTTAATCATGACTTTCCTTGCAGTTTAATTCCAACCAGTCAATCAGTTAATCCACTTCGATTGATTCTGGGCTCTCGGTTATTGGCTTGCACTCATTGGGCATCCGCTGGTGTCGGCTCAGCTGAGTGGCCTGTGTGAAGCTCCTCTCACACCTCTCGCACCTGGTGGAGGCAAGAGAGAAAATTGAGACCAGGGAGCAGGGCCTGCAGGGTGATGGGCCGCCTCTCATCCTGCCTAATCAGAACAGACACACCAAAGTGGCTTCAGATTTTCCCGGCTCAAGAGGTTTAATTGGTGGCTCCTTCCAAGGCCTGGATGCCTGTGATGGGACAAAGCCCGTCTGATGCAGAACAGAGGGATCTGTCAATAGGCAGGGGGAAGGTGATTTCTCCAGAGAGCGCTGTCCTGCTGCAGCTCTGATCACTGTCAGTTCAAATAGATAACGAACAAAAAGAGATTTTTAGGAGTGAGCCATCAAAGCAGCAGCTTGTCTGCAGTTTTCTGCTCTGTAACCCCAAAGAGAAATTGATGACAAATAGAATTTCACCTGCTGCTAATTTAAAACCAGGAATTCTACTCCCCTCGGCACGGCAGCCAGGGAGCGGTCATCTCTGAATTTGGAAACGAGAGGAAGCGATGCATTAGTTTGCAGTGACTACGCAGGTGGATGTGGGTGGTTGCTTTTGTGCAAAAGCTAGTTATAGAATCACAGCCCAACCAAACTCAGGGTTACAGCAATGTTTGGGGTGTGGTAGAAGGCTCAGAAAACCCAATGTTTGTGTGTTTCAAGAAGTTGACCTCTCCAGAAAGTACAGTGAAAGAATGTACTTCTGGGCCATAATTATAGGCCACCATGTCTAATGAGAAAACTGGTCTCACACTTGAAGCTCTATCTCCGCTCCTTAACTTAAAAAAATCATAATAATAATAAAAATTGTAATCTAGAAATCTTGGCCCCGCCTTCCTCCCACACAACACACACACTAGCTTAATGGCTACTCAATCTACAACAAACACACACACCCACAATCTAATCGTGGCTTCTAGTTTTTCTGTGGTGGTTGTTCCTGGCTGGTTGTCTATGAGTGTGTACACACACACACACACACACGAACTGTGGCAGCATGCTGGACACAGACGGGCTGCCTGGAGCACTGAGCTTTGGGGCAGAGCAGCCATTTCGCCATCCCCTTAATGTCCTCTCTTCAAACCTTTGAAGGGAAGGATACTCAGGAGAGCTGTAGACAATGGTCCCTCTTTTAAATAACACACCGTTTGGTCCCAGCTCCCTGCACTATTGGGACTGTGGCAAATCATCATGAGACAGTCTGCACTGCCCTATCGTGAGCCATGTGTCTTGTTATCTGGTGAGCGGTCCTTTCTTTCTCCTTTTTAGTAAATTATACAAAGTCCCTTGCCATAGGAATAATTACCTATAAAAATAGAACACATCTATCCACTCTGGGGAGTCTTGCATATTTTTGAATGTTGGGAGGTTAGAGCCTGACTATCACACTTGGACTTTTCAGGGTTCCTGTGCCAGCTGAGTGTGTCAGGATGACAAAGTTGTGTTTCTTTGATTGTCTTTCAGGGAATATTTCTAGCAGCCTGTTCCACTGTTAAAAACTGCACTGTGATCTTGACAAATGTATAATGTCAGCTTTAATGTATCAGACCTATCAGCTCAATGAAAATAACTCAGAAGTATTGATCAGCTAATGATTTTTAGTGTATTCATTAACGTCCACGGGCAGCTCATCCCCTCTCCAGAGCTCCTGAAGTGCTGATGACATGTAAGTGAATTGCTGATTGTTTATTAGAAAACTGATTAGTTACTGGATTAGTGTGTCAAAATATACTACCTTTCACTGCTTGACAAACTTTCAAATTATTATATTTCTTTTTTTTATGGTGAAGCTCTAGGATCAATTTCAATGAGAGAATAGCTTGAACAATTATGAGGAATAACACTTTATCTGGGTCATACTTTTGCACTTCTAATCTTGTACATTAGAATATCAAGAATTCGAAAGTGAGAAGTTTAGTGCTTCACAGAAGGCAAAAGTGTAAGTATATATGGAATATTTAAACATCCAGATTGGACAGAGACATTAGAGGAAAGTTACATTTTTCTCAAGTGTTTCCCTAAATGCCTCACAGATATTTACCCTCATGGAATAATTTGTTGTCATAGTCAGAGACTTTACTAAGTCTGATCTATAGGTGGCCTGAAGTTATCACTGAAAAATCATCTCTAGTGCCGTCTGCTCAAGAAGTGAGAGTAAAAACACATGCAGAACTAGGCTCCTAGAAATAATATTTGCATGGGTTGGGAATTATAAGAACACCATTTGTATAACTGAGGACGTAAAGAAAGCTAGATGTAAAAATATTTTTTAAAAAATAAAAGAAGGACGTCAGTTTTAGATTCATCATCTTTAATTTCAGAAAAACCTTCCTTCACCAGTTATCTTCATGGCTTAATAAAACTCATCAGAAGGACAGATTCCATGCAAATACCTCAGTTCTGGCAGGTTAGAGCCAGACTTCAGCTGGGTTGACATTTAATTAACCCTGAACTACAATCCCAGATGAGTGACTGGGCATGGGTACCTTGAAGCCTGCACTTCGTGCAGTGGAGCAGAGTAAAAAAGAAAGAGACATGCAGGTAATGAGCCGGGAGTAAAGACAGGGTCGTCCTCATTGTGATGACATCACAGCCTTGAAGGAAAAAAATCACAGAAACAGTGAAGTGGAAAGTCGTCCAAATATTGCAGCGAAGAGAAAGTCCCCAACTTTCTACCAGCATTAGGCATCTTAATTAGACTGGATTTCCTTTTAGATTTGAGATCATTCTTTACTTATTGTGATGGTTGACTGGACTAAAGGCAGAGTTTGCTTCACAATTACCATTTGACACTGACAGAGACACAAAATAATGCCAAGTTCTGTAACACAGAAAACCTGCAAGCTTTCTTTCTGTGCCTCTATGGCCTGTCACACAATACTTCTTGGATTGAACCAAACTGCACAGAGCTTCAGACATGTGCTCAATGCATATTTATTGATGTGCTCTTTTTATTTGCTTTGATTTTGCCTAGATCTTGTTAAAATATTAGACGCTCTCTGGAATATCCTTTGATTTGTTTTAAAACTAAGGCAAACTGTCTTTACTTAAGGCAAAAATGTAGTTATGAGTCTTTTCACCTGCTTCTAACAGATGAAGAGCAGAACCCCTCCTATGGAAAGTTCTGGAGTGCCTAGGTGCAGAAGCCGCCCTGAAATCATGAGAGATCGTGGTTATTAATAGAGGATATTGGAGTCCTCATTGCAAAGAATAAGTTTTAAATGGCCAACTTCCTCCCTTCTTTCTTCTTGTCAACAAAGTGCTTGGCAATTACCGTTACATGAAATGATGTCTTGCTTTTGCTCTTTGTTCTCCACGACTTCCAGTCTCACGGTACAAACTGAAAGCCAAGAGCTTCAATATGATCCTTAATATTTGTTTTCCTCCGTGCTCCTTTACCTGAGAAATTCTAAGTCTACAGCCAAGGTAGCTACCCCACAGGCTATGATCTACTTGCGCTTGAGGGGTGGAATCTCTCAGTGAGATTTCAGCCAATCCGATTGTGAGGCAAAACCTGGTATGAAACTCTGATTTCCTCTTAATGCCAAATCCAGCCTTCTCTAGATAGCAATAATCTGGATGTACCTTGAAAACCCACATCTCAGCAGAAGGTTTTAGAAGTTGGAAAACATGGCAGGCTCAGTGTGGCCCAGACCTTTAATGTTCCGTGAAGGCATCCTGGGCCTGGGGCGGGTGGGTCAATTTGGGTACTGAGCCATTTAGGACATCTATTTGGAAGCTGCCCAAGGCAGATAGTTTAGGGTTGTGCATCTTTACAAGATTCTTTTCCTTCTTTGCAACATTGTTTAAGCCAATACCCATTAGTTGAAGTAGTAAAATTAACTGTTGTGGTGAAACCCATTTTATTGACTAAGCTGCAACGAAAGTTTTTTTGAATGTTTGTTTTATAAGCTTGTAAAAGGATATCTTCATAATATTTACAAATGTCCATGGGATGGATATCCGTGAGCTATGGTTGGAAGATTCCCAAAACTCCCTTGGGATAGTTCAATCCTTACTGATCTGGTTGTATACACTGAAGGATTTGGCTTTCCATTTCCTAGAAGACGTTTAAATCTTGCACTTATAAAATAAGTATACATTCAGTTCTCCCCCGTGGAATACGTATTTGATAAGTTAAAAAAAAAAAAAAAAATCCCTACAGCATGTGCCTAATTTTAGAGTAGAAGCAAAAGAAACTAAAACATGCACATAGAATATAATCCAACCAATTCTGGTTTGCTTTTTTTTTTCCCCCAGATGAAATTAGGTTATGGTCACAAAAGCATACTATTACAAAGGAAAAAGATATATTTGTTAAAGCCTATAAAATATTAATCTGATGAATTAAAAGTAAGTTAAAATGGCAACTCTATTGGAAACATGACAAAAAGAGGATGTAAAAGAAAAAAAATTGAGTGGAGTCAACGAGGTTACACATAAGTAACACCTTAACATTAATAGAAATCTATTTCCCATTTTGACCCTGAAACCTCTTCAATTAATTACTAAAATCTATTTACACAGCAACAAGATAAAAATCAATCTGATTCCTGGCACTGTGTCCATCTGGCTGCCCTCTCTAATATAAGGGGCCAGAGGCTCGTCAGGCCTCCTGCATCTCCACTTTTGAAAAGCTCTCTTGCTCAAAAGCATGGGAAACGTGCCACTGTCATCTTTCATATCCAGAGCAGTGGGGAAGCCAGGATCTGTGACCTCCCTCTCAGGGTCAGACCTCAGGGCGATGGCAATGCCCACCATGCAGAACACAAACATCTGGAACTCTAGGACAGAGCTAACCCACCTGGCCCATAGGGTAGATTAGAAAACAGTGGCCCCTTTGGGCTATCGCAGCCTCAGATGTCACAGCGTGGCTGGTATTAGTGCAGACCCATCCTATCCCCTTAGCCAGATGCCTTATGCAGTGAACAAGCTGCATCCGTGTACAAAGATGAAAAATTAAGCCTTTTTTATTACTGATTAATATCAAAAATTAAACAATGGAAAATAGCTCAGAATAATAGATAAAGATTGTTCATGGGGAGGTGAGTGAAAGTACCAGCCTTTTATGAGCTCCTCCCTCTGCTGACAGATTCAGAGGCAGAGGGGGACAGGACCTAGACCAGCTGGACTCTGCTACATGGAGCTTAGCTGGCCTCAGAATGACACCACGGCAATGGTCAGGCACGCAGGTCCCACAGGAAATTCATGGCCATGGCCAAGACTGACAAAGGGGATTGGTCTCCTACTGTCTCAATCACTTCCTTTCTTGCTTGATCCTGTCCTACAGAAAGTAACAGGCTGTGCATCCACGCCCTTTTAATCTTCCTTCTTAACCAGGGGAAAGCCAGTATGGTAAATGAGGAAAGAGAGATGTAAGAGTGTTGAACAGAAAAGAGTTCATTACACAGACAGTAGAAACGGTTTTGAGACGACCGCCCAGTCATCAGACACTGATTCACACTCCCAAGCCTTCCATATGCTGTCTGGGCTACCAGAAATGTCTATTTCCTTTGCACGTATGTCTAGAAAACTCCTACTCATCCTTCAAAGCACATCTTAGACATCATCTCCTCCAGATAGCATTGATTATCCCACCTCTGTGCTACTCTGAAACATTGTACGTACATGTCTTATTGTTTTTCGTGTTTGCACCCTTCACCACAGGCAGTAAACTTGTTTTAATTGGGCTTCTCCATAAACTATGAGGTCTTCAAAGACTGGGGGCTGAGTTTCACTCACCCTTGTATTTCTTGTATCTAGCAGGAGCCTAGTACAAAAGGAGGCGCTCAATAAGTATTTGCTGACTGAACGAACACGGACATACATGAATGCGTGAGTGAGTGAATAAATAGGCCATCTTGCATGACTCAGATGTCACCGTTTTCATGATTGCGCTGTACCTAGGAACACACTCTCTTGCTCAGGTGCCCTTCCTCTGCTGGAGCCCTTGGAATTCAGCTCCATCTCTTTCCACATTCCCTAAATCTTCAAGAACTCAGACATGCCCTGTGTTTGTTTTTTTCTTTTCTCACCAACATGGTAATTCTGAGATTCAAAAGGCACACTGCAAAGACACAAGTTGGCTGCTATCATAGATTTAAAACTGTTTAACACGTAGGAAAGTGGAGGAAATAGTTCACCGGAATCCTAAAGGATTCAGGTTCCCCAAGAGATGTCCTAAATCGTGGCCACCTTGCTGGTGCCCATGCGGCTTGTTGATGGCCATACAATGGCACTCTGAAATTGAGCTCCTACTTCCAGTTCCAGAAGAAGAGATGCTCATAAATTAGAAGGAATCTTAAAAGGACTTACTCCTACTTCTTTATTTTACTGATGAGAAAACAGACCCAGAAAGATTGTCTCATGTCCAGGGTTGTGCAACTTGAGCTCAGGATCAATGCACAGGTTTCCTGACTTCATTTTCCGAATGTCAGCCACGAAACAAGTAGGTCCGTTTGCAGTCTGGACATTGACCTTCCAGATAGCCTTCTCCACTGGCTGGCTCGTCTGGGCAGCGCCATGCCGCCTCATCGGCTGGCTCTTGGAACAGGCTAAGAGAAAGAGGCGGTGAAAGGTTAGCCGCTACTTACTTGAAGGGCTTTTCTCCAGTGTGGGTTCGGATGTGGTTGTTGAGGGTGGTGGCCCCGGCAAAGGCACGACCACAGTAGCCGCACTTGAAAGGCCGGTCACTGGAGTGAGTGACCACGTGGTTCCTCAATTCTGAAGGTTGGGAAAAGGACTGGGAGCAGTGACCGCATTGGTAAGGTCTGAAATAAATAGAGAGACTGCCTGGTCATGATTTTCTATGTTAGTCAGTGGAAGTCAGCATCGGGAGGCAAAGGAACAAGGTTTTGGTGACATCGCCTGTTCCGCATAGATCTTTGGCCACCAGGTTCTCATTACTTTACTTGTTGCCACTGGAACAAATCCACAGAGCTGCTGAGATACGTTCATTCCCAACTGATTGTATTTTTCTGGTATTAACCATACCATTTCAAGAACCCCTACTTTTCTTGTTTCTATCCCCATCCCCAGGAAAACATTACTGTACTTTGGGGAGCATGGAGATTACAGAGTTTGGTAAGCAGAACGTTACAAGAGAAAATATGTAATTGTCTCTCATAATTCCATGGCACTTTTAACTTTTCAAAGTGCTTTAAAATCAATTATCTAGCTTAATGTTTACAATAATCCTCTGGGGCAGGGAAAGCAGGCTTTATTATCTCTGTCAGTGAAAAAAAACTGAGGATAAACTGTCCTCATAGGCAATAGCTCTTGATGCCAAGGTTACTCTGGAGCATTTGGACCTATTCTAAGTGCCAGATAAACACGCAAGTCAGCAAGCTGGATGTGTGTGTTAATAAATACTAAGCTGTCTTGGGATCTGTCTGTAGTACAACCTCAATTTGCAGTCATCTGATATTGCACAGATGAGCACAGGTGTGCATCCAGATTTGTTTCTTTGTAAAATAAATCCTGATTTCTACTTACTCACCCCCACCCCTGAATAATATTTATCCACCGGGCCTTTTTCTTGAACTTCAGCTCTCCGGTTTAATTTGGTAGCAAGCAATGATTTATAGAGCAGCACCGGAATGACGGGATGTCACTGTGCTTGGAGAAGAATGGCTCTGATGCAAAAAACAAATGGAAGGAAGTTGTGACAAAGACCCAATAATTAGCAAGATTACCAGAGAACATTCCTTCCAGCTCATGAGAAATAAATCAATTTTTTGGTTTTCATAAACTAGATTAAAATTCTATTTTCTCTCTAGGAGTTCTTCTGCTAGCTTAAGCGTAATCTGTTGAGGGATATAAAACCTGGGGAGTTTCCCTATTTGAAGCTATTTCATAGCATTCTTTGACAGGGCTCTAATTTGTTTATCAAAATTTTTGTTAAGAATCTGTCATGACGGATAGTCACAGCACTGAAAAAGCCCTGGTTTGTGCCCCGACAGTTCTGACCGCACTTAGAAAGCCAACGGCGAAAGCAGACTTAATTGCGTTACCTCTAACAAATGCATCAGCTCCAATGACTGGAAACCAAAACGAAGGGCTAGAAGACAATGGTGATCCAGCATGTACAACAATTCAATTAAGTGCAAAATAAAGTGTACCCTCTCATTTGTCAGTGAAGTGCTTAATTGTGGCTACTTGCCTCACTGAACACAAATACTATTATTTTACCAGGCTTCAGCACACTGAGCACTGATTGTAGAATTTTTTAGCTTGATTAATAGTCCAGGATTGGTCAATAACTCAATACTATACAATTTTAATTACTTACATTTAGAAATCTATTTAACTGCTCTCAAACAGGTTTCCAAGAATTATATAAGAGTCTTTGATAAGGAGTTTATCAATTTTGACAAATTGCACGTGCATGTTATAATTATAAAATAATGCTTTGAAAGCCATTAAAATTTTATGGAGATGAAAGTGTTTTCCTGCCCAATCTGTCCTTTGTAGTAACCATTATCCTTAAAGAGTTCCTCAAGATATCATGCTCTCAGGTGTGATTTTTTAAAAAACTGTTATTGAAGATTATAAACAAAATTAATATATTAATGTATGCTATATCCACTGACAATTGATTTTTCTAATAGTGAAGGGACCATTAACATTTATTAGCCGCTGGTTATCTATTTTTAATAGCTATCACAATAAACAATAAGCCACTAAATAAAACCAATTAATCTTTTCTTTCTTTTCTAACTCTGCTGTCAAAAGTTGGGGTGATTAATTCCTATAGTCAGAAGTCAATCCATCCTTTTTATGTTAATAGTCACAAAGATTTACAGACAGAAGAACAGAAATGACCACAGAAAGGCTTAGGTTGAATTCTTACATCAAGGTAATGCCAACGAAAGACAAATAGGACTTTAACACATCACCTTTACCCAGCACTGGTCCGAGAGGCATCTGTTAGGGCTCCAGTGACCTATGGTACAGCTTTTAAAACTTTGCAGAATTTAGCTGGACTGAATGGAAGGGTTTAGAACAAGGGAGATAGGAGAGGTAAGGCCTACTTCAGCTTCTAACTCCAATCAGCTGTGAGACTCGGACAAGTCACTCAACTTCCCTATTTTCTCACCTCTCTGGTGAGGGGCATGGACTACATTAGATGCTCTCTTGCATCCCATCATGCTCTGTTCCTGCTTTCAGATGATCAGTAAATGTTTGCCGCCTGAGGATCTGCCCGAGACATAGCCTCCCAAGAGACAGGATCAACAACATGCTGTAATAGCCAGTTCCCTAGGCATCGGGCTTTCTGTGGTTTTGTGTGTGTGGTAGGGACCATTTATACTTATTTAGTAAACAGTTGAGAATCAGAGCAACAAGAAAATCCAACACCAAATTGTAAGACCAAACCATATTTTAGTTGAGCTCAACAAAGTGATAGCTTTTCATTCTTAGGTACCTTGATAAGATTTTAGACCACAAGGTCACATTCACCTTTACAGAAGCTGATTTTATGCAGAATTTAGAATTAAAATGTGTACTCTGCTTGCCACTAAAATAACAGATTGTCTCTCTCAGCCTAGAAATTTATAGAAATTAGCCCTCAGAAAGCACAGAGGTTATACAGCAAGTAAACAAGCTTCCTCTTTTCCTGGATTGTATTTCCTTAAAATAAATAAATAAATAAATAAATAAATAAATAAATAAATAAATAAATAAATAAAAGGAGATTATCAAAAAGTAATTTTAACATTGATTACGTCCTAGGGTTTCATCTAAGGGCATAGGAATTCATTCAAGACAATGAAATCTTCAAGCCCAATGAGCAGGGCTTCGAAAACATCATCGCCACTGTGGAATCTCAAACATCACAACTTCTTTTTGGACAACTGGCCACAGGTGTTAAGACTCTGCATGCATGTTTCTTTTAGTAAACCCTTGACAGCTCAGCTCTCCATTTACTACTGAGGGGCATTGCGGACACAGAACTAATTGCCATTCCTCTCCTTCTTATTCTGATGACTAATATTTCCATTAACTTTTCAAAGGTTTAGCCAAAAGGTAAGACTTAATTTCTTCAACTTTTGGATACAACCAAGTTCAACTCCAAAGTTTTGTCTCCCTTTGGTGCATCGCACCAGAAGCAGCAGAGAAGGACTGACATTGTCAAGAGCTGTGTTCAGCTTTAGTCTTTCCAGAACCTCGTGTCGTCGAATAACTAAATAGGAATCTCCTTTCTAAGGCACTTTGATTCTTCCCGAATCATATACAGATAGCACTTGATTATTCTCAAAACAAATGCAATGACCATTCCTCACAAAGGGATAATATCTCACAACCAGAAGAAGCGTATGGCTTTACACCACTTGAGACATCTAGCAATGTTGTCCAATGATGGAAATGTGTTATATCTACACTGTCCAGTGTGGAAGCCACTTGCCACATGCAGCCGTTAAAGCACTTGAAATGTGGCTAGGGCAACTGCAAAACTAAAGTATTATTTTACTTAATTTCGATTAATTTTAAGCAGCCTTGTGTGGCTAGTTTCCACAGAAATATCAAGCTCCATACTCTGTACTGAAATAACTAAAAAACAGACAAAGCCTGGGTCGATGTAGTTAGCATCTATCAATGCTGGTAAATTTTTAAGTGGAAAGAAAGCAGCAAGACAATTTTGTACATCCCCTGGCATTCTCTGTAACTGGCAGCTCCTCTGCCAGAGATTACTCCAGTAAAACGTGCAATTCATTTACTTTGAGTCTATAATTGGTTTGGCGTACACATAGGAAAAGAATGAAACATCTAACAAAATTAAGTGTGATTTGGTTGAAAATATTATTAATCCTCCTTTGATTTTTCTTTCATGGCATGAAAGCCTCCAGGACAAAAGTTGTTCCGTCGGGTCGCATTCTCTCCTTGGGTTAGTCAACCCAAGTGCAAATCTCCCAAGACTTCAAAGGGAGCGCTACTTAGGTCACTGTTGGCTGGGTGGAGTAAGAAAAGAACTTAGCTCTATGTGAGGAGAAAATGATTTCAGGAAAGCAGAGAAAGTGCAGAGCCAAAGGACCTGGAAAACATGGACTGCTAGAAAGAACACAACCTTCACACTTGGGGGCAGGGGGGAACAGTGGAACACAAAGACACTGACACATTCCAAAGAAACTATTATGGTGATGGGTTATCTCCAGGCTCCTCCCACCAAGCAGCACCTTCTACAGTCATCTTTCCCTCTGGGACGACCACATCCAATTACGAACAATGATACTCCGAACACATATGTGAGCAGCTGAAGGTACACCCAGGGGGCTAAAGGCAAACTTTCCCCATGTGGCACAAACAATCAAAAAAGAGAAAAGAAAAAGGATGCAAAACGATGAGAAGCATTATAAAGACACTTTCTGCAGAAAATAAAAGAGAACATGTGCATCCGAAAATAATCCACTGTGATTGAAGGCTTTGCTTACCCCTTTCTGGAGCCCCCCCAATGGGACTGTTGAGAGTTTCTGCAGCAGAAAAACAGAAAAGAAAAGGGATTTCTAACTCCTGGTTCAGGCAAAAGTGAGTCAAGCTGCCCTGGCCTAGGTCATAAAGCTTATGCAAAACCCCAAATGTTTATGAAGTCCCTAAATAAAATCTTGGTTGATCTAAATTCCAACAGCTTCTTCCCTTTGAATTCACTTAGGAAAAGAAAAAGTGAGTAGACTGGCGGAAAGGAAGAAGAGGTTTGGGGATTTGTTTGTTTAATGTTAACAGAACAAAATCAAGAAATAACAAGTCCGTGGCTCCTGGACCCTCATGGATGTGTTTTTATCTTTTGCATTAATTCCTACCTTACAAGGTCAAATGGAATCTTTTTTCTATGTTTAATGTAAATAACATGGTAGTAAAAAAAAAAGTGGTGATTCTGGCAACCCTGGGTATCCTTGGATCTCTTTCCCTGATATCAATGCATAGACTTTTTGATGGTCCCTCACATGAAAAAGTTCACAAATATAGACACACAAAGTCTCTTTGATGAAGGTTCAAATGTCTTGGATTTCATGGCCAAATATTCAGTCCGTTGAGTGAAAAATCTTTTGGACCTACGATTCAGGGGCCTGTTTCAAATTTGGACCTGTTTGAAACTCTAACCTGTTTACTTTCTGACTTTGTCTTCTGTGTCTCCCTCTCTTGCCTCTGGTTCTAGCAAGATTTTCCTATCAAAATAAAAGCATTTGAGTTTTTCAAATCGAAGGGAAATGGTTTCTGACTGGTTAGTTCTGTGCTTTTTCACTGTGTATGACTGAATGGGCACAAACTACCAAAGACGGAAAACCACCTGATTTATGGTCACTCACTAAAGAAAACATGTATATTTAGCAGTTATAATTCTCCAGATGGGTAATAAGAGAAAAGGCTCCAAATTTTGCAACCATCATGCACAAATTTGATGTTCCATTCTAGTTTTGTATATTTCTCCTATTTGGCACCCATGTGGTTATGAATTATCTTTTACTTCCAAACTTGCTGATACAAAGAGAGCATTCTAGGTTCTGAAACAGAGAACAACTATGCCAGTCCTACATGCTAAAAGCGAATTATGTGTCTAGAATGAAACTAGTGTGGCAAAGTGAACGGGCATCTCCTTCTATTTTCCCTTTATCTCCAATAATCAACTCAGATGTGATGGAGTAATTCAAGCATCTGCTCATCATTACTAAGAAATATTATACTTTAATCACTTTGCCTATAAAGGGACTAATTTTTTGAAATCTTAATTTTAAATTATTTATGAATCATGTGACCACCTCTCAAGTCTTCACCAACAAAGCACAAGAAAGGGAGAAGTAGAAACCCACTGCTTGAGTAATTGGATCCTACTCTATCTACCTGGATATCAATCACCCATTACTTCACCTCATCTGGGAAGGCAAGGCCTGGCCACTGAGTCAGATAAACCCATCAGGGTCTAGCATAGGACCGGAGTCTCATGCCACTTGGATTTTGGCTAAGAACTCTAAATAAGCTTAGAATCAGCACTGACCTAACCATCTCTCGTGGAAGTGTATTTTGTACATGTTAAGTCTTCTAATTTGTCAGGTACTTCTCTGACAGTTTACATAGATATGTTACAAATCATAACACTATTATTTTACAGGACAGACTTCATAAGGACTTAAACCATAACACACACGGTTTTCTAAGCATAACTGGGGTATATTCCTATTTACCATGACATATTTTCATTGCGTAAAGTGACATTCAGCGTGGAATAATATAGACTCAAAGCTAAGTTTTAAAATCCAGAAACTTTCAACTATCATTTCATTTGACCTCATATGTTCAGTTATTATGATAACAATGAACCGTGCAAATAATAGATCCATCCATCTGAACTCACTCAATTTAAAAAGCAAGTTTATAATAAGATTTTAGTGCATCTTTTATATTAAAAACCTATCAAAATGCCGTGCAAACTTTGAATAGCTATATCTTGAAGCTATATGTGTACTTGCAAGTAAGATAAACTTTCAAAAACAAAATCCTTTCTGGGTGAAGAAAACATTTTCAAAATTTTTGTCACCTCTAAAGCCAGTAAATAGTACTAATTTTTACTAGGATGGGGGGGTCTCCTATTGAAAGTAAAAGATTATAAAGACACAGTTGCCTTAATAGCCCTAAAGCAAATGTTTCAACATTAATTAGTTATAGCAATGTTTGATGCTAAGCAAGTAGTTTCTAGAATGGCACAAATAAAAACGTATACATATGTAAATAAGCACATGGACCCTAAAATGGATTATTATTATTTTACAAAAGACCCCCTTTCCATCCAACCTGCTTGTATTTCCTAGCATACTGCCATATCCTATAGAGCTGGGAGGGGAGAGCTGGGGAGAGCTCCTTTGCCCTCATTATAAGGCAAGGAGAGTTGACTGGCTTAAGGTTTATCAGGTTAATCAGTGGCCAAATTAAGAAAATAACTCAGGAGTCCTATATCCAATTTTCCTATCCTACTTCCAAAATTTTTCTTTTATATTCAAAGTGCATTTTCAATGCTATTAGATATTTTGGGTTTAATCAAATTTTCACAGGACATGAAGGAGAGATAAAACACAATCCTTTCTTATTGAATTAATTTGATTTTTGTCTTTTGCGCTCCCAGCTATCAAGACTGTCAAATAAACCAGTTTTGATTCATAAATAATAGTTCCATTATATCTACTATGCCACTCGTCAGAGTACCTGAAATTTTAATTCACTTGTTCAGCTAAATTTCATCCTCAGTTCATGGCGATAAAATTCTTTATTGACAAACTTTCAAACCAACTTTGACTCTGAGGTATCTAGTCAACATTTTTCTTCTGTGTGGATATTAGTTTATTGAATAAGTGGCATCTGTTTTCCTCCACATCACTAGCAGAGTAGGTATTTCCTTTTGACAGCTTTGCAGGATTTATGGGTTTGCATGCTCTGAAGAAAAATAGTACTAAGCAAAAAATTCCAATTCATTACCTCTTGGTACTTAATTAAGTTCATACCCACGGCACACTGGAGGTGAACCTTGAAACGACTGTGACAGCAGCAGAGCAGCCAGCTATATTATCTTTGGAAGACAGAGAGGATTCTAATTATCCTGACCTCATTTTTCCATCTATGATATTCATAACTGTTCCTTCTATTTTGCTCCCCTTTACACTTGGACAGAACTGTGTGGAAAGCAAGTGCAGACTCCTCTCTATAGCCACTGTTTGTGCAGCCCTTCTAAACAATAAAGTCGAACCATGGCCTCATGTGACTCTCTGACCTTCCAGGACACAGACACCTCTTATCACAGGGTTTTCCCCAAGGGGTGGATGGAGGATGTGACTGGAACCTGGGAGGAAGGCAAGCTGTGGGTGTCACTAAGCAAACACACATGGAGCAGGGAGAGTCGGGGTTACCTGTCGGGGTTCTGCGTGCACACGTGCATCTGTAACAAGATCCGCTGCGTGAAAGTCTTAAAGCACTGCCCACATTTCCAGAGATGCCAGTCACTGAATTCCGAGTGCAGCTGGCTTGTGGAAGTTGGACTTGCAAGGACGCGCTGGTTTTTCACGTTGATTTGGTTAAATCCTGATTCAATGGGCCCAGATTTATCCAGGAGAGAGAAGTTCCTGCTGCACGGAGTCTGTGGGAAAACGATGGAGCGCTGCTGGGTGGCTGGGGAGAGTTTGCTGCTCTTGTTGAAACAGGGCTGCAGGGCATCCTGTCTGCACATGGCTTCCATTACCGTGGAGGGGACATTTACTGGGAGAACAACAGTTTTAGAAGATCAGTTTTATAAGCCCTTAAAATAAGCACAATAACATTGCACTTTGAAAAAATTCCTATAAATCAACCTTTAAAAAAATGTGTTTTTCTGGTCTCGGAATTAAAATAATAACAGATGATTTGAGGGGGAAAGCACAAATTAATGACTCATTCAATGCCTACTTATTAAACAACTATTCTATGCGCGGGATTGTTTGTCCCTGGTCTTTGCCTTCAGAGTCTTCACTTACGACTGGAGACATAAAGACTCCATAATGAGGCTTCACACAGCCTGCTATGTTTGGAGGGAGTTTTGATGGGAGGCACAGCAAGAAAACAGCGGGGGCTGCCCAGAGAGGGTGGCCGTGAGCCGAGCAGGGAAAGGAGATTCAGGCCTTCAGGATTTCAGGCCTTCCACTAGACCATACCAGCACAGGACAAGTATGCAAGAAACTGGCTGGAGAGATGAAGAGAAAAATATGAAAGATGTGTGGAGACAGAAATCTGGCACGCTGGTGGGATGGTCAGGGAGACAGGCTGAGTAAGCAGGGCATGGGTTTTTGACACTGTGGGAATAGGGCAGTGGGGGGTAAGGGGACCTTTAAGTCCAAACAAATAAATAAACAAGACTTCAGGCCTAAGCAATAGACACAGACTGTTTCTTTTTATTTTTTCCTTTTTTGTAAAGTAAATTTATTGGGGTGACAATGGTTAGTAAAAGTACATAGGTTTCGAGAGTATAATTCTGCAATACATCATCTATATATCACATTGTTCGCTCACCACCCAGAGTCAGTTCCCCTTCCCACCATGTATTGGATCCCCTTTACCCTCTTCTACGACCCCCTTTCCCCCTTACCCTCTGGTATAACCACTAAACTGTTGTCAGACACAGACTGTTTCAGAGCAGAGACAGCAAGAAAACAGAATCAGTGTTCACAGAGGGATTGTGTGAGACATTATTTATGGACAGGGTGCAGCGGATAAAGAATGGGAGGCAACAGAGTACAGTGCTTGCAACTTGGGCTTTCGAATGAGAAAGACCCAGACTCAAATCCTGTCTCTGCCTTTGGTAGCGTGGTGATCTTGGGCCAGTTAGTCACTCTCTTTGTGCCTTAGTCTCCCCATCTGTAAAATGTGGACAGTGGTGGTAATAATCCTAAGAGTAATAAGAGCATGCATGGCTTAGTGGTTGAGATGGCTTAGGTTTTAACTCCACTATTACTAGCCGTGTGACTGTGGGAAAGGATGGAACACTGAAATCCACATTTAGTCCTCAGTCAAATCGAAAATGGTCACACGAAGGACTAAGTGATACAATGCATAGATAGCACTTAGTAAAGGCCATCGTTACCATGCAGTTGACGTTGAGCTCTATGAGGCCTGGTTTCCTCATCTTTTATGAGGTTTAAATGAGATAATGAATGGAACTACTCATCACAGGGCCGACCATCTACAATATGTGATTCTTCTTATAGAAGAAGAGACTAGAATGGAGATGGACCTAAACTGGGGTGGTAGCAGTGGGAATGGGGAAAGAACTAGAAGAAACATTTGTGAAGAGGAAAACCTAATATATTTGAAATTTGTTTTTCTTTTTAAGTTGTTAATGCGTTAATATAGTGGGTGCCAAAAAATGTATACACATTTTAAGGAAGGAAAACTGTATTGAAATTGTAATAACATATTCTGATAACAACACATGACTACAAGTCACGTATGACTTCTGTAATTACAAGAGACGTTCAAAGTGGTGACCATCAGCGTCCAGACACTTCTGATTATGGCGAAGTACTGCTTGAGCAACGCTGACCCAAGTGTCCACTTGTATACATTTTTTTTGGCACCCCCAGTATTTATCATGTGTGCACTGCTCAACCCACAGGTTCAGAGGTGATGAGAACCTAATATGCTTAAAACCAATTATTCTTTTTTTAAGTAACTACTGTGTCAATAAATGTACTTATTGGTTATTTCAGGGGTCAAAGAGATTAAAGGTTATAGGGTGGTCAAGAGAAGAAAATTAGAGACCAAAAAATTTGAAAAGGTTGACTGGCAAAAAGGATCCGTGATGGGAAGTAAACTATGGTTGCCGCCACCGGTTCAAGGCCACATGGAAGGAAACACAGGAACTGGGAGTTCTCATCCTTTCCTGCCACAGACCACTGAGATGCCTACATAGCATGAAAATTCAAGCATGCTCAACTACAAAGAGAGAATGGCAGAGGCCCGTGACTGCGAGGGGGTGGACACACGGGTGGGAACTGAGAGGGCTTCGTGTGCCGCCACTAAGGACCCTTCAGCTCCCAGCATTCTGCAGGAGCACATGTGTTAGACAAATCCAACGAAAGGAACAGCTGTACAGTCCTCTGTCGGCATGGCCCATCCTGTGTGGGAAGGAAAAATAAAACAAGAGACTCCCAGGCCTGGAGAGAGCCTAGAGTTTTCCTACATGGCAGTTCTCGACCCTGACTGCACCTGAGACTCACAGGGGAGAGTTTTTAAAATTAAATAAGAATCACTTGGTAGAATCTGGGCATGTGCATTTTTTTAAAGGTCCCCAAGTGCTTCTAATGTATAATCAGGGTGGAGAATCAGTGATCTAATCCTACCCTCTCTTATTACAAATGAAAACAGCTCAAACCTAAGAAGGTCCAATATCTTGCCCAGGGTCACACATCCAGGTAGGGACACCGCTGAGCTAGAAGCTTTAGCTTTCTGACTTCCAGGGCATTTTTTTCTGAGCACACTCCTATACTGTCTCTGCTCATGAGCTTGTTTGAAAACTAAAAAGGACATTTTACAGCTAGTACAGTGGTTGTTTTTGTGTTGTGTACATATGTACATAGATATAGATACATGTCACATGCATGACCATATGTGCCATATATAAATATAAATTTTATATATACCTATACACACATACATACACATGTTTATGTATGTATATATATTTTATATATAAATAGTTACATATAATTTTGACTTCCAGGGCGAAAGTATATAATCAATATGAAATCTGTCCACACATCTTAGACTTTCAAAACAGTTTAGCACAGACTGACTTTTCAAATAGGTATTGAAAGATAAGGAGGAATGTTTTATCACGTTTTGGCACTCTTTTAATAAAAAATAAAAACAGCAGCATTGTCAGAGATTAGGGCAGAACCCATTTTAATTAGGCTTTTTATAACTAATCTGGAAGAGACAAAGCACAGGGAAACACACAAGTTTTCAGGCAACACCAAGCTCTTGCAGGTTGAGATGCCAGACTAACAGGAAGAAGGCCTGGTGGGAAGACTGTGGAATGAATGTGTCATCAACACGCATGACAGCAGGAAAATTGGCCAGAAGCTTCAGTGTTGGAAAGAGGGACATGATGCCTTTGGAAATAACACAAATAATACTCTTGAGTATCGATGATCAATTCTGACTTCTCACTTATGCTCCTGGAAAAGGACCTAACAAATTAATTTTCAAAAATTGATAAGGTCACATAACCTTTAAACTAAAGAATTTGTGGGCCAATGAATTTTTGTTAAGTTTAATGACCAACATCAATAATCATTCATTGCTATTAATAAATTATTCTCTGGGTTATTATTTTCTACTCTGGAAAACTCCAAAACAAATGCAACATGTTTTAGAAATACAGGTAGCCGCACCTGCACTCTATATTCTACTTTTGCATGCTCCTTTATTGTACTTGTGAATAAATTCAATCCTACTGAATAAAATGAGCATATAATTTAGAGAGAAAAAAAAGTAAGGAAAGGAATAAGTAATTTTCACAAAAGCAACCATATTTGACCTCTAAACTGTCCTGCACAGCCATTGTACACTTCTGTGGGATCCTAGAGACCCCTAAAGTATAATTTCATAAGGGATACAGAAGACTGTTCTTCCTAAATACCAGCCTGACTGGCAACCACCAAAGGATTAATAAAACATGGGAATTATCAGAAAGAGGACAGAAAATGAATTAGAAAACATTATCTCTTCCCAACTCAACAGAATACGAACAACTGCAAAAGGCCCAAAGATGACTAACTAAAATGACCAAAAAAAGATGAAGTGGTTTCTACAGGACATACTGAGCTAGGAGATTCTCTTCAGTCTACAAGACAAAGATTACGCAAAGAGGGCAAACTCTCAAAGCCCTAAAGGAGATAGTCAAGGAAGAACACAAACTCATCAAATCCTGAAAAATTTTCCTGAGAGACGCAAATTCAGGTTCCATAAAACAAAGTCCTACTTTACCCCCCTGTCCATGCATTCAGTCCACAAGTCCTTCCTGAGCATCTATTCCATTCCTAACCCTGTGCTAGTTGCTGCAGCTATAGGGAGAACAAGAAAGCCACAGATCCTGCCCCCATGCCACTTAAAGTCTAATGAGAGAGACAGATAGAGAACAAATGCTTTAACAGATCTTTACGCAGTTTCATCCAATCTGAAATTCCACTAATTGCAAATTGTACCATTAATTGTTAAGTCACCATTAATTGTAAAACATTGTCCAGGTTCAGAAAGATTAAAATGTGAGGAATATATGCATTTTAGAACTGACAATACACAGTTACTACAAGTGTGACAAGTGCTATGAGAGAGAAGAAAGGGGTGCCAGGGAAACATACTATATCCGGTATGGCTAAACTTGGGGTGTGAAGGATGGCTTCCCTAAGGCAGTGACCTATGTGAGTTCTGAAGTGTGCACAGATCAGAGAGGTGTGTAAAGAGGAAGAGGCAATGGAAACACTGGAAGCTTTGCCATAGAGTGTGTGTGTCATGTTGAGGTAGAAGGCGTTCAGGGCACTGAAGAAACTGAAAGAAGGTTAACGTGGCTAGAGAAACAGGGGGAGGATGGGCTGCAGCTGAGGCTGGAGAAGAAGGCAGCATAAGCGCCAATGCCTGTAGGAGCTGGACAGGTAATAGAAGTAAGTGATGGGAAGCAGGTTAATACAACAAAGGATGGTGGGTCTGCAGCAAACTGAATAGGGCATGTCCAGTCTAATGATGTTTGAATTCTAATTTTGTAAAACATTATGTGAGCCATACAAAATATTTCTGAGGACTATCTGTGGCCCAAAGGAAACCATATTAAAGAACTGGAGATCTATTATTACGAGAGGAATGGCAAGAGAAAAAAAAGTTTAGATCTAGGGTATGAAGTGATCAGATTTATGCTTTAAACACACCAGTCTATACTGTTAGATGAAAAAATGAGGTACAAAATAATGTATATAGTATGCTACTATTTGGATAAAAGGGGGAGGGGCCAGAGAAAGAGCGGGAGACTATGCTCGAACGCATCAATGGAATGGACGAAAAATGTGTCTGGAAGGATACCCAAGATCCTGTCAACTGATTGCACTTGGAAGAAGAATTATGTATTATGTATAGTCCTTTCTGTTTTTTGTTTTGTTTTGTTTTGTTTTTTATCTATGGAACTGAACTACCTATTAACAAAACAGTGAATAAAGTTGAAACCATGAAATAAGACAACCAATGAAACTTCACTTTAGCTGCTATGATACTAAAGGACAGAAAAGGTGACATGCAGGAGGCTATGCCTGTGGTCTAGACCAAAGCTGATGGTGATGCTGACCAGGGTGGTGGCAGCAGAAGTGAAAGGAAATGCATGTAAGAATATGCAATCATCAGGGCTTGATAACTGATGGGATACAAGGTCAAGGTTTCCAGAAAGAGCAACTGGGTCAATGAGAGTGAGTTTGTGGGAGGAGAGTGGTTTCAGTTTGACATGTTTAGTTTGATACGCCTATGAGACATGCAAGTGAAGATGTGGACAGTAGGATAGGAGTCTGGGGCTCCGTGGAGAGGTCTGGATTGAAAATACAGTGGGAGTGCCTGTCTTAAGTCAAGTTCCCTGAGAAAAAGACTCTGCAATGGAGATATGGAGTTTTGTGTGCAGAAGGTTTCCTGGGGAGTCCTCCTGAATCAACACCTACTAGGGAGTGAGGCAAGAGAATCTACTGAGAAAAATTGATGGCTCTGGGGCTGGGAAGGGCCTTCAGAGTTGTCCTGCTTTGGGACAAGGGAACCAGTCCCCACACCCCACCCCCGCCCCAGCATTGGCCATCCTTAGACATGGGCTCCATGAGGACTGAGCAGGACCAAGAAGAGAGTGGCTCTCAGGCTGAAGGTAATTCCTGGAGACAAACATACCTGAGAGCTGTCAACTGCTACACTCCCATAAACTGGGGAATGAGGGCCTCAATCCTGTGCCAAGGTTGAGATCTAGGCAGCACACCACAGCATCCCACAGAACCCAACAGGTGAACTCTCTCACGACAGTGGGTTTCCCTGTGTCTAGTCCTTTCTCAGTGGGAATGCATTTTCAGTGTTGGAGTCCTGTGCAGATAAAGTGGCATCCCTATGGGGTGACCTCTCTTTTACTGCTTTGTAGGACACTACAGGTATCTCCACTTCTGGACCCATTTTTATATTAGTTTCTTGGCCCAGGGTTTCCCTACCTGGAAGGTAGTACAAAATCAAGCCCACATCACCCCATCGTGGGGCTGGTTTATAGAGTGTGACATTGTGTTTTCACTCAATGCCTTATGAAGGACAGTTCCTTGGCTTGGTGGATGGTGGATTGAGGGCAGCATTTTTCCAGTCCTCATTCAGGGACAAAATGCAACCTGTAGTTGCTGAATTTATGTAAGGAGTCCAATGCCAGCTCCCTACTCTATACAGGGGCCTGGAACCGTGACTCCTCCCCCCGGCGGCAATCCTCAGCCTCACACCCCCCAGCTCAGGCTCACTGCCAGGACCATCTCACAGCACGCCTGCATTTTGTACTGTAGTGATGGGCTAACGTGCCTTCTCCTGGCCTGAACTTAGGTCGGGGCCTCTGTGTTTGTACCCCAGCACAATGCTTCCCATAGGGTCTTGCACACGGATGTTCTTGTTGGATTGAACCACACTACAATCTCCCTCATGCTCAGGCAGACAAGGCTTGAGGATGGCCTTCTTTACCCCGGGGCATAGTTTTTTCATTATCGGTGGGATAGAGGAGGTGAGGAGCAGTATGCAGAGGTGCCCCCTTTTTACTTTTCTGCTCTTTCCAATCAAAAGAAAAGGCCGGCCTCGCAGAGGCAGTGTTTACTCCAGTGCAGCAGCTTCTGCATTGCCATGAGTTTCACATTCTGCTACCTCAGCTTCATACGCCAAGACAGAAAAAGCAGCAGGAAGACTTGTTTAACATTTATTCCCAGGTTTTTTTTTAATTTCCTCTGAAATGAATATGAATACACCGTGGTCTTTACACTCCGCAGGAGCTAATCCCCCCACTGGAAGCTTTGGGGAACCTCATTCCTTCGTGCGGACGCAAGCTGTCGACACAGGCGTTCCTTCAGGCTCTTCTGAAAGCCCCCAGTGGATGAAGTGGCTCTCTCTTTGGAGCTCTATTACATTTATAACTATGGCTTTTTCAAAGAAAATAACCCAGGAATTGCTTCCAGAACCCAAATGCCTGTGTGAAACGCTGCCTTCTCTTTGAGGCAAGGCAGCTTTCAATGGCTTGGCCAGGCAGTGAGTGCCCCACGGCTTCACGGCCACTGCCAGAGGGGGGCAGTTACTGGGGCCTGATCCCACCGCACACACTCAATAGGAAATGTGTACTTTCGATGTTGAAAGAACCATGGGAAGAAAATGATATTTTTGTAAATGAAAGTGCTTAATAAGTATTATTCACTAAGTAAAATCATATTTTCCTTGAATGTCTTGGGCCATGTATCAATTTCATTAACAAAGAAAAATCTGGCTGAAATATTTAATCCCGTTAAATAAATATTTTTACTGCCAATAATGGCAATAAAATTCTCAATATTGAAATTCCCAATATTTATCCAGTGAGTATTTATTAATTGTTTACTATGTGCATAGAACTATAAGGAGGCTTTGTGGAGGCATTCTGTCAAGTAAAGCTTTGAGCTCAAGAAGCTTTTTTTTTAAGGTACCTAATTTACTTCATGGCTAGTGCAGTTAGGACAAAAATGATGTTAGAATTGCTAATCCTGTTGTCATGATTTTAATTACTCAGGACTGTGGAAGGCTATCTGTTAAATTATCCGCCCCTGCCCTTTCACACATTTGTGCTTTTAAATCACACATGGAGTATTTTCTTGGTACAGAATATGGACCCTTCATTACAAATATTCCCAGATCTCTCAGTGAATCATATAGACTGAGAATCCATCTTAGAGTCAAAGTCATATATCTCCCCCACACTATCTGATGGAGCTTTCTGCCGGGTTCTTGGGTGGCCAATCACATGACAGATATATGACTTTGAGACAGGAACTGAAATAAAATTCCTATAATACCCTTAGGGGCAAGGAGGATTGTCACTGTTGAGTCATTCTAGTCAATGACTTAATCCCTTTTACACTTCCCTCCACCCTCACTCAGAGCTCTGCACACAACCCAAAAGAGCGGCTTAGTTTACCCAGCGAATCCACAAGACTTCCAGCTGCTGTGGCTTTGTGCATTTTCTTCCAAGGATTTCAGGTGCTAAATGATAGAACGTATGTCTTGGTAGAATTAATTCAGTACTCTAATCAGCAACCTAAAGAATGCTTCACACAGGTTAGACTCTAGCAGAAGGAGGGATTGAAAAGCAAAGCATATGATGCTTCTAGAAGGGACGTTTTTGAATGTGACTATGGCACTAAATCTGAAGACCAGACCATTCACTCTTAGACACCCATTGTCTGGCGGCTATGAATAGCACACAAGATTTCTCCAGCCCACCCCCTAAATCCCTCTCATGTAACATCGTCACAAGGTAGAAGCAATGTTGTAGATGTGTGACTTCCATCCCAAAGATCCATGTCAAGAGTAAGAAATCTATTCCCTAAGTCATCATTCCATGGCAGTTTCCATTTCTGGCTCATAACCCAGTAAATGGCTATTTCATCCTTCCAGTTGCTCAGACCAAAGCCTTGGAGTTATCTTCGACTCCTTTCTGTCTCACTCAGCATTCAATGTGTCAGCAAATGCTATTGACTTTCCTTGCAAAATGTATCCAAAATCCAACCACTTCTCACCACCTCCACCACTTCTACCCTCGTCCAAATTACCATCATCTTTTCCCTGGATTCCTGCAAGAGCTTCCAGCTGGATTCCCTGCTCCACCCTATGCCTTTACTGTCTAGTCTCCACTCAGGTAGCCAGAGTAATCCCATTACAACTTCAGTGAAATCACACTACTCTTCTCAAAACTCTGCAGTAGCCCCCTTTGCCTGGTCCACACAGAGGAAAAGCCAGGGTCCTGACTACAGCCTCCAGGGCCCTGCAAGATGTCTGACCACCATGCCCCCATGTCTAGTTAATTTCTCCCCACCTCACTCACTGCCAAACACCTGCGCAAACCTCTGTGATGCTCTTCCAGCAAGCCAGGTGCCCATCTTGGGGCCTTGGCACTTCTAGTCTGGCTGCCTGGAATACTCTTCTCCCAAACAACACCTGACTTGTTCTTTCACCTCCTGACGTCTTATCTCAAAAGTCACATTTCCAGTAGGACCAACCTCAATCACTCTTTAAAAGTGCAACTCCCAACTCCTGGCATGCCTTACCCCGTCTCTGTTTTGTTATCTCTACAGCACATCACCACATGACAAACAATTTATTTACTCATTTATTTGTTGATAATCTGTCTTGCTCCACTAGAATGTAAGTACCATGAGGGCAGGAATTCTTTTCTGCTTTGTTCACTGCTGTATTTGCAGCATCTAGCAAAGACAGTGGCCCATAGTAGGTATTCAATAAATATTTCAACAATGAATGAATAAATGAGCGAACGAATGACTATTTGGACTATGTACTATATACTTCAGAACTCTAGGTTTTGCTGTGTTTATTCCCAGACATTCCTCAACACACACACCAGAGTAACTTCTTCTGAGTTTGCAGCAGTTTATATTAAAGGATTTCTGGAGACTTTTGGATCAAGTTCCATATTTCAGAATGTGAGGTTATGTCAAGGTTCTAATGTACATACAGGCCCATATCTGCAGATCAGCGCGGGCGTGCCGAACTGGTGCTTTTCTGTTTGGGGACCTAGATCTAGTTTTTGGGGAGCTGGGGCATGAAGCCATTCTAAGAAAACAGAGCATACTGGCCTTGATGCCCATATCTGCCTCTAGCACCAACCACACATTCATGTCCAACACAGAGATTTTCTCCTATGAAAACAAAGACACTCCCTCAAACAGGAGTATCACTGCAGAAAAGAACTTTCCAATGGAAACTTGGGAAGTCAGAAGAATGTACTGTATGTCCAAAGATTCATGTTTTGATCTGAGACTGGTTTGGTGTAAGAGTAAAGCAGAAAAGGAAAGTTGATAGTAATATGTTTTTTAAAGATTCTATTTTTTTACAAAGAAAATAAAGACAGCATGGAAAAAAATATCTGATTATCAGCATTTTGATCGGTAGTAATATGAACACTTTTTATTGAGGTTCGTGTGTGTGTGAGAAAATGGAGAAAGATAAAGTAAAATAACACTGTTTTTTCAAAATTAAGTTTCTTAAATAGATTTGTTCTCTCTGCTTCTTTTCCTGTTGCATAATCCCAAATTATCAGTTCACAGATCAATTTTGTGACAAGAAAAAAACAGCATCATTGAAACCAGTGTTTCTCACTGAAGCACGTCAGAATCGATTCACCTAATTCTGTTCTAAGTACTGGAAATCACCTTAAAATTTTTTCCAAAAAAATTCATAAAATAAAAACATAAAGTTTAAGTGACAATTGCTGCAAGTTTGCACCTGCCTCGCTGTTAGATTATTTTTAAATGATAATGATGGCCATAGTAATAAAGATAGAAGAAAAATTACATGGTTCATGTGGACTAAGAAATTTAGAGACACAAATTCCTCAGTCGAATGTCTACCATTTTTACTGCCATTTCTCATTGCAATGACTATTTAGGAGGAAGCACACCTCATCGACGGGAAGGGTGTTACTCCTGATTAAAGGACATTGTTTTCTCATTACTTCATTTTTGCATATAGTGCGACTCCAACAAGACTGTGTGTCCCTTCAGAGCAGAAGCTGTAGCTTATGCTGCCCTTGTGACCCTGAAACGTGGCAAGCACAGAGCCAGACACATAGTAGGCACTCAGTAAATACCAGCTGCCTTAACACTGACGTTACAAATTATTTAAACCTCTAATAAAGGTTTTGCCATTGTAAACAGGCGAAGAAGGATTGGCCTGTACAAGTCAAGATGAAAAAGCAAAAGACATACAGGGAAAAGAAAATGATGGAACAGACTTGTGTACATTTGCATTATATATCAGAGTGAACTGCATTTCAGAAGTTTCAAACAACACTCTTACAAAGTTAGCTTTAAAATAGGTATTTTGAGATGTGAATTCAGAGCTAAAATAAATTCTTACAGTTTTCATCCTGGGCAATGCATTGTAAGGGGATCCCAAAGAAAGACGTATAGCTGTCATTGTACCACACCAGAAGCTCGGTACCCCTGGGAATATCTATACAGGCTCGGTAGAATATATTCGACCTATTCAAAACAAAAGAAAACCCAGCTTAGTAAGAGGTAGGACTCACGTGCCCCCATCCACATTTTATTGCCCCGAAAATGTTCTGCCCAGCTCCACCTAGACAGTTTCTGTTTGTAATAAAATCTGCACCCACCTTAGCGTTTCCAGCAACCAATTAGAGCCTGTAACCCAGTATGATAAATACCTCACAGTTTATTTCCACAGTGTCCCTCCACAGAGTGTTTTGGCTGAAGTGAGAGATATTTGGCCCAGGAGACAGCAGAATAGAAGAGTTCATTTAAAAAAAAAAAAAATTCCACCTCACACTGATGAGAAAATTCTCTCTCTTGGCAAATTGCAGACACTGGTGCCTCGTATATAAATTAATACTATTGATTTCTTATTTGAAGAAAAAGCATTACGTGTATTCTTGCAAGTTGGCATTGGGAGTTCTCAAATTTGTAATAAAATTAAACAGCTTTGTGACAGAAGGATTGAGAGTAATAAAAATCGCCCCCATTGCCTTCCTTCTAAAGTTTGATACAGAAGAGAAAAACCCTGTTATGTGAAATGGATGGCGATTCAATAAATACAAGAGGAGCACTTTACTCTGGCTGAAAGATTACACTCTGAAATGACAGAGTGAAGGTACCAAGAAATAAACATTTTTTATAACAGCTTTGGTACTGTAAAGAAATATCCACAGGTTAAAAATCCACAGATCTCATATATATATATATGAGATCGCGACTGGTTTTCTCAATGAAGAATTGCTACAAATATTAGCCTCAGTTCAAGATAAAAGTGCTTAGGGTTGGTGGGCCTTAAATTTAGCCTTTCTGTAAGGAATTGGCTGTAGCAGGGCAATTTGTTCCTTGTACAACACTGCAGACAGAAGGCGAATCCTTCACCACATTTTTCATGGCAGTGAGATATGCACTTGTCAACATATTTTGTCACCACAAAGTGGCTCTTGGCAATAGGATCATAAAGATCAATAAAAAAGTGCAGATTCTCAATATTTTACTTGCAGCTGCAAAAATTTCATTTATCTTGTTATTTTCCTTACTTGCTGCCATTCTGTCTCACGAGGGCACTGCTAGCTAAGCAGAATGTTTTTTCCCAACATTCTATGAATATCTGACAAAAACTCCAGCCAGTTGTCCGGACCTCGCTACCCTTCCTCCCTCCGCATCTCCAAGAGCTGTGCATTTTATTAATTCTTTCCACTGCTACATAAAAAAAATCAAAATTGGAGCCGAGCTATAAATCACTGGCATCTCCTAACTTGAGAAAAATTGAGTCTACTTTGTACTTCACCCTTGTAACATTTCATCTCTCGGTTTGGCTTCCCTTAATATAAACACAGCGCCCGGCAAATGAATGTGCTAAAACCAAATGACACACTTTGCCGCTGAAAGAGCAGAACTGTTTTCGAGCAATGGGTGGTCTTCTGAGGCACGGAGTAGGCCGAAAGGGGAAAAAAAAAAAGAAAAAAAAGTGTAAGCGTACACCGTTCCTTACAAGCGGGCAGAGCTTCCAAAACTCGCAGAAATCTCTGCATGTTGAAGCACATCAAAGGGATTTTTCCCTTTTCAGATAATATTTCCTTTGCTGACATGTATTTAGTATTGTGGTTGGATGACTCATAAAGATAGCTTCATGGCGTCCCAACGCAGTTGAAGCAGAACACATGCCAACAAACATTATTGTCAGTCTCCAAATAAAAACAAAACGTTCAGCTAAGGGTCAATCAATCAAGGGCGCTTTGAAGAAAATTCCATTTAGATATTACAAATCATAACAGAATGAATCTAAACCAGCTGACTTTTTGTGAAGAGGACATTCATGTACAATAAAAATTAGGCTGGCTCTTCAGGGTCCAACTTTTCTATTTTCTTACTCTTGGACGTGGTCACTGGTGATGGATGCCAGTTTTTTAAATTGTGTTTTTGTAGTTCATTTTATAAAGATCTGAAGTAATCGAAAACAGATCGGCAGAGAGAACTTGAAGTTTAAGTGCCATCATGAAAGGGGAGCTATAAAATCCACTTAATATTGACAGATAAGTAATGACTTACTCATGCCCACCTTCCTCTTAGGGGTTTCTTGTTTGCCCAAATTCAGAATTCGCCTCAAGAGTTCCCTGGGTGCTCATTATAGAACCAGCAGAACTCTCTCTTGCTGAATGGACAAGCACAATCTTTACTAATTTTCTATCTCCGAGTTTCATAAAATCTTCGTGACAAAAATGCAGCTGCAATAAAGGTGAAGGAAGCCCATGCACGGCAGTGTAACCAAATACCGTCGTGCACTATTTCATCTGGACCATTATTTCATGAACTAGAACTGCATAGGAAACCAAGGCAGTGAAAAGTCACATGCTGCCCAAATATGTTCCTTTGGAGTTGGAGACCTTCGGAGAGCGAGCCAGATTTGTGCAGCCTTTAACCTATAAGGGGAATAAAACTTTTTCTTCTTTTTCTAAAGGCTTCATTTAAAAAAGAAAAAAGAGGGAGAGAGAGAAAGAGAAGGAAAGGAAAATAAATAGCCACAGGCAGGACTCCAAGTCGCCAAGCTCAGGGCTTTCTGCTTTGATGTGTCTGTGGTGCCTAATAAAGCTAAACAGTTGCTTCTGATTCTAAAGGGAACATGGCTGTTTATAACTGAGGTCATATATTTATATGGCACATGTTTTCGAGGGATTTTTGAGAAAAGAAGGCTTAGTGGTAGGGCTTTTTTCCTATGTGATCTGTTTCTGCCCTCTCGTCTCCTCTCCAGGTTTCTATAGCACTAAATGCAAAAGCTTGATCAACAGGTGCACTGAGCAGAGGTGACTCAGCATCTGGGAATCCACCTTGCTTCTCAGGCCCCACCCCCAGAGGCCTCCCTCTGAGACTCTAGGAAATGGGGGTGGCTCCACCACATCTTTCTTACCCTTTGGGCTTTGCCCAAACATCTCGGGAAACCCTATGATCTGGAGCCACCTCATCACGTGAAACAGATTCTGAATTGTCCAAGGGCCAAAGCCCAATGCTTCGGCACCTTCCTAGGGATCAGGAGAGGTTACTCTGGCTCGCAAAGTGCAGCTGAGCATACCAGTTTTGGAAACGCAATCTTGGGAAGGCTGAGAGGCCTTCGTGCAAATGAAACTGTTCCCCTGGGAGAAGGCCTGAAGGTGCTGAGAGCAAAGGACCTGGGGCTGAATCTCTGCACTCCTGTTTGGGTGTGTGCCCACATCTGCTGTGGGGAATTGCCCCACATCAGTGGGTTTGCTGGGCTCCTTCGGGCCATGGTGGAAGTTCAGGCGAGGACGTGGAAGAAAACTTGACCATGTGCACTGAATGACAGGGGCCTTCTACTAGCACCTTTAGTTCTGAATGCTCATGAAATTTGCTGCTTCAAGAACTAAGGCGATTTCAGAACCCTAGCAAACAACTCACTGCCAGTCCTTGCAGAGTTCCTGCAAAAATTCCTGCAGAATTTTTTCCAAAAAACGAGAGCAGCAAGCCTGAATTTGCATATGCGAGCCCACGGGCTTTAGCTCTGTAAGTGGTAAATTGAGATATACTTTACCTGTACTGAACTACTGTTAGATTCTGTTCTCCGCAGTGCCTTGCACATCGGATATACCTCATCCAGCTCGACTTACTAGGTTCCCCACCATCAATAAAGTGCTGTAGTGTCCCATCTTGGTCATATATCTAGGGAAGAGGTCAGAAGGTCAAGTAGTTAGAATGAATCATCAGCAATCATTTTCCCTGCTTCCCTTGGTGTCTTTATGTGTTCGCTGTAGACATTTATTGCCCTTAGGTTTGCTCGTGCTCACGGATGCTTGTGGAAACTCCACTGGAATAACAGGAAGATATTTTTTGGTGAGGCAAGTCAATCATATTTTTCTTATCAAGCCAATCTTCCCTGTATTAAACATATTTGTGGTATTTCAAGGATGTGAGTGACCATGTTTCCCAAAGAATATTTAACCAATTTTGACAGGCTACTCTTAAGTAATGAGCTGACGGATAAACAAAGCAAGCTGAAAGGAGAGGCCACTCTGACATAGCTGGAACGTCCACATAAAAGGCCCCCAGTCTCAAACACATTAACTGTTCAGAGGCATTCGAGGCAGTAACCGTCTGTTCAACAAGCTGCATTACACCTAGCAGAAGGCAGTGAGAGAGTTATGGCGCTACAGAACTAGTAAAACAGACTCTGATTTGCGTGAAATAAATGGATTCTCACCTCACAGAAGATGTAAGACTTCAGCTGTCAGGACCTGAAACTATTAGGAGAGGAGTCATCAAAAAAGAGAGATCCTCAAAAAGGGGGGAACCCCCCCCACAAAACTTTCATATGGATTTAAATGTCTTCACTGAGGTTGGTCTAATAATTATTGCCTTAGGTCATCTCCAACAGATTTTCTTGTAAGATCACATCCAAGGAAATGTCGTCTGGTTCAAACCAGGCAATAAGTGTGGGACAAAAAGTCTTATGCATGACAAGTAGCCAACCCAGCGGCCATGGAGTTGGTGCCGACACCAGAGGCAGGTGGCTCCCACTTCCAGATACCAGGTCTGCCCTGGGTGGGACGTGGTATCTACATTAGCGGGAGATCAGGGGTTACATGTGTTCTAGAAAGTCATCCCCAGTCCAAGGGGCAGCCAGGAAGCAAGGGGTATAGTTTACAGAAGGACCATGGTACAACTGGACCTTTGCAAATAAAATCAGCAGGAAGATCCCAGCAGCTGCTGAGGTGTTTCCCAGAGCATCCTGAGAATGCATGTCTCTTACTCTTGCTAATCAGCCTTTCCAATTCCCTTTGGACATGGAGATGTATCTTACAGAGAACCTCACAGGTTACCTTTCAGCCCTAAAATTAGTATGGTCATTCATATTAAATTAGCTCAGTATTTCTATTCTGGGGGCCAAAGGGCTTAGTGATGACAGTTTATTTTTATTATCACCATTTTTAAATGGCTGATTTTTTTTCTTTTCTTGAACTCATTTGTCTCTACCCTCAACCTTTCCACTAACCCCCACAAACAAAGACAGACATCAATCTAATAAAGACAATTGTTTGAGAAGTTATGACTGCATAGCATGCCAGAGTGATCGCAGCTGAGAACCAATATAGCCCGAGAAGAATGAATAAATTCCTAGATTACATTGTATTTCAAATTAGTGACTTCTTCCAATTCCCAGTTTGGGGATGATAGCAGAGAATGGACACGTTTCATGTGGTGGATACATCGCTACATGAGCAATCTAATAACAGACTTCGTATTTACATTAGATTACACTGTAGTTATTTTGTTGTTGTTTTTTTGTTTTTGTTTTAAGAAGCTGGTTCAAAGATTCAATGTCTCAACCCTGAGTCTGCTGTTGACAGGCCATGCAACACTGAACAAAGTCATCGGTTCCTTAAAAGCTGCTGTTTATCTATAATGGAGCCAAAAATGTTGATGACCCAGCCCTCTGCCCTGTCCTTTCCCTACAAACAAACCTTCCATGAGGACTGCTGATGAAAACAATTATGAGGCATTTTCAGAAGTACAATTCTCCTTTGTACTTCTCGCCAATATCCTCAACAGCGAGGAAAACTCTCTCACATTTATCTGTAGTGGCTGCTACCTTGAGCGTTGGCTCATTTGAACACCAGACACTAGCCAGTCAGTCTTGAAAATGAGTATAAAAAGTGTTTCCTTGTACACGCTTGTTTCAACAATAACCTCCTTAAACTAAGTATATTGTGACTACAGGAATCCTACAATTTTTGCCTGCCTGAGGAAAAGTAGATGGCTCTTTGTCAGGCTTTTTCCAAACATCACACAATGCAGCACATGGCATGAGGTTGAGCCTCCCTGGCTTCAGCTAATACTGGTATTAAATTATGTCACATGAAGCTCTGATGAGACTCCCACGTACCTCATCATAACCCATAACCATGTACCCAATCAGAGTTGAGGAAACTCATTCAACCTTGATTCCCTCAGCCCCTTGAGCCCAGCCATCACCAAATCCAGTTGAATTTGCCTCCTAAACTGTTCAAGTACATCCATCTCTCCCTCTCCACTTAACATCCTTGCCCAAATCAGCTTCCTTTCTCCCCTGAAGTATTGCAACAGTCTCTTCACTGCTCTTCCTGCAGCTCCTTCCGGCCCCTCCAACCTATTCTCCAAACCGTAGCCAAGGTGATCTTTCCAAACACAAATCTGATGACATCTGTTTCACCCAACTCCCCACCCCAAATAAAAAAGCTTCATAAATGTCATAAAATGTCAAGTCACGACAACGTATATTCACAGCATGTGGGATTTCCTCAAAGGGGTCCGTGCCTCCTATCAGTTATTTAGGGAGGCCAAACATGTGTGCCTTTGCATTTGGCTCAAGATAATCCTGGGCCTTTTCTGGTCTGTGCGGTTCTACTCGGTGTTCTTTAAAAGAGAAACAACGGGCCAGAAGGCACTGGTGCCTATTGCTGTCCATTCCTCTAGCAGAAGGAGAATAAAACGTGGTAAACCAGAATACCCCAATGTGAATGCTAAGTAGGAACTAAAGATGATTTCTCTAAAGGCTCTAGGTACTCCTTTGGGCCCTATTATTATTCTCCATCACTAGCTCAACTTTGTTTGCATTTAAGAGCTCAGCTAAAACAAACAAACAATTTAAAAGGGGGTGAAATTCTGCATGTAACTGAACTACACAAGTACACCATGCCTATACCCATCGACTGTACCAGACAGACACTAACTTCTGCCTCCTACGTGAGAAGGAACTACAAGTGGAAACATTTCACAGGTTTCAGTGTAGAGTAGCAGCAACAATTTCAAGTTTAGGAAGTTGTTCTTGGAGGTTGTGTTAACATCTACATTTGTGTGACACTCAAACTGAAATTTTAAGTTAAATTCCTAATAGGTCTAAAAACTTAAGGGATTTAGGAGACGAATTAATGCCAAGCCCAAGAGTTATTTTGTTTTCATTATCTTTGAAAAGATTTAAAATAAGCAGAAAAATATTGAAAATCATGTACAAAGTGTGTAGGCAATCCCCTCAGGACCTGTGAAAATGTTGAAAGGTAAGAAATTTTATTCGTTCAAATACTGATACCAAAGGCAAGAAAGTTAAGTTTAGATGAGGGAAAGATTCGTTCTGAACAAACACTTCAATACAGCATAGTTCTGCTGAAACCTGGACTTTATCCTGAATGAACATGAACTACCAAAGTTTTCATAGTTGCTTTGTTCTTTCTAAGGAAGTCGAACAAATGACCCTCTGGAGGTAGGGAAAATATGTATAAAGAAACACACAAGACACTTGGTAGGAAAAGGGTTTAATTCTGCAATGGAAAAATCCTCAAAACTGTAGAAAGTATATTTGGCATATTTGCTTTAGAAAGCTAGTACCAGCATTGCCAAAATGGAGTATAAAATGGCATAGTCACATTGGAGAACATTTTGGCAATATCGAAATAAAGTTGACAATGCTTATATCCTATGACTCAGCAATTTCACTTCTAGGGAATTACTCCAATGATATCTGATACATGTGCCTAAGGAGACAAGTTCATGGACATTCATATTAGCATTGTTTGCAATAGTAAATAATTAGAATCATCAGAATAAACAAACTGTGGTTTATTTATTCAATAAAATAGTATAAAACATTTAAGATGAATTAACTAGATCTGCTGTATTAAGATCCAGTTGATGTAGATAAATATCAAAACATAATGTTGATTGAGAAAAGCAAGCAGCAGACTGATACATATGATACTGTTTGTTAAAATCTAAAAATATACAAACTCTCTTAATAGTATATTTTATAATAGCATATATTGTAATAAATATAGCAATATATCTATCTCTCTGTACCTATACATATTGTAAAATTCTGAAAAGAAACACTGAAAGAATTAACAATAACTTTATCATAGTACTGCCCTTGGGAAAGAAGAGAATGTTAGAAAAACAAAGGGAACTAACACGTGATTTGAAATGCTTCATTTTTCTTTTAAAAAAATCTGAAGCAATAAATATATAAATAAATAATAAAAATAAATAAAAATCTGAAGCAAATATGGCAAAGTGTTAACACTGACTTTTTTTGTGGCCTGTACATTGGCATTTATATAGTATACTTTGTGCTTTTCTGATTTATTTTTCAAAAAAAATCAAAGGGAGAAAAATAAATAAAAAGAAAAGCTAGCCATTTATTTCTTTGTAGTTTAGTTTTTGCATGCGTTGTTAAAATAGAAAAGTTGACTATTTTACCCAAGGTTAAAAAGTGTCTCTGTGTTATCCTACTGGGGAAATACTTGCAATATGTATCACTACATTATCAGCCACTGATTTTTTGTGTGATTGTTGTTGCTATTTTAAAACCACTGTTTATGGTTTGAATGTTCTCTTTTATCTTGCATCAGTGGGATCAGAAAGTAAACGGAAGGGCTAATTCTTACCTTTTTAAGAGGATTTTTATAGTTTTCAACCCAATAATATTTATTGGGATGCCACATATGTGGTGGAAATAATGATCACACAAGTTCTTGCTCATTACAAACCATACACGGCACTGACTGAAAACCACCACACAAAGGCATTTTTTTTATTGCAATCCTGGATATTATAGAGCACCACTCTGTCCCATGATCTTATTTTCCTAGAACAAAAATCTATTTTAAATGAGAACAGCATGAGTGGAAAATGCACCGATGGTGTGTGTTACAAACGCTGGTCATGAGTGGCTTGTCCAGGGCTTTGTAATTTGTGAACGCTGTCAATTTGCATTAACAATAATAATAATCACAGAAACAATGTAAGCCAGAGACTGACTTGGGTCCATTTTAGCATAATAGCAAGAAAATCATCTTCTGAATGATAAGATTTGTGTATATTGGTGGCTCTGAGCAATCAGTTCCTCTAAAGACAGTTTTGTAAATTAGTGGCTCTCAGGCTGAATTCAGGAAATTGACCAACATTGTTATTCCTCCGTGTTTGAAAAATTTGGAAATTTTATATATTTTCTCATTTTTCTTGGAAAAGCCAAAAGACAGGTCACCCATCTCTGACCATAATCCACTGAAACTGAGGAAAAGAAAGTGCCCCCCTTTAGATCAGCTACGAGCTTTTCTAGTTCCCCGTAGTCCCTACCACTCCCTACTGTCTTACATGCTTCTTACTTCACTCATTTTTTACGTACTTGCTTGGCCTCATTTAAGTTTGTCACCCTAGCTGTAGAGGAATTATTGCTACCCCTGAAAATCAGTCCGTTACAGCTGGGGGCACTTTCAAGGAAAACCCTCCGACCTGGTAGCCTGGAAGCTGCAAACACCTATCACTGCTGTGCTGCCCTGAAGCCATCAGCTGACCGCGAGCCAAACTTTCTGCGCTGTAGCTTTCCAGGGAGTGAGGGAGCTGAGGGAAGCATTCCCTTTTTTCATTTTTACCAGCAGAGGCTTTCAAAGAGATTTTTAAGCAAAGGATCCCCTTTAATTCAATGAAGCCTTAAATATGATTCCACTATGAAAACAGATAAAAAGAAAGTTCACCAGGTACACGCCAGCAGCTCAGCCAACCTCACCCTTGCTCTCTGAGATGGTTCCTAGGACATCACCAAGGGTCTGCAGTGAACTGAAAAGTTGGTGACTTAGACCAAGTGGCAAAATGAGGCCTAGTCTGCAGGCCTCCTCACACCTTTCCATGCCTCTGCCTTCCCACTGGACGTGTGCTGAGGTCTGCGTCGTCTCCTTTAATCCTACAAACACCCAGAAGACAGCCAGCGATCTTAACAAAAGGAACATGGATTATAACGGAAACAGTAACCTGCTCCTCCCAGAACCTAGGTCCCTGAATTTTGGTGAGATTCAAAGGTTTTGTATGAAAGGAATTAGCCGATTTTTAGGGAGTAGGGAAACATCTCAGGCTCCCTCTCCTACGTTTCCACACCTTGGCATATTCCTGCGCCGAGACCCCAGACGCCAGCATTTGATTGTGTACTAAAATGCCAGCCTCCTTCGGCTTTTGCTAAGCAGCTGACGTGAGGGAGCACATTTTATGCCCAAACATCTAACACAGGGCCCAGCACACAGGAGGAACTCAAAACATACTGAAGTGAATTGAACGGAATTCTCCTAATAATTCTACAGCTTCTTAAAAATCTCAGATTTTATTCAAAACTTGAGGAGAAATCACCACTAAATGCAATTAAAACTTCATTCTAAACACTAACAACTTGGGCTTTTTAAGGAAAATAGGACATCCTCCTAACTTCTTTTAATTCTATGAAATGCAAGGGTTAATTTCATATAAGGATTAAAATGCATTAAACAATTACCCCAGTAAAGGGCTGAGAAAAGGTCTTTGCGAGTTTTCCGGTTTGGACCTGAAAACCCAGCATAGTTTTACGTCCTTTCACAACACGTGGAGGGGTCCAGGGAAGAACAGACACAAAGATGATTTCTCAGATCTCCTCTACCCATTGTCCACACTGTCTTTATACGGTCCCACCTGTTCTGTAACACTCATAAAATTAGGGTTTCAATAATCAAGTGTATTAGTAATTTGAGAAACTCAATTGAAAAATACACTGTTTGCCAAGATGGATAAAAAGGTTTCACTGTGAAATTCCTCTGTGTCGGGAGGCAGCGGTGCAATATTTTGTGCCTGTGGATAGCTATGGGCTACAAAACCATTTTGACTGTGAAAGGTGAAAACCAGAATACCTCTGTTGCTAAATAAACAATTCCACTTTTAATAAGTATGGTTGGTAGTGGAAAGTTTCTGAAGTATTATCAGTGAATACATACCCGGGACGTGACCGGAGAGGGTAAAGTGCAGAGGCTAACAGCACCCACATGGATGTCGGCTCCCATACCTATGAGCTATCATTGTGGCACCACCTCAGGTGGCCATGTGACTTCGGGCAGTTACTTAACTTCTTGAGGAAACCGAGACCTTCTTTGAAAAAATTGGTGCTAATAATAATTCCTATGTCAAAGGGCTGATATAAAAATCAAATGAGCTTATATATGTAAAGGACTTAAATTGGCTCTGGGAACACAGTAAGAGGCCAAAGAGCATTAACTATCCTTAGGCCATCACTATAATTATATGGGAAATGTCAGCCTTCTTGGGGCTGCTGACAACAAGACAGTATGTGCAGTGTATGCCAACTCATTTTTGCTAAGGTTACCAGAACATAAGCTCAATGAGGGCAGAAATGCATTTTAAATATTTTTGAAATTTACCCATAAGTACTTTACACATGGCTTAGTACATACCAGGACATCAACTTTTGTTGTGAGAGAGAGAGAAACTGGGATGACATAAGGGACGTATAGGAGTAAACCAGTCATCCTAATTTGTGTTTTTATTTCCCAGATGAGTCTATCAAAAAACAAAACAAAATATTAAAAACACTGGATGAATATGAACACTACCTAGAGAACAGTACGGAAGCATCTCTTCAGTCCTACATTTTCCATTTTGTAGATTTAATCAGTCTTCAGTGTAACACAGTGCTATAAAAATGTCATCCAAGAGACACATGCAGCCATCGCCCCCTTAAGAGCATTCCTGGAGCATATCTGTAACTAACAGGTAGTCATTACAAGTGTTTTAATTATTGTGGCTTCAGCACAGCAACAGACCTCTCACTGAACATCACTGAACATGCAGGATTGCTTGACCTCTGAAGCCACTGACATTTCTGGCCAGAGGAGGCCCCAACTTATAGCGCCTCAGTGCTACATGAACAACAGACATGTTTAAGGCAGGTGAGCCATCGGTGCAATCCAGTGTGCCCGGATGATGACAAGGGGACATCTGTGTGTGGCAGTGTGGACCATCAGATCCATAGGGAGCCCTTTCAGCCAGGGCCTCCAGGCTCTGCTTCCCACGTTGGAGAGGAAGACAGCAGAACCACACACTACTGTGGTCTCTTAACCCCTTCACTTTTCAACTTTCCAATCAAGCTACATCCGGGTGTGAGAAGACAGACCCCGAAGCAATACCCTTAAAAATGAGTGAGATGACCTGCCTTCACCTGAACACAAAGTAAGAACAACAGCTAAAGACTAGGTCATACACATTTGTGTGGGATTTTTGTTTATAAAATACTTTCACAAGCTAATCTGAGCCTTACAACTGACCTGAAAGGTAGGTTGGAACATTATTCCATTTCATAGGTTAAGAAACGTTGGGCTGAGAAGGTTAAACGACTTGCCCGCCATCATACAGGTGGTGAGTGTGACAAGGACGTACCCTCCCGAACCACAGGCCGTCGTGTTGTTGCTTTTTTCTCACATTCCATCAGGGAGAAATAGTAGAGCTTTCTCCTTAAAAGCATGTGAAATTCTCCCAATGAGGGCCATGAAAAAGTTCACAATGATTAACAATGTCATATATCAAATTTCTATTTTCAGAGTAAATGTCAATTGAGTGAGAATTACTTAATCTGTTAGCAAAAATTACACAAAGCAACCACGCAATGGATAAAGACACAGCTCCCCAATATTGTGTAAAACCATTTTCCTTCCACTGGCAATGTGCCATGCTGACCAGGAAAGGCAAAAAAGTGGGCAAGGCGTAAGTCCATTGATAAAGATGTGTACTTTACAATAAAAGCCTCTTTATTAAAGCAAATACTATCTAGTGTGGCCATATTTATTTGTGGTCAGTTTTTCAAATTTTTTCGCAAATATATAGTACTATAGGTTTTTGGTGTGTTTTTTTTTCACTTCAATGATTTCTCCTTCCTCCCTCTATTAGATACAATAACAGCTTATTTTGTTGTTATTATATTTCTAATAAGAAAACTCTTTCCCCTCACTCTGGTTTGGAATATTTTGGAATGTTTGGAATGCCAAGATTTTGAGACGAGGTTTCAAAAGTCAAGTAATAAACACCCCATAAAATAAATGAGTAATGGTTATATACACCATTGCTGTATTTTAAGTAATGCTGATATAAAGCTATATACTGTACTTTGTCAATTCACATTCATCAAGTCCCAGAAATATTAGAAAATCATTAGAGGTTTATGTTGAGCTTGCAGATAATACTAACATATAAGTCAAGACTGAAATATGGTAATCAGAAAAACAGTTGAAAAGTGTCAATACACTGTAAAACACCCATGGTAGGGTGCGTGAAGCCCACATCAGAGAGCCAGCCATGTGAAGAAATTAAAATGGGTATTTTGGTCACACTGGGTCAGCTGCTGCTAAGTGTCAGGCTAGCAGAAGAGAGTGGGTGACTCAGGATTCCAGCACAGAGATCCAGGAGCTCCCAAGAGCTGCTGGGCATTTGGTGAGTCCCACTTATCTCCAGGGATGGCGGCGGCCATCAATACAAAGCCTGCCATCCATCAATCTGGAGTCCTCTTCAGACATCCTCTGTCTGCTGATCAGAGGAAGACTTTGGGGAATTAGGCTTCCATTATCAGGAGTTTGTCTGTGATCTGAACGAGCCACTGAACCTTTAACTTTTCACTTGGCAGAAGCATATATGCTGGAAAAGTCCTGACAGTTCATTCATTTTGTTCTATCCTAGAGCCAGCTGATGTCTGACTGGTGAGACCCGCCCTCTTTGATGTTGTACTCTTTTGAGAGTGCCCTGCTGTGAAAAAAATTTTATCCATCCAAATTAAAGAGAAATATTTCTGCATCCAGCTGTTAGCTGTGACATGTTTGCCATTTTTCAGGGCACTGGCTGGGTGCCATCCACAGGCTCTGCTGCAAACCTCTTTTTCCCTCTCCTCCGTTGCAGTAATACTATCCACAGTGCACAACTGTCTCCAGTGTCCATACAACATCAACACTCAAAGGGAAAATACTGCTAATCCTACATGACTAAGAACAGCCTCAGAAATATTTTCATGCCACCCTTTCTCTTTTCATTTCTTTTTTTTTTTATATCAATGTCTTTTACAAATTGTAAAATTCTTTGACACAATCCAACCACTTAAAAATTGTTTCAGTTTGGTTTATTAAAAATCCCGTTTTAATTAACATAACCAACAAGCAGTCCTGACCTCTATTAAATATATTTACAAATGAAATGAACTTAGGTCTTGTGAAAATTTGTTTCACATGTACTGAGTCTACAGTTTAAAATGGACATTTATTCAGTGGAGAGAACCCTGTGTAAAAAAAGAAGAAAAACTCTCATGAAAGCTTGAATAAACATTTAGATCTAAGTAATCAAGAAAGCCCGTATCTTCTCATATTTATTAAGTGCCATTGGGGGCTTATAAAGATTGCTGCAATGAACTGTGTGTATTATAAACAAAGGGCAGCTCACATTACTACCAAGTATTTCCCCACGTACTGAGATGACAGAGGAGAACGGCTCAGTTCCCAGTGAGCCTCCCATATTCCGGCCTTTCTCAGTCTTCTCTCTCATTTTCACTTTTGCTGAGGAGGAAAGGGATCAGTCGGAACTAGATCTCAGCATTTAGCAGCAGAGACTCCTGCCTTGAGACTCATCTCAGACTGACTAGCAACCATGCACAGCTATTCACCATCTTTTCTCTCGTCAGTAAAGGTGGGTCGTGAAAAAAATAAACATCAAAAACAGGCTATGTGTGAGAAAGTATCAATTTTGGAAAATAAACCACAGGGAAATCTGAATTAACACGCTCCTCCACGCGGAAAAACAGAGCCTTAGTTTTCCACCAAACAAGAACGGGGACCAACATTTTGTTAAAATAATTCTAGAAATATTACCGGTGTGAGCTGATGGGATTTGCACATTATCCATAATAGTACACCAAATAGTTCTGCACTTGAAAACTGTAAAATCGCGCATTAAAGCTATTGCACACGCTGTGGCACACCCTTGAATTCTCCATATGGTTCATGAAATGCATCTTACGGAATACTATTTAACCCTTACCGTAGTGGAAATGTGGGGCTTATAAATTTTAGTGGGTGTAACACTACATAGACCTTGGTGAAAACTATTACTCATTTGACACTTCAGCACGGTGGCTAATGAAGAATACGATTTCCAAGGAGAAGCTTGGACCGAAGCCTAGGTGCAAACTGCTATGTTAGACAGAATCATATTAAATATTTACAAGGTAGTAAGTAGGGAATATCCCTAAAAAAGTCAGACGGAGGCTACTTCCATGTATGTGCAGACACACACACACACACACACACACACACACACACACACACACTGCGCCCTAGAACTCACCAGCTTTTTTTAGTAAGAAATTTCTGAAGACACAAAATATTTGTCCCAATGAAGTAATGGTTTCCTATGGTTTTACTTCTTTGCAGAGCAGTCTACAGCTTTATTTCTTTGCTGAAATGTGTCACTCTTTAAATTATTATGTTTTCCTAAGTGTACGACATTCTTTTCCTAACCACACCAATAAAGTGTGATTGTCAGACACACTTTATTAAGGGGAAAGCGACCATCTGCCCAGGGTAGAAAACAGATCTTAAATAATTTAGATTTTCAGATCTTAAATAATTTAGAAGACACTCCTTACGTCACATCGGGACGGTACTGAGCTTGCACTCATTTCCCAATTTACACCATCCTGCCCTGGGTCCTAGGACAATGGCAGAGACGGAATCAACTCTCAAATTCACGGTGCTCCAGAAAGTGAGAGTGTGAGGGGCACAACTGGCCTAGACCAGGCATGTCCCTTGGGAGAGCCCCCTGAAGTTGCTCTCCTCCCAACATAAGTGCTTACAGGAAAAACCTACTGGAATTCCAAGTTTGTGCTGGGAACAAGAGACATGGAGAGATGGATTTTGGCTTCTCTGAACCATTTTTTCTTAAAGGAAGGGTTGCACCGCTGTGCAGAGGACTGAACAAGCACACTGGTTTGCCACAGTTCTCCTCCCCATCAAGATGTAGGAGATGAGGTACTGAAGATAGAAGGTGATGGCAGTAGCTTTAAAGGTAGACTTTCTGACCTCCCAGAAGGCATTCTTTCAACAAACATTTAGTAAGCAGCTACTATGTGCCAGTCACTGCTTAACACAAACCATCAAAAACTTAAGATCCAGGCCTTGCCTTCAAGTAATTGACAGTTCATGAGAAGAGATACACACATAAACAAATCAGAAGACATTTATTCTGGCACCACAATCTGTAGATTTTCCCATCCCAACTTTGACATTTGATGTCTAGAATGGGTTCCTAAGTGTGGGAGGGTCATCCATTCCAATTTTACAAACAGGACATCAGGACTTAAAGCGAAAGTTAAAGCTAGTGATTTACACAAATTCTGGACTGTGAAGGTGGCATTAAGTAAATGTTTGATTAAAATCTGCCAAACTATAACCTCAATGAGGCAAAGATAAAAATCTGTCTTGTTTGCTATCGTACCCCTGGTACCTAGTGTTGAATAAATGTCTGTTGGTTGGCTGGTTGGGTGGTTGGTTGGTTTCGTGGGTGGGAGAGTGGGTGGGTGGATGGATGGATGGATGGGTGGGTACGTAGACAAAAGGATGGACAGTTACAAGGATACAGATGAAAGGATAGGATAACTTCTAGGTATGCAAGCGAAGGGCTGGACCATGCCTCTTTGCTGTCTGGGCAGGTCAACAGAGTTAGAGGAGAACTGAATATCCAACTGGGAGAATTTTAAGGGATGCAATGATACCTGAAAAAGGGTGCTTTGCCTCACTGGCTAAAATTATTATTTTCCCCCCTTAGTTCTTGTTTCTTTTTTTTTTTTTTTTTCAGCTGTATTGAGGTATAATTAACAAATAAAATTGTAAGGTATTCAAAGTTACATTGTGGTGATTTGGTGTATGTATACATTGTGAAAGGATCCCCCCTCCATATAATTAGTTAACACAGCCCTCACCTCTCACATATTTATCTATTATTTGGTGAGAACATTTAAGTTCCTTTAAAAATGCCCAACAACTCTTGGAGGAGGATGGTCACAGCTAACGCGGAGCTCCATTCCGCCCACTCCTGCACCTGACTCACCGCTATTCGCTATTCGCTCTCACTGAGGAACTGGTTGGTCAGGAAACATGCTGCAGCTCTGGCTTTTAAAGACACTGGAAAGACACCCATGGAACCAGAAGTGGTGATTCACCGAATTACAATGACTCTAACCAGCTGCAACGTAAAATCCTCAGAGAAGGTGTGTGCTGACTTGATCAGAAGCACAAAAGAAAAGAATCTCAAAGTGCAAGGACCAGTTGGGATGCCAACCAAGACTCTGAGCATCACTACAAGGAAAATTCCCCATGGGGAAGGTTCTAAGCCTTAGGAATGTTTTCAGATGAAGATCCACAAGCAACTCATTGACTCGCACAGTTCTTCTAAGATTGTGAAGCGGATTATTTTCATTAGTATTGAACCAGGAGGCGAGGTTGAAGTCACCATTGCAGATGCTTAAATCAAGCTTTTTAATAAACTATCAATTATTTTTTTAAAAAAATGCCCAATAGTCTCTGCAGAATTGAGGCCGCTGCAAAGCACCTGGATGGAGATTTCAGTCAGTCGCGTGGCACATACCTGCCTCTCTGCCAATGTTGGTCTCTCCTCCCATCCCAACCCCCAAAACTGTCCCTGTTGAGGGTTACTGTTACTCTCCCTAGTCTTCCCTTTCGGTGACTCTTTTTCTACCCTCCACAGTTACTCCTAGCTGTGAACCTAGGTCAACGTGCTACTCCTGGAAAAGAACAGTTGCATTTTGAGATTTATCTTCAAGGGAGACAAGAAAGGGGGCATAAAGCTCTTTTAAAGAAATTCAAAGTACCATAATAAGGGCTGAAGTCCTCCTGGGGAGGACAAATGACCATTCCTGGGACCCTTGCTATGGCATAGATGGTCCATTTGGGTCCTTGTAGCGATCCAGGGTGAGGCCGCTGACTGTGCTGCTGCATTTCCAGGACAAGAGCTTCTGCAGAAGGGTGGGAGTCAGAGGGAAAGGCAGGGGACTCTGGTAACGGGCAAACCCAGCTCCTCCTGCAGAAGAGTTTTCTGTGGATCCTCTCCAGGGGTGCCAGCAGGGCCACTCTGCCTTACATTCATAAAGACCTTCCAATTTAGACCTTTGAAGTCATTTTCAAATGAGGTTATAAATACAATCCCAGAGATAGACTGACAGGATTAAAAGGAGGCCTTCTTTGCACACTCTCAACTTGGGTCCTTTGACCAGACCACACTGCCTGTAGTGAGCCATAAATTAACATTTTTATAAATCCTGTAACTAACTTATGAATAGCACAATTATATGTTTCTGGTATTAAAAGTATTAAGTTGTTAAAGGTAAACATTTAAAGTATACCCCTGTTTTTGTAACCCTGTTTTGGCATTTTTTTTTCATTTTTCCATATATCAAGGGCCTCAAAAAATGGAAGTGGCCCAGGCCTCTAAACAGCCCTGGTGTGGGCTTGTTGATAAAGTTCCTTTCACATAGTTGGGCCAGACCGGCTGGCAAGTGTGTAGCCGGCACTGGGACACGGTGCTTTCTTACAGAGAGACAGCCCTGTGTTTCTGGATAAGTAGTCAAGTCCACAAAGCATGATTCCCCGGAAATCCAACCAAGAGATCCAGTAAACCTGACCGTCTGGGGCATGAGGATTGCAAATCCTCTGGTTAGGAGAGGTATAACTAATGTCAACACCCAAGAAAAGCAACCACCTAATTACCACATTGTTATAACTTGTATGCTCCCTAATTTTTAGGCAAGACTTAGGATTCTCTTCTTTCCACAGGAAGCATCTGTGGGCTGAAAGAAAAGAAAGCAATCTCTTACACTGGGGTCCAAAGAGAGGTTTCAGACAAGGCTACAAACACTCTGGAATTTCAAGAAAATGACGTACAAGGTGTGATCAAACAACACCGTGAATGTTTAAACAACAACAAAAAATTATTACACTTAAAGATACATTGCCATTAATCCCCCTCAAAATACTCCCCCTCACTTTGAACACATTTATCCCATCATTGTTGCCACTTTCTGAAGCAGTTCTGGAAGTCCACTTTCATGAGTGTCTTTAGTTGCGCTGTCGTGGCTGCCTCGATGTCCTGAATTGATTCAAAATGTTTACCTTTCATGATCAGTTTGACTTTGGGGAAGAGCCAGACATTACACGGTGCCAGATCCGGTGAATAAGGTGGATAAGAACACTCGGTCATGTTTTTATTTGACAGAAATTGCCGTATACCAGAAACAATGTGTGACAAGGAGAGTTGTCATGATGGAGGATGATTTTCGGCACACTTTAAAGCACACCTTCTCTCAACCATAGCTCACATCCAACTGACTGCACCAAACAAGTTGAAACTTATCACACACTGTTACTAAGGTTCGATGTACCACTTCCCATATTCAAGATCCCTGCTTTTCTGTTGATGGCACTCGGCAGCAGCAGTCACCTTATTTGTTGATCACAACGGAAAGGCTCCATGTCACACATCACTGCTGGTACGGCAATTTCTGTCAAATAAAAACATTACGGTGTGTCCTCATCCATCTTATTCACTGGATCTGGCACTGTGCGACTTCTGGCTCTTCCCCAAAGTCAAAATGACCATGAAAGGTAAACATTTTGAGTCGATTCAGGACATCAAGGCAGCTATGACAGCACAACTAAAGACACTCATGTAAGAGGACTTCCAGAACTGCTTCAGAAAGTGGCAAGAATGATGGGATAAGTGTGTTTGAAGTGAGGGGGAGTATTTTAAGGGGGATTAATAGCAATGGTCTTTTACTATAATAATTTTTTTTTCAATTTAAACATTCACTACATTTTTTGAGCCTACCGCGTATGTGCATATAAGTAATCTGGGAAGAAGGTCCATAGAGTTTAGCAGATTCTAAAAGGGGGTATGTTTTTACACACACACACTACTGCCAAATTCCATATATTCTGAAAGAAGGAGAGTATTGAATGAAAAAATGGAGATAAGAACATGAGTGGATGAGCTAGAATTCTAGGGGTGTTTTATGTATGTTTGAGGAGGTACTCTTCAAAGACTGACAGGTTTCTTTGGTCCCTGAATTTCCTGATCTCATTCTCATTTCCTCCTCTTTGGCTTCCTAGGTTCCTTTTACTGTACTTTCATTTTGTATTTGATTGTAATTGTGTTTTGATGCATTGATTTTGCCTAAATCTCTGACCACATTTCCAGGACCACTAGAAAAGTCAACTGGAATAGAGTCCTTTGGTTGGTTTCTTTCATAAGACAGATATTTTTTGGTTAGAGACCATGTGAGTGGGCCAGATTGTATCAGGTGGCTCAGTGTTGCAGCTTTGTGGACATTGACCACTGCCTATTCTGAATTTGGTAAGTCAGTGGTTAATACAACAAAGCATTGATTCCCTCTCAGCTTTGAGCAAACCCTTTGATGCCACCATTTTTTCCTACTAAAAAGAAAGCATGTAATCACATTAAATCAGCCCATCTAATGGAACCACTTGCTTTGTAACATGTAAATGTTTCATAAATTAAAGCATTGTTTATCTTTCTCTGGCTTATGCCTTTATAGTTCCTAGTTTATTCATTGGTAGATGGGCTACAAATTAGGAATCCTGGGTTCTAATTCTTACTTGGGCGGTATTAACTTTATAACGTAGGCAACTCAGTTAACCTGACTCTCCATGTCCTCCCGTGTGAAGTATGACATTAAATTAGATGTTCTTTGAGATTCTCAGCCCAAATTCTATGATCTCCTGAATTAATGACTATGTAAATATGTCTTACATATAAGTACTTGGCTGCTGGAACCCAGAAGGATAAAAGCCATAACACAACCATTTCGAGTACATATAAAAATATTTTGACGCTCAATAAGGGGGGTAGAAGAGCATAACCATAAATCACACACTTTTTTTTATTAGACCTGTGCAAATTTAATTATAATTTATACCTTTCAAGCTATAGAGTATAACTAAGTCGAGAATAAACTCTTACACAGTTATACTTTTTAAAATTCCACATAACTGAAAGTAAACTCAATTGTACAAATGTGTAATGGATAAACTTAGATTTCAGTGAAATGGAGACCCGGTAATGGAGCAGAATCAGACAGACTGGGTCTGAATCTTGGATTCAGCAATTAGGAGCTGTGTCATTGTGGGCAAAACACTTATCTCATTTGTAAGTTGAGGAAGGTGTTAATGTAACTTCAAAGAGTTTTTGCGAGGATGAAATGAGATAATCCATATACGTGTCTGACACATAGTAAGTGCTCAATAAATAGCACCATTATCGTTGCTTTTTACTGGTGGGTTTGGGTTTTCCTTTCCAAGACAAATTTCCTTCTTCGGTATTTCTGAAAGACTTCAGTATTTCTTCAGTATTTCTGAAAAACTAAGTACAAAAGAAAGTGACAGAATGTTCAATCCTTGCATGTTGTGTGTTAAGTGGAACTGGGCAGGAATCAAATCTCAGCTGTGTGACTTTAAGCAAATTACTTAATATCTCCAGTTTGATCCTAATGTGTAAAAAGACAATAACACCTGAGAGTGTCCAAGGATTTAGAGAAATAAGGAATATAAAGGGCTGAGAACAGTGACTGAGATGCAGCTACAAAAGAGTATTCCTAGAAAATAAAAATTTTGTTTTCCTATAGTTTAGTGATCCCATTATGTTAAATACTAAAAGTGCCAAATAATAACAAATTCTGAAAAACTTCTATATAATTGTTTTGCATTAAAAATATAAATGCCAATGTATTCAAATATTAATGGAGACACATTCAAACTTGAAAATAAATTTCCAAATCATTTCACTTTTACCTCATTGGATCACACTATATTTTTTAAGTTAAAGTAAACATTTAAAGGGAAAAATCATATTACTCCTATATGCTCAAAACAATCAGAATTTGGTGTATATATATGTTACAGAACAATTCTGAGCTTGGGATATCATTACTCAAAACTGGGTTATAAAACCATGGAAGTAAAATTATGAGAAGCTTCACAGAACTTCTACTTTTCTCTGTCTCAATAGAAATATGCAGTTTCAATAATCATCCTTGTAAAGACTACCAGAATTACCCCTAAAAAATAATTGACTTCATGTTTACTAAAATATTTAACCTAGAATTTGAGGTTCAATTTTAAAAAGTGGATGTGTCTGATGAAAGACTAGGCCAATAAACAACTCTAGAAACAATAATACTTATCACTAAAATTTATTTAAGAATTAACAACTTGCCTTCTCTTGATCAGTTAAACCCTTTACAAACCAAAGTCCCAGCAAGAGTAAATGCACATGACATTTCCATGTACCAGAGGGAAGATGGAATACAAAGATTCTGTCTCATTCATGAAACCCATTTCTTAGACCTCTGTTCTCATTAGAAAGCAAAAGTATGTAGCCTTACCAAGATATGTCATTTTTTATTAGGTAAGAGTATTTTGTTCCATAAACTATCCTTGCCTTTCTTTTGTAATAAATTAAATACATGTCAAATTCTAAATGACATAATTAAAACGCAACAAATATCTTTTATTTTCCTTAAATTTAATAATTTTCTCTTGCTTAGAAGCTGCATGAATCTTGGCTAGTTTGTACAGTTTTGCTTTCAAGGATGTAATGTAAAAACTGGAGCTGTTACCTCATGTAAATAAATTTCAAAGATGGTATTAATATAAAAACTATATCATATAACCCTAAAATTTTAAGATAGCTGCCATGGTAATAACCAGCTTATTTTTCCAAACAAACATATATTTCACCATGTCATTTTGAACTTTTTCTGAACTTTTTTTTTTTTAAAGAAAGAAAACTACAATTGAGACCAAATGTTTTGTGAAAGAAAATACAGACAAGTCGATTTGGCAAAGCACAGATAATTTCAGATTAAAGATGTTACTGTATCTTAGAACATAACCCATTTTTCCATAAGCCACAGTAATTATTATTTAATTATGACATAATTATGATCTGACGTTATGATGTCATTAGGAAGTCTATGAGCTTACAGTAGTGCTTAGAATATTTTTGAATGGTTTGAGACCAGCTATAACTACCAATTACACAATTCCTTTTTTTAAAAAACCATCGAAGGCAGGGCATACTGCAGTTTGTGATAAGGGCTACTATTATGTCAGCATCTTTTCCCAAATTGTGAAAACGAAGTCAATTATTTTTTAGGGTTAATTCTGGTAGTTGTTACAAGGGTGATAACAGAAATTAAGTATTTCTATTGAGGTAGAGAAAAGTACAAAGGCTGTCAAGCTTCTCATGATGGTACTTCCTTGGTTTTATAATTCAGTTTTGAATAATTATATCATACGAAGGCCATTCTGGCAGCATCCTCTGTGCTACCCATCTTGCCTCCTTCCAGGTCGTGCTCCCCCATCACCCAGCTCAACCCTCATCCTCCTCGTTCCTATTTAGTTCAACTCATGTGGTTCCAGAATCTCTGTCTTTTTTCAATTCAACTCTGTGCCTATAATAAACCGAAAGTTCCGATAGCCCCCCATTTTAAGCACTGGCTGGATCAGTTAATAAAATCAAAACAGTAGATACAGTGATTTTATAGAAATAAGTCACCAGGGTCCAACACAGCCTGCACAACACTGAGTGAAGCTGGGTCAGCAAAGCTGGGTTCGGCATATGCCAATACAGAAACGATTCTCCAATGACCCTTTCAAGAACAGCAAAGACACTATGGCCTCCACTGTTCACATCTTCCTCTCGCTCAAGCTCACCATGCAAAAAACAAAATTGAAAAAAAAACAAAATTAAAAAAAAATGGATGCTAATTTAACAACACAATGACAAGTCATAACTTTCACTAAATATTATCTGTAAATTACAGGCTGTACTCCTTCTGATTGACCACATGAGAAGATCGGTTCGCAGACCATCTGGAAAAGGAGGCTTTAAGAACCTACCAAGAAATTCCATTATTATACTTTAAAACTGATTTGGGCCAGGCTAAGTCCCTAGTTTGAGGTAGAATCAACAACCTCTCCTTTTTCTTATTTGTCCAAGAACTGCAAATTTAATGTTTGAATTTTTATTTACTTAAAAAATGACCTAGTGTACTTTAAAAAGTGGGGGGAGGGGACAGGGGTCAGTAAGAGAGCAGCACACGTGTCCAATGGCTTCCCTCCATGCCTTCAAAAACAACCAACAGCACAAACAACTGAAACAACGCCAAACACTTGTTAGCCAATATGCCCCAATTTTGGACATTCTGATTATGTCTGCTATGTGTTAAGCAAATGTGACATATAAAAATCCAAATTTCCAAAAGGAGTGCTTTTTCTTGAAAAAGACTTAACTAGTTTTCCTTAGAACACCCAACTTCCTCAGAGTTCTAAAGAATGATTTGAATAACACAAATTCCAAGTATTTATAACATTTCAAAAATATAGCTACTGTGTGAAGTAGGGCTTACCTGTGTGTACACACAGATAAAGAGAGATGACATAGGGGCTGAACCATCTTGGCAGAAAGTGAATGAGTAAATGTTCGTATGCGTGTGATAAGATAACCCGCCCGCTATCAGAACCATTCCTGACATTTTGGTTTTCATATCTGCCTTTTCCCTCTAAAGTGCGTTTCACACTTCCCCCAATGTGGTGCAACTGCCAACAACTACTGCTTCTTTCTGCAATTAGGATTCCAGAACAGTATGTCACATGGCTAACCAATATTCACTTGTGCTCTGATTTTTTTTTTTTTTAAGTTACTAGAATAGAAAAAACTCAGGCCTAAGAAGTGCCTTATCTTTGGACATAGGTATAATCATAAATTTAAAAAACATCTTCAATTATAGAAAAGCATGTGGGCTCTCAAGCCGAAAGGGATCGGGAGAACCTGGAATAGGCCGGATACCCCATACCTGAGTATCAGCATTGATAATTTTCACTTTATCTTTACACTATCTGTACCATCATGTACTTAATATTCTTCTTTAAATGACTTTAAATCAATTTTTCACATTAGCCTCACCATAACCAATAACATTTATAAAATTGTGGGTTTGATGTACTAGATGCAAGTAATTGCAAGCTCTGTGGATCTCCTGGTTTGCTCATGCATGAGTAAAATGTCAGGGTAATGTCAAGTCTCTTCTAAATTCAAAATTTTGATGTTCCCAGGACTCCTAGAATGATTTGCAGAGTCACCTCGTCCAGTAAATCAGAGCAGAACCAGATCCAGACTTTGGGTTTCTGGACTCGCAATTTAGTGCTCCTTTGTCCTCATCACTGTGCACACAAAAGTGCAAGTGACTGGGCAATGAGCATGCTGGGAAATGACAGCAAACGTGTATCTAGTGATTACCTTGTGCCAGAGACGGTTCCAAGGACGCACCATATTATACCTTAATGCTCACAACCATCCATTCACATGTTTCACAGATAACAAACTGAGGCATGAAGAGAAGTAACCGGCACAAGATTATACAATTGGTTAGAAAGTGACGTAGCTGGGAATTGGAGTCCCAGGAGACTGGCTGCAGAGTGTGGGCTTCGTCACTACACCATTCTACAAATTTGGGGTGCCTCTCAGCCGCTACGGTTCCCATGCACATTTTACTGGCAGAACTCTGAGCATGTGAAGAGACAGTGGGACGGATGGAGAGAGAGAACACCAAAAAAATAGTATCAAAGTGAATGACAGCTGGAAAATGATAAGAAAACGGAAAAGAAATACACAGCAACATGTATTCTTTTGCCTAAATTCAGCATATATAAGATCAGCAATATTAAACATTTTAACAGTACCACGAGTAACAACGACAAAAAATCCAAATAACATTGTATCCCAGCCTCTTCCCTCCCAAAAAAGGATTACAATTAAAAAGAAACAGTGCGGCCAAAATGTCCCAAAATAAAGTCAAATGTACTAAAGTATATGCGTAACCTGCTATATTTTACTACCTACTTAAATAGCTTCTAATTTGTTTTTTTTTTTTTTTCTTTTCACGTTTTCATTCTTTCTACAAAAGAATAGAAAATAATAACAATTAGAAACACTTTGATTTCCCTCTTGGGTATCTACTTTGTAAAACAGTCTACTGAATTCGGTTAATAACATCGTATATTTCACTGCCATTCTGGACCATCATGAACCCCATAAACACATTAAAACAGGGCAGAAATAAAATAGAAGTGGTGTGATTCACTTTAGGCCTATGTAGTTCATGTTACACCATACAACGTGCCAAAAAATACATTCAAAATTGTAGTCATATGATCATAGCCTTAAAACTTGTAAATGGAATGATTTCCAAAAGGAGATAAAAGTCTGAGTTCAGAGTGGGACAGAGCTGGCAACAATAGCCTTATAATTTAAATCTTCCCTGAAACTCTCACCAGAAACCTAGTTAATCGCACTTCACAGAGACCTCTGCAAAATGCATACATGTGTAGCAGAACAGTGAGATTTCGCCAAACAAGGAAGTTTCATTTTTACTGTAAGATCTTAGACCACCTGCAAATATAATTTTAGTGCTTTAATTTCCTTTACTTAGTAAGAGTGAAAAATAAAAACTTTTTTAAAATATCCGAAGGCAGTGTGACAGTTAACAAAACAAACGAATGAAACTCTAAAATAATGATGTTGAACTCTGCTGTCCAAATAGATGGGTCTGGTTATTTTAGTATTTCTGTAACATGGATAAATATATGTGTTTGGGGGTGTGTGTGTGTGTGTGTGAAACGTGTATGAATAGATTCTCAGGAATTTGAAAATTCATCCTAAATTCAGCAGCTTGAGATGACTTAACGAGTTGGATAACGGGATACAGAAACTTTAATTCTTAAATTATTTGTTTTATTTCAAAGCAATCAGGAGCGGTTCACCAGCTTTAGATATAGTTTAGTGGCTTAGAAGTAATTCCCGGGGAGCTGGCCTAGGGAGTCGAAAGTGGTTTGGGGTAACGTTGCATCACCTACACCCTGTCTATAGCAGCCATTAATGGACACAGCCGAACGTTGAATTAAATCCACAGTCTTTACTCCGAAGCTGAACCACAGCCCGGGAACGTGCACACAGAAGAGCCACCTTGGGGGAGACATTCCTACGATCACTCCTGCAGCCAGGGATGCCTTTGTGCTTTATTTTTGTCTTGGGGGACCAGGCTTAGCTTTTGTAGCATGGTGAGTTTCACAATCCTATCTCTATTTCCTTAAAGATTTGCCCCTAACACTTTTATCTGAGTTGCTGATTTCTAAGCAAGCCTTCCTCGGATAGGAGGAGCAAAAGGTTTTAAATGCACACAGGCTAGGGTGGTTTCATTCCCGTTCATAGGACAACACTTTGCACTTGTGTAGTAAGACTTTATTGTTTTCACAATACTTTCAGATATTTTATCTCACTACGGTTTCCAGTCTATGTAAACCATCTAACAATTGCTAATTCTAGGCTGACCATGATCTGTTAAGTCAAGAACAATCATAGAGATGTGTTTTCAACAAAAGCTTTGAATTACTTAAGGAGAACAGGGATTGATTTTCTTTTCTTAAAGAACATTTTTGCCCTTTTATGCATTTATTTTGATAAGATCTGGTTTTCCTTATGGCCTGTAGAGGCTAAATGTGGAAATCACTGCAAGCTAAACGTCCTTGCATTGCAATGTGATTAGTTTCTTAATACACTGATGTCTTATATAACGTTCTCTCACGCATCTCTGCAGAGTGAGTAGTAACTGGAGATGAACCAATTAATTGAAATGTATTCAAAGAATTAATTCCTGGGTGATAAACTACATATAGTTTAGCAGAAATTTTATGCAGGACATGATTGGTAGAGATAATGAAGTAAATATTTTGTTGTCTGTTTACAATTATTCTGGCTTAATTTCATTTTATCAATCCATTTTATGACAAACATAAAAAGTTCAGTTCCTTTCAAAAATAAATTCAAATGTGCCCCAAAATTAGCTTTGTGTCTGCTGCTATAACTTAAAATACATAAAAATTAAAATGCTTTCTAAGTAGATGGTGAGGATGTAACATCTAAATCCATCTACTTATACTAATTCATATTTTGTTAATAGACCATACCAACACTCTTCATTAAAGTAAACTTAATCTATTACCTTGAAATTAATCTATTACCTTAAAATTAACATGTACAATTTTTATTCCACTTCTTCTAGATATCGATTTGAAGTACTAAAGATCTCAACTGAAAAACTTAACTGATTTTGAATGAATCCACATTCTTTTAGAGTTAAAGTCTCCAATAATTAAGGCCAGTACAATCGTTAAGAAAAAGAGAACAAGGAACCCAAATGCAGTGGTAAAATCATGCTAGGAAAAATATTATGTAAACCCCACATTTATTTTTCAGATACAGTCTGAGTTTTTACAAGGGGAAAAGAACTACAACTTGGCTGACAATTAGAGAAAGATATTTGGTAAAAGGACAAAGTGACTTTGAGTTGTTGGAACTATTTATACAGAAGTAACCCAAAAAATTGTAATGTGATCCTTTACTGGTTTGATTAAAACAGGGTAATTAATAAATGACAAGACAGAATGAAAAGTTCGTTGTGGCATTAGATAAACCACCCAAGAAGTTAAATCAATGCTTTTCTGTTGAATTTCACTATTTGTTTTTCCATTTGAGCTGCCAATTTTTTTAACATGCACGAAAGGAAGAGAAACTTTCATTTTTTCTTTTCTTTTCTTTTTTTTTTTTTTTTTTTTGATTATAAACATCACAGATTTTTGTTTCAAATCAATTGAAGTTTTTCAAGATGATCCATGCATTTGCTGTCACACTTGTGGTGAAGCCATTATTCCATCAAAACTGTTTAAATACTCCCCCCCCCCCTCTTTTTTCACTACTTTGACAAGAACACCATAAACAGTTCAAATCACCCTTGACCTTCAGGGTGTAGATCATCTTGTCAACATATAAACAAACACACTATTGGTTGTATTTTAATAGATTTTGTAAATATCAAGATCCAATTTATCAAAAGGTTCACCCTAGTGACAGCTCTGGAGTTCTGGATTCTATTTGCCATACTAATTCTGACTTTTAATGAAAAGGGATATTTCAGTTTTGTCTTGTTGTTTTGTGTTTTTTTTTCAAGAAAGTGCAATAAATTACCAAACCTTTTTTTTGTTTTTTTCCCCTTTCCTATGATGGAAGCTATGACTCTGATTCTATTTCAAAAGGAGAAGACTACTAGTACTATGACAGGTCGTTATTTCCCTCAGTTGTATGAGAAGCACACGTTTGTACAGAAAGAATTTTTATGAGATTCCTACTACTCTCCTTAGTTTGGCAAAATGCATCACCTATGATAATAAGAAGCTTTGTTTTAAATGGAAAAGGAGATTATGAGAAAGAAGATAAACACTATTTTTGCAATCAAGTAATTATTTTCTTTTGACTCCCATATTCACAGCCATCTCACACTAGGTATGACCGACTTTGCATCTTCTTTCCAAAACATGAAATGTGTTATCAATATTAATGTGTCCTCTCTCCTTTCAAGGCCCTTTATTTGGGAGATAATTATAGGAACATTGCACACTTCATGGTCTAGGAGAATTGGATGGACAAAATGTCCTGTTCATCAGAAAGCAGCCTTCTAGATAATATTTGTTAAAGATAACATGTGAGAGTTTATCAAACTTCAACAACTGTAAAAATATAGTATCTATATCTTGGCAAAATAGAAAAAAACACAAAAAGTTAATACTATATCTGGGAGCTAATTTTTAAAATAATAATTAAAACCTCTAAAATAACAAGAAAATGCCAAGGGTCTGTTGACCTGTGAAGACACATATGTGTGTACAACCACAATTCTATCATTAGAAATCATCCTTGGAAACTATCTTGAGTAGGCAGATTTCTCTGAGTCTGAGCCAACCACTCAGCTACAAACTCTGATGCTTTTAGAAACATTCAAAGCTTCCTGAAATGTCAACACACTTTGAGAGTGCTCAACCAGAGATATGGGGATGATATACCTACTCTTGTGAAAAACTAAACAAGGAAACCCATTAGAAGGTACTTACAGAACATCCAAGATTTGGAAACTTCTCTTTGATAAGTTAGGAAGAGGAAACAAACAAAAAAAAACCCCACAGAACTCATTGTTATTTGGACAGAGGAATTTGTTTAGCCTGCTTATGTGAAGGTTGAGCCAGCAAAAATTCTAATTCTGAAAGGCCTGAGGTGTTTCTCCACATTTATGTACCCCACGTGTTAATGGATGAGATTCTTAGCCCTGAAAAGACTACAATGTGGGAAGTTAGCTCAAATAACAGAGAAAGGAAATTTGGCTCTCTCTACATGAACATTTTTAAGTATGACATCAAGAAAGCTCACCTACACACGTGATGACTCTACTTCATAATACCATATTGAACACTGAAAATAGACTAAGAGAGTAGATTTCAGGTCTGCTCATTACACACACAAAAAACGGTAACTGTGAAGAGATGATACATGAATGAGTTTGACTATAGTAATCATTTCACTATGTATACGTATATCAAATTATCATGTTGTACATATTTATACAATTTTTATTTTAAAATATGCAAATAAAATTTTAAAAAGAAAGATAGGTATTATGAAAAAAGCACATACTTTGGAAGGAGACATTTAATCCTTAACTGCCTTATGGGAAAGATAGCATTATTATGCCCATTTTGCCTTTGAGGAATCTGAGACACAGAAAGGCTAGGCAACTCACCCAAGGACACACTTCTATTAGGGGACAAAGCTGAGATGCAAACCTAAGTCATCTTAGATGCAAAACATCTGACACTGTACCAAGCACATAACAAGCACTCAATATGGATAAATAACTCCCATCATCATTGTTCATTCAGCAAATATTTATTAAAACTTCAGGATATACATTTGAGTCAGATATGACCTTTGACCTCAAGTTGCTTTTATTCAGTCTACGGAGAAAGACAGATATTAAAATTTATGACTAGATATAGCCTCTTAGGGACTCTGTTTTTGATGTATAAAATGGAAGTAATTAAAACTACCCTCAAAGGAATGATTCAAGGACTAAGATGGATAACGTGTACAAAGTGTACAGAACAATGCCTGGCACACAGTAAACACTGTTAATATTGATAATGATAATTTTTTAACATAATGAACAGAGTATAGTAGCCGGGAATATTGTGTTATTAAGAATGAAAAAATTCAAGTGCAATTACAGCTGTGAAACTTCTCAGACAATTTCTTGAGAGAATTAGTAACTGCTTATTGACTATCTTTTGGCTCTAATGCAATTTTTAAGCTCTTAATACTATAAACACTTTAATGGAGCACATGTACTATATCATTTAAAAAATATCCCTAAATAAATGAGAGAATTTAAAGCCATTATGAAAAAAGATCCTCTGTGCCGGATTCTAATCCAAAAGCATACATGCACTTCCACATGTATTAAGAAATTAGTTATTCCCCATGCTTGAGGATTTCCCGGTTCTTCAAAATGTGTTTCAGGGCTAAGTGCTGTTGAGAAAGAGATGAAGGGGCTGGGGGAGGGCGAGAGGGAAGACGGAAAGAAGGAAGGAAGGAAGGAAGGAAGGAAGGAAGGAAGGAAGGAAGGAAGGAAGGAAGGAAGGAAGGAAGGAAGGAAAGAAAAGAGGTTGGTTGTCGGCCAGTTCAGAGGCTATTTTTATAAACTGGAATTGCTTAGGTTTGAAATACTGGGTTTTCTGATTCTCTCTGGCTTAGATTCTAAGTGGAACAGAACTTCAAAATCAAAAAAATTGTTTTAACGCAATGAAGGGAAGGAAACATTTGCAGAGAACCTACTACGTGTCAACCAACATGCTACAAAATTTATATAACTTAGTTTTATTTAATTCTTATCAAAGTTAGGTAAGATTGGTATTCCTCATTTTACAAATGACAAAACTGAAGCTAAGAAAAGTTAAAAGTGACTTGCCTAAGTCACACCAAGTACAGTCAGGATTTGAACCTGTATAATTGCGAAGGCCTTATTCATTCTATTATCCCACGTAGCTCCTTTCACAGAAAGGTTTATTCTTGGCATAGCACTAGAAGGAAGAAAGATGCTTGGGAAGCCCACACGATAACCTTTCTTATAAATGCCCTCAAATTGTGCTTGTGTACAATACAAGGTGTTTTCCAGACACCGGATTCAGTGGCTGCAGGGCAGACCTACAGCCTTACTGAACACCTCAGGAGAGTCCTGCTGCAGTTAGAATGGGAAGGTATTGCTTCTTAATGATACTCTGTATACCAAGTCCTGGATTTGATAGGGTCCTAAATTCTTTCATAGTAGCATATTACCTGAGAAAGCTCTTAGAATATCATTTCTTTAGAAGGTCTCTTTTAGGATCAAAATGCTCTGCCTTGTTTTCATCCACAGATCTTTCCAGACATAGATTTTAAAAGTTAACAAACCTTGAAAAGGGTTAAGTCTCATAACTAACAGTGTTTTCATTTTTTCAACCCTGAACAAGCAGTCACTTCTCCATTTCCTCTCTCAATGATGCTGCATAGAGACCAGATCTTTTACCCTCAAACTTACAGTTCTAAGAATCAGAAACAAGAACTCTTCCCCAACCTCTTGATTTTTTTTTTCCTTCCACCTCAACTGTCAGATTTGCCAAGTGTTTCTTGTGAAAAGCATAAATGAAAGTAAGTGTTGGGAGTAGACTGAGGTTTTTGTCTAAATTTTGAAAGTCAGAGTTTTCAGTTTTATTTACTGCTCAGTCATTTGTACCAAAACAATAAACACTTGTCAACTTGCATTCCATCAACAGGAGAAACCACTTTGTGTCACATTATAACACACAAGAAGTGTCTTAGTGATTATGATCATGATAGTAACTCATGGGAGGCTAAAATCAGGTTAGTAGGTGGAAGATTTCTTTTTTGGAAACAAAGGTAGGGACTGGTATAAAACCTTTGGAAATTCTTGTTATTGGCTAGAAATATTCTCCTTAAAATTAATCCTATTTCCTATATTCCAAGAAAATGTAGAAATATGTATCATCTGTTGTCCAGGATATATATCTTGCTTAACCAGACAAAACTTGGTTAAAATGAAATCTGAGAAACTGGTAATATCTTAAAAGAACTGGGTTGATTCTGAGAGTGTATCAAAACCTAGATATGGAGGTGGCTGGCAGGGGACCATTTCCATAACGAATTAGCTAAACCCAGAGAAAAAGCTCACCCAAACAGTACTGGTCCACTGGTCACTGCCAGGGGTCTCGGCCCCTACAGAGATGCTACATTGGAAACTTCACCAGAAAAATCATGATCAATTAGTATTGACAACTCCTGCTTTCGGACTTTTAAGGAGTCACCTATCTCCTTTGACATTTCACACCAAGCAAGAAATATAATGACTGCCACAAATATGACATAACTCATGAAATCCTGGTCCCTCTTTCTGCCTTTATTGATACTACCCTACACCCTCTCAGATTAATGAGGAAGATTGGGCCTAGTCATAATCGAACACGAGTGAGAAGCTGAAATGAATTTGTGAGAATTCCTTGCATATTGGTTCCTCATTCCCAGAACTTGTCTGCCATGCCAACTTAGTCCCTATTTCCTAACTACTAAAATGTAAGTAATTACGACCTTAAAGCAGTATCTGTCCAGCCGTAAATGAACTACTACGTCTCCTACCCCCTCGCCCACACACACACACACACACACACACACACACACACAAGCACAACAGAATAAATATACAGGGGTAGGGACAGGACCCTAGTGTCCGGACAAGGTCCTGAAAATGAGCATACGTATGCTGTTCTCCGAGATCTCTGAGAAAGAACATTCACAATTTCTCTCCGGAGTCTCAATATCCTTCAGAGCATGAAACCTTCTCTCTCTTCAATAAGACCACTTTGGGAAACTGCTTCTTTTTGTGATAACGGAAACCGAAAAACAAAAATTGTTTTCTAACTTTCAAGTCTCTTCTACTGGAAGCCATAAAAAAAAGGCCAAAGAAGTGGAGGAGGAAGTGTTCCATTCTGAATATCAGGTAACTTCTTTCCTAAACCAAGTTAAAATTTCCCCCAACCAAGGGTATTCATCCAGCTTATATTTTGCTTTAAGCCTATTAAGCACATAGAAGGAGTAACATTGGAGGAGGAACCATGTCAAGTAGGCTTTGAATTTCTGGCAAATGGCTCACTGTATATTTCATTTCAAAGGCCTAATTATGTCTGCATAAATAAACTGTGCTACGCAGCTTGATGCATGGCCATTTGTCATACTAAAACAATGGCATCCAAAGTAAATCCCCATTAACATTGTTTAACTTTAATGCTTTGGGGTGTTTGCTACTCAAATGATTAAAAAATGGAGTGATTTATGATACCACAATTTAAATGAGGCAACAAAACAAATAGACTGTGAGTCACCAAGACCTAAAATGTACTACAAGCCCAGCTGGGTTAGCAGTGCAAAAGACACCCACCCACAGCTGAAGAGTCCCTGGTTGGATGCGTGTGTTATAAGGATTGAGCAGTGTGCTGGGAGAGTTTTCAGGAAAACGCAATACAAGGTTTAAAAAAAAAAAATGTTTTATAAGTTGCCCTCACTTGGTTTCCAGGGAAATATTTGTAATGAAGAGGTTGTACATCAAGCCTTCGGGGTACACAAAATGGGAACAGAGAAAAAAAGCAAAAATTTTTTTCACGGATCTGGATCTCATGGATCTTTTTTTCCCTCTTTATTTCAATTTTCTCTTTTAGAATACTGTAAGCAGAATATCCTTATTTTATATGAAGGAAAAAAAATACAGAGCTTGAAGACATATCCTTTCAGAGGTCACGGATCAGCTTTCGAAAGTAAAACATGTTGCACAGGCCAGTAAATTAATAAATGACAGAGTTGTCTAACTCTCCCGACTTCCCTGGTCTTAACCATAAATTTTCCAGCAATGTCTTGGTTTTCACTGCAGACCAACTTGTCTACGTCCCTCCTGAGTAGAGCCCTTTAATCCCTGATCCCTGTCCCACCTAAATCAAGGCAGCGTGATTGCCAACAACAGCAAAGTTCCTGAATTAGACACTGTATCTATGAAAGACCCGAATCATTCCATAGTTAATGCCAGCTCTAAATTAGGCTATTGTCTTCAAACGCAGATTGGGATTAATCCATTTACCAAAGGAGTAATAATATTTTTGCCTTAGCCCTCGAGAACCAAACTTCCTGTAAATGCTTCCATAAAAATACTTTGAGGTCTTTTAAAACAAAGCACCATATGAAGTGTGTCTAAACAGCACAAAAGTAAACTGAAGTTTGGCAACATTTATCCTACCAATGTGGTTGGCTAAAGTGAACAATCTAAGATAAAATCATTTCCATTTAAGTCTGAATTATCCTGCTGGCCATCTACACTGAGATAATTATTTAGAAAATCACCAGATCAGCTCTTCCTGTTGTGCTGCAGAAACAGTCACAAACGCAAAGAATTTCTGTGTGGCTGTGCAGGACAATCGCATTACCAAACACAGATGCACAACCCAACCGACCTTTCACACAGAAGGAGCAGCGGCCAAGCCTGCCGGGTCAGTCACCAAGGCTGGCCCACCTGGGGCCAGGTCCACAATTGCCGGGATCCTGTATTCCCTGCCCTTGCTCATTCCACTCTGGTGAGCTTTGCTTAAAGGCTATAATGCCCCCCAATCCATGGATTTCTCCAGTTTTTCAAAATATTCAAATATCACAGCTCTCTCCTTCCCCATCCAGACCTCAGCTGTCTCTCCCTTTCTTTTCCATGTTATTCCTTTTTCAGTCACTCTGTAATGATATCCCATCTGAGACAAGAGACTAAAGGCAGCTGAAAAAGCCAGATAAGAAATCAGGGGACACATCTAAGGGTCTATATGAAATGGGCCTAAAGTTTCAAACTTTATCACAATGGTATCAGAGGTTGCACGGAAAGAGAGAGCGAACATACGCCTAGTACAGCATCAGTATAAACGTGGGGAGAGAACAAAGAACAATAAAAATGAAAATAATATAACCAATTATAAAATATTTTTCTGCAATCTTGGACCCCAAGGAGCTTAAAGATAATTGGCAAAGTTTATTTATTTTGGATTCATTTGGCTCACCCAGGAAATCTAATCACCTGTAGAACCCAGACATTTCATTATCTCTGCCAATAATGCAATATCTAAAATGCTCAAACTAAATGAAACAAATTCAGTAGTCAGATACACAGTTCCAATGATCCTTTATCCCTGTAATAGGAACTGAGGGCTTCTGAACTGACCACAGGGATTGTCCCAGACCTCCAAAGCATGTTTTCCTAACACTCAAAGAGTCAAAAGGGCCAAATACTTAATATTCAGGTGTGATGTGCTTCAGAAAGCATAACTGAGGTCCTATATTGAAAACCATTAATATGAAAGAGGGAGGGACACTTAAATGTTTTATAATAGAAAAGACGACAATGTAGACAAGGGATTAGGGAAACTCATCCACTCAGAGGAATGTAAACTGATACAACCCTTCTGAAGGCAAATTAGACCTAAAATAAAAGCTGTATAAACATTTTAACTCAGAAATATAAAAATTAAACCAGGAAAACAGTCATAGATTAAAAACAAAACAAAAAAAACAAACAAACAAAAAACCTATAGAGATTCTAATAGAATATTATCCATACCAGGGAAAAATTTAAACAAAACAAATACCAAAATCAATGCATACCCCGTATGCTGAACTACTAGGCTGCCATTAAAGTTACAGTGAAAAGTGTTTAGTCATTGAAAAAAACATTTACAATACGTTAAGTTAGAGAGTTACAAAAATGTTCATAGTGGGATTTTAGACATTGTCTTTTAAAAAGTTTACTGTCGCACAAAAAGAATAGGATGAAATACAGTGAAAATACTAATAGTGACTACCCCTAAACAGAGAGATTATAGGTAATTTCTTCCTACTTCCCTACATATTCTCCATTTTAAAAATGTTTTTGCCAAGGAAAGAAACGTAACTACAGATAGGATGCAAACAGACAGAGAAATTTGAGTACAGAGTTCTCAACATAAAACAGTGAAAACATCCATAACGGAAAACTCACTAGGAGAAAAAGAAGCAATCGTAGAAAGAAGGCTTCCATCATCTCAATCGTCATCCCTAAGAAGTGAGTCCCATTTGGGAAAAAATCCAATCAATAAAGGGTTCACATTTATAAAATAAATAAACTAGGAAACTAGAGGGTGATTATTGATATTTCAAAAAGTTTGTTCCTCTTCTAAAAAATTCATTCCAAAGGTGCCGTAAGTATGCTCCTTTGTACAAAGGTTCTCAAAACTGTCCATCAGAATCTGCACTAGAGCTTTTATTAAATGCAGACCATCAGACTACATCCCTGATGATTCTGATTTAGTAGGAAAGAGGTGAGACTCAAGAATTCTCGTTAAAATAAAAACCCTCCCCAACTATTGAACAGTTATGGATTTTAAAAGACTTAAGAGATACTTCAACAAAATGCAATATGAAGGTTTTATTTTGATTGTTATTCAAACGCATCAATTGTTAAAAGATTTTGGGGGCAGGGAGGAAATGAAGTGATATAGAAATTAGATGATATTACCATTGTTAGTACTGGGTGTGATGATGGTATTGAGGTTATGCAGTATGTTTTTAATCTATAGTATTTGTAGATAAAATGTTATAGTATCTGAGATTTACTTTAAAATAGTCCAACAACAACAAAAATACAACACAAAATAAACACAAAGCACAAAAAAAAAAAAAGCAGGAGAGAACAGAAGAAACAAAAATGAAAAAAGTGTTCTTCAAAATGCATGCTGGATATAAGAGAATTTATTATACTAGTTCTATCTACTTATTTTACTCTACTGCTTATATTTTAAATTCTATAAACAATTAGGAAAAAATATCCCAGTGGTTTGGAAACTCCTGCCTTAGCAGTTGAAAGATATTCATTCACTTTGTAAAGCTGGACCTAAAGCAACTTATCTCTTACATTAAGAAAGGAATTTCACATTTTCAGAGTTATCATTTTCAAAACATCAGTGAATTAACATTTATATGAGTAAACATCAACTCACAGATACTTAAAACAGCCCTATTAAGACCAAAGGCAAAGAAAACTGGGCCCATATTCAATAAGCACCTACTGTTCATCATATATTACCTTATTCATTATTACCATAACCCTTATGAGAGGAATAATTCCCAATATATAGAAGCCATAAAATTATGGCTCTAAATTAGAGTTAATGTGTTTAAATACATTCATTAAAATAATGAAAAGCTATAAGCAACATAGATGTTAAATATCTAACAATAAGGAAACAAACAGTGAAGCAAATTCTGATTCATTCGATGGATAATAGAATGATTACAAAGAATATTAATGGTACTAGGACATGTTTAGGCAATAATTTTAAGCAAAAAAAAAACTTCGGCATAATACACACATACATACATGTAATTTTTTTAGCAAATAGCACCTTTAAAATTTTAGAGTTTGTCTCTAGGTGGTGGACTATGACAATTATTTTTTCTGTACTTTCTGAATTTTTGGTAATAAACAACAATTACTTGTTTAATAAGAAAAAACAATTTAATAAAGAAACCCAGCATTCCACCACTAGTCAGCTCCCCGCACGGATGGAGACTGTGGCCTGCCCACTCTGCACGTGTCCCTCTGCCCACTGTGTAACACTGCCTTCAGACAATGGAGCAAAACATCACATCATGGTAACATCAAATCCATTCTACAAACGACAGAACACCTGGAGGAATACATTTGGTAACCTTGTGAAGACAACATTAATTGGACATACCATATTCCAATATCAGAACAGTATCTAGACTATTTTTTAAATAATGCATATTTGTTTCTATTTAGAATTTTCACCTTCTCAAAACATTTACCCATCTCTAAAAAACTTTCTAAGAGCTACTTTTTCTTGAACAAGGTGAACTGAGAATAAACCCCTTTAATAAAATGAAAGATATTCAAAACTAACCAATAACTCTTTCAAAATATCTAATGTGTATTGGCATTGTCAAAGAAATGGTGAGGGAAAACCCTTTAATAATAATTTTTAACTCAACTTAAAATTTTAAAATTAAAAAAAAAATTGAAATATAAATTAAACTATAATTTTTAACCTTCTATAAAGCTCAGGAATAAAACTGAGCTGACTTAACTTGGTAGTCTAACCATAGATACATTTTAATTTAAATGTCCTTACTTAGCTTGCCCCTTAAATTCCTTTCTGTTGCTTAATTTCCAAACAAGAGATATTATTGCTGGTCTTAAATGGATGAATCTCTGACACCACTGACAATGCAGTTCTAAAAACAGAAAATTATAGATTATCAGAGAAGGAAGTTTAGGGTCTGAAGCATATCTTGGGAGGCCACCCAAAAAGACAGCTTTCCCTGTAGTCCCCCTGCCTGCAACTCTAATCTCCAGCCCACAAACAGATGCATTCCTCTAATTCCAAGAGGGGGTAGGGCTAGGCATCACCGGCAGAAGCTTCTGGTCATTGTAGCAGTTGAGATGTTGCAGCTGAGGAAGCAGCATGGTGGCCCTGAAGGTGGCAGAACTATAAACCCCACCTGTAACTGAAACTATTCTCAGTGCCTCTCTCCCCTCGCCGTTCTTTCTCCACCATCTCATGTATTGCCATGTCATCTTTTTTGCTCAGGTCCTCTCTTCTTCTCAACTCCCAACCTTTATCGCCCATTTTATTCTTATTTTTATTTATCTATTTATTTATTTATAACTCTCTCACCTTGTTTTTTCCTACCCTAATCTCAACTCAAAAGTTTGCATTCCTTACTGTTCTTGTTAGTTTGGAGGTTAGTTTAGATTTTAGGTTATCTTCTCCCTCTTTTTTTGTTTGTTGGTGTATAGGAAATAAGAGTTAATTCTACCCTCTACCCTTTAACCACTCGGTATAGTATCCATTATTTTTCTGGAAGTGTCATATGAACACCCACCACTACTGCCACCACCACCACCATCTTTCAACTCTGTGCTCCTAGCTAGCTGGGCTTTCTAGTTTTCTGTTTGTCTTTTTTCTCTACATTTGCACATCTCATTGCTGTTTTTTGAAGGACTAACAATGGCAGAGACAATTAGATCCTGACCACAAAATGCACTCATTTGTCACAAACTGTAAGATACTCCTCTTTGCTCTAACAGAAGGTCATCCACCTGTGCGTGACCCTACCGTCAGAATAAAAAGCTGCTCACACAGAGAATTGTTATCTACCTTAAAAAGGTTCCTATTCCCTTTTGAGCCCCATTCTGTTCCTACATGTTCCTCCTCTACTCCTTGGCCCATCTAATTACATGTTACTGGGAGTTACATACCAAACCTAAGACATTATAACATTCAAGTGCCCTAAAAAAGTGCTGCGCCCCGTTTCTGACAGCTCATGTGTAAGATAAACTGTGCTTTAGCCACTGAAGTCCTCTGGGGTTCAGGATGTCCCTAGCTTTATCATACTCTGTATCAGCCCGAATGAAGGGAAGAGCTCAGATGTCGGTGAAACTTCCCTTACCTGTAGTTGAAATACTACGTTGAGTCAAACCTACTTCCCCTTTATCTGCACCCAGCCCTGCTCAAGTCACCCTCCTGAAGACTGTCGTAGTTTCCTATTCACACCTCAACTCTCCATGCTCCAACCGGTTTTCAGGAAGCTCACTGATGTGCCTTCCCGGTTCTTCAGCCTCTTTTCTTACTATCACTCCACTGGGAGGGACCCGCGGACCAAGTCAACCTTTTAAACAAAAATGACTTGCTTACTCCTCTTCTGCACTTTTGCACTTGTTCTTCTTCCCACCTTAAATTCCATCTCTCCTGTTGGTCACTATTCCACATACACTCATCCCTGAAAAACTTAAGTGCAAACCCACCTTTAGGGGCTTTAGGTGACTCCCCACACACACACACACTGGTCCTTCATTCGCTCCTCAGTCATCCCTCTGGATTTGCGCAACCAGGGTTTCTCACCTTGCCTGATCTGTTCCATTTAAATATCTTTCTCCGATATGTGATGTCTTCCTTATGGATTGTAAGTTCCTGGCAGGCACAGACTATGTCTTTCTAACACAACACTATCCTCCAATGACCGTGTATAGTACTTGGCACACAGGAGAAGCTCATCAAATATGTGTTGAATGATTACATGAATGGCTCTCCTCACTCACACTGCACACACTTCCAGACCTGCGACTGCCTCCATTAATACTTTACACATCTCTGCAATTTCTGGTCCAGTTCTGTTTGATAGTCACCACACATGCAAAGCAAATGCTGCTAGTACTTGACGTTCATCCCTATGCGACCCACTCCACAGTTGCTTTGAATGACACTCCTTCCTCTGGCAACTTCAGCAAGTTTTAAATGGAACTTCTATCATTAAAGATCTTACATCAGCAGGGTGACGGAGAAATATCCATCCTTTAGCCAAACAGGAAAGGTGAGGGGACACCCAAATGAAACCTACCGTATTTCCTACTGGTCATTTAGTGCTTTCTAATGTGTCCCTAAAGCACCCATTTTAAACTTTCCAGACACAAACTTGCTGCCATCCACCCAAAGTCAAAAGCATGAACACTTCCATCGTGCCAGGCCACTTATCAGAGTTTTCAAAAGTAGAAGTCACTGCCACTCCTCTCACGTGGCCAGGAAAATAAATGCCAAATGCCAAAGATACCTCGAATGACAAACTGCCTTCTAGGGGAGCCCAACCTTGGCTGTGCCCACTTTAGCCACAGCCCCTCTGCAGAGCCTGGTTGTATTAATTGCTCTGTCCTAGTCCTCACCCCTTTACTGGGAGCCTAAGACTGTTGTTAAAAATTGCACAACTTGGGTTAGTCTGGACCTGGGTCCAACATGAAATCAACTGTTGGGATAGTGGGCATCCCTGGAGGCTTCATGGAACGTCATCAGGAAGCCCAAGGCCCTTTTAGGGCACCCGAGCTCCCTGGCTGGGGGGCGAGAACCAATTGTGCCTAAAAGCCGGGGGCAAGACGAGTCTCATTACAGAGCATGGTAGCTGGGAAGCCAGTTGGTTTGAGGTACGGAACACAGGAATTTGCCAGCTCCAGACGAGTGAAGTAAATTAGGGAGAACAAGGAAATTACTGGCTGGGAGACAGAGTTATTATGAAAAGCTGATTTCACTGTCCAAAAATGTTAGCCTGCATTTATTCTCAAAATTATCCAAATATTTCAACAATTATCTATTTACATGGTTGTTTTCTGGACATTTCCTTCCTGTTTCTTTCCAGTCTTTTATCCAGTGTGAAAGTCATTTGCTTTTAAAACCATTTCCTCCCTTTCATCACAACCTACAAGGCCTAATCTATCTGCCCCCCTAGATCCAGGAAGATCTGCACTTGGAAAAGGGTTTCGGCTGCCCCGGAGCAAAATGTCCTAGAATAGTGAAAAAAATTGTGTTTCACTTTGCTACATAATTAAGTTTGATTTGCATATTTATCCCCTCCAATAGCCACTGTGGACAGTGGTCCAAACACGCTTTTCAAAGATATTTCCATTGTTTTGTGGAACTCCAAATCTGGAATACGAGATGTGCAAGGATACGAAACAAATTTCTCAGTTGGAAACCAGTTCGGTATTATTACCTTGGCTATGCACAGTTTGCACACCAGCTTCTCTCTGTTTTGTACATTTTCGAAAACAAAGCTCATAATAACGAGTGGATGAGTCATTCGCACGGAGGTGACTTTTAATTCAAATTGAATTAACTGTAAATGCAAGCAATTGGAAAAAAATTAAGGCCTTATGTTCAGTGTTGTCACTACATTTGTTCGGGATTTCATCACTGTGTGGAGGCGTTTAGTTCCAGGCTAACATTTGGACAGATGGAAAGCTCCCCCGGAGCATACAGGTCAAAAGAGCCAGCTCCGGGCCCGTGTGCGGAAGAGCAGGCAGCCTCCCCATCCAGCTTCCCCCTCTCACACGCACCAGGCAGGATGGAGCGCGCCCTGCATCTGAGAGGCTGCAGCCACCAAATTAGTGAGCTGGTTGTGAAATCTCTTACAAATTAGAAAGTGATGGACAAATGTTTGCTGTTCTTTTTAGTCTTGTTGTTGTTAGTACAAAGGGAGTTTCTCTGTGTGTGCTTCTTCCTGCAGGTATTCTGGCAAGCATGATCCAACACACTCAGAATATCAAATGATTAGTAACATTTTCAAAGTAAGAAAAGACGGAGGGAAGGAGGGAAGATCAACACGAACATCCAACAATTGGATTCAACCATATGAAGAGTATAAAGCCAATACATTTTTTAATAGTATATAGCCAGTAATTTTTATTGGCTACATACACACAGAGTTTTCAACATGAGGTAAATGTTTATAATTTTATGCGGCAAACAGCATGTTTTCAGCTATATATTAAGAGAAAATGCTAACTGCAATAAGAATGACACCAAATTAATTATAGCTCATTTTTCTTTTCCTTTTACAATATTTTTCTGCATTTTCCAAATTCCCTTTCACAGATACATGTAGCCTTTGTAATCTTCAGAAAATAAAGACTTCAGAAGAAGCATTGTGAAAAATGCAAGAGAGCATGTGAGATGCCGCACTCTGAGTAGAGGAGATAAATGAGATTTTCGGTAGAAGATTTACGAGTCAGATTAAGCATCCCTCTCTTTGGGGAAGGATTACAGTATAGACCTCAACTGGAACACATGATGGCCTCCTGGTTCACAGGAGTGGTGACACAATACTGCCTCATTGTCATGTCAACCATACAGGCAACAGCAAGGAATGTTCCCGTTACTAGCAGAGGAGAGAAACGAGATGAGGCGTCCACACCGTGCCGAACTACATGGTTCTTATTCCACATTCGACCTACAGATCCAGATCCAATGCACAAGGATTTATAGGGTGCCATCTTAGCTCTCCTCTAAGTCAAAGCTCTGCCTACCCAAACACCCAAGCTGACCTCAAGTGGTCCTATGGATTCAAGTAACAGCTAGAGGCTCACAGCTCCTCCTTTGTTTCTCCAGCACATCCTGTCTGCTGAGTTCCTCCTAACAGCACCCCCCTTTGCCCCACCACAGACTGTTCTCCACCCAGCACCCAGAGCGATCAGTTTGTACTTCTCCTCGCTCATGCTCTACTTATTCAAAATAAACGCAGTCTTTCCCACAGTCTAATTTATCTGACCCCAGCTACCTGTGACCTATCCTACCACGTTCCTCTGAACTCACTAGGCTTCCAGCACACTGACTTCCGTGACACTCACAAGGTTCGTTCCTTTTTCGATCAGGTCTCTCTTCAATTGTCCCCTTAATAGGATTAGCAAATTGAGCAAATAAAAATACAGGACACCCACTCAATGCTGAATTATAGATAAAAAACAAATAGCCTTTTCAGTCTACGTGTGTCCTCAATATGAGCTTATCAAAGTAACTGACACTGCAGTATCGGTTAATAAAGCAAAACGTCCACAATTGTCAAGCGGATGGTTGGAGAAAAGAGCATGTGGAAACCTGGGATTAGCCCAGAATGAATTCTTGGGAGATGTGACTCTGAAAAAGTAAAAGATACAGGTTGACCAGAATAAGAAGGGAGGGCCTTCCAGGTGAAGAAACAGCTTGGGCTACATAACAGCAGTGGAAATTAGTAAAACTTTAGTAAAGAGCAAGAAGCAGTTAGAATGAAGGAGCAGAGGGGCCTAAAGCTGGGTTTGCAAGGACTGTGGAGCTCCACTGACGAGGGGTTGATCCCTGTCTTTCCACCCCAGCCCTGACTCCCCATATTCACCATTTATGTCCCCAGGTCAAATTCCTCCTCCTTCCCTGACCTTCCCGCAGTAAGTCACCCCTTCCTCTCATGCACCGCACAAAGCACTTCTGCACACTCTTTCCAACTGGACTTCCTCGTGGTCCTACGCTGGTCGTGCCCAGCTCTGCGACCTGCATGATGCCTCATGCACAGTGGTTTCTCAATAAATGGGCTTCTCTGAAGGCTGGGGAGTTTACATTTCTGGGAAAATAAATGTGGAGCCCACAGTCCTGGAACACAGAGTGGTTGTCTAATCTCATCAAGAGCCTGAGCTCTGGGCCTCTGTGAAGCTCTATGTGGGGTGCTGGGTCTGAGAAACCAAAGCAGGGTCCACCAAGGAGGGAGAGCTCACACCCAGGTTCAGAGGCCAGGGTCAACTGCATGGAGAAGTCTGTGGCAGATACCGGTGGCCCATAATATAATGGGAGTTCAGGTCTGATAGTGGAGGGGCTGGGGGTGCAGGGCAGCACAGCAACAGACTGGTTCATAGCAAGGACTCGACAGCCCCTAACACCTCCGTGGAAATCCTACTTTTACTGCATACATTTTTGGGCAAGTTACTTAACTTCGCTGTGCTTTCATCTGAAAACTTTCTTTATCTGAAAAATGACAAATAGTAGTCGTTGCCTCACTGGGTTATTCTCAAGATGAATTAAGATAACCCCGGGTAAAACTCTTAGCAGAGTACCTGGCACAGTCTCAGCTTAATTGTGTTAGCTCTTATTACTGCTATCAGATCAACAGTGTTTATTAAGTGCCTTTTATGTGCTAGATACTCTGTTAGCGGCTGGAATAAAACTATTTTAAAAAGCCATTACAGTAACTCCAAAATGTGGGACTCATAGGCCAAAAAGGTCTATGAGAACACTGCAAGTTAAGGATAAAGAGACGCCTATTTGAGGAGATGTGGGGTGGGGGCAGTTAGTGAACTCCATTTGAAACAATATCAGGATATCCAAATGGAGGTGTCCAACAGACAACGGAGGAGATATGATTTAAGAGAGATCAGTGTGGGAAATGGAGTCTGAGAACCATCCCTCCCAGGGAGCAATTGAAACAATAAGAACAGGTGAGCTGTCTGAGTGTGAGAAGGTAAGATCAGAAAATAGGCTGCATGCTCACAGATTACCTCCATCAATGGCAGAAATGGGAAGCCCAGGAGGAAAACAGAAAAAGACCAGCAAATTTGCAGATAAAGCTGGCATATGGAAAATTTACAGACTGCAAATGTCATGCAAGGAGCATATGGCCTCTCTATATGATATAGGACTGCAGAGAAGGGGCCGGCAGGAGAAACAGAGGACTGTGCAGTGGGATGTAGCACTAGTAAGAGCTGAGGGAATGAAGGTGTCTGCTCGCAGTCACACAGATCAGACCCAGTGAGAGCTGGAACTCAGGCCCTGTGAAGACCCCCAAATGCCTTTGAGTAGGCCACCTCCTCCTGAAGCACACCGTGATTACTCAGGGCTAATTACACACTGCAGTTTACACGCAGTGTAAAGCTTTCTGCCTTTCTGGCTGCCTCCTTACGCCTGGCCTGGTAAACTTCCACACTTGATCTTAGCCAAAAGGCCGAGAAGCGATGGCCTGGTAAACTTCCAAAATACAGAAAAGATGAAAGTCATGGGAAGTCAATTTTACTGTTAGTAGTTCTTTAATCTATCTCTATCTATCTATATATCTGTCTATCTGGAAGGGGGGCAGTAAGGGAAGACAGTAGAAATGGGCAGAGATTAGACAAAGTGTAGCGAGGATGAAAGCATGGTTGAGACTAGAATTAACACAGTAACAAGACCAGACCAGACGAGGTGTGGAACTGAAGCAGAAGAGAAGGCAGGTGAGCTTGAGCAGCCAGCAAGGGAAGAAGTAGGAAAGGAAGCCGACAAGCACCGAAGTAAGGTAGAGAAAAGTGGAGACTAGCATCCTGTTTCTTCAAGTGTAGCTCGAGGACCACAGGAGACATCTGTTAAGAAAATAGATTCCTGGGCCCCAATGCAGGACTACAAACCAGAATCTTTTAGGGGCAGGTCCCCAGACTGAATTTTGCTCGGCTCCCAGCACCTATATGTTAGACTTGAAGAATTACTGAGCTAGAAGGGGGAAAAAAATCACTGATAATATTATTATTCTTTTTTTAATTGTCGTAAAATATATGTAACATAAAATTTATCATTTTAACCATGTTTAAGTGTATCATTTAATAGCATTAAGTACATTCACATTGTTGTGCAACCAATCTCCAGAACTTTCTCATCTCTCAAAACTGAAACTTTATACCCATCATAGATTATTATTCTTATTGTTTATTTGTTTAATAGATTTGCTAAAGCTTAACTAGCTGTCCTAGAGTCGGAGCTGACATGTTGCGTGTGGAGTACAGAAACGACTGCAGGCATCCAGGTTTATGGGGCAGGGTCTAAGCTCAATTGTTTGTCAAATATTTTGAATATCACCCCGGCTTACATTCCCATCTAAGTAAAAGCTTCAGATACCGTAACAGAAATGATTAATAGGAAACAAATATATATTAGAAAAAATATTAAGTTTAGTCTAAACTTTTGTTCTTTATGACACGTTTTGGTATTTGTTTCTTTTTCCATCCAACATTTTCCAACTGCAGACTCACTTGAAATTCTTGCTTTTCATTGGGTCAACACTGACACATTCGTATTTTGTACGACGCGCATCGGTTTTCACTGGTTCACACCCAGCTGCACACACCTTTTGGGAGGCAGTGGCAAATGTGCCATTACGTTGATTTGTTATCATTTAATATTTATTGACAAGCCACAATATGCCTGGCATTGAGATGTTTTTCTATTGAGAATTCAAAATCCAGTGTCAATCCTACCTAATGATTTGCTCCTGATGTGCGGTCCTTCTGATTTTTCTCTCTGTTACTAAGTCATTGCCCTCACATTTTCATATTGTGAGTCAGTCTCTGCTGTGCAGATTCAGAGGGATTTCACTTACTGAAATCATGTACATCTAAGAAATGTTCTTTAGGTGCCCCGTATTTGTAGTTCCCCTTTTTGCCCCCCATTAGAAGGATAGTTTTAGAAATTAAAGCCATCCAATTTTTTTTCCATCCATGTTTTATGGTATCCCTTTAACATGTAATCTTTTCTTACTTATAAGCAGCATTAAAAAAATTGCATTTAAATATTATTTAAGCCTGATTTTGTAGTAAGTAATTAAATCTGAACTGTGTGTCCACTGTACATAATCTTTTCTTTTAACTGACCAATAATGAAATTCTTTATAACTACTCTGCGGAGTCCACTAGAGACTTAAAATTTACTATTGAAATCCCAATTGAAAAAGGGAAAAATCTCTTTTGTTATGCAAAAGTCATAAATATTGTCTCTCTGACTCACATAGCAGTCCAGTATGACTCTCTTTTACACATGGAGAAATAGAGGTACAAAGAAATTAAGAAGTTTCACTGACGTTTCACATACAGCTAGATAAATTAGTCTTGCTACTTAGAAAAGCATTTCAAAGAGATCTGATCCTTTTTTTTTTTTTTGCTAACACCTTCATGTGTAAAAAGAAAAACAGAAATTTTCTCCTTCCTCTCTGAAGAGCATTAAAATCTCCCTATAGACCCCAAAAGGCTCTGGTCTTATTAAAGACATGTGCTATAAAACATATGAATATTATTGGTAGAAGTGTTTCTATAATATCAGTAGGCTTTGTAGATTGCTAATGAAATTTCCCACCAGGAAAGATACAGAGAGGGGAGAACGGGACTAGACACAAAATCAAAATCTGTTCATGGGTGAGCCAAATTTAAACATTTGCAGGAGAGCCTATGAAAACAGTGTCATTGGTTGCTGCTTTAAAAAAACGTGTTTTGAAAAAAATAAATGGGTTTTGCAGCACCAAGGAGATAGTGCAAGTATCTTTTACCAACACTGTGATTCAATGAAATAAATGTGTATTATATTACTTAGTCATCTCTTAAAAGGCCATTATAAAAAATCATCAACAACAGTTACCACTGTTTTATACTTTTATATAGTTTGAATGTCTTATTATGAGCATTAATTATTTTTAATAGAAAAGATCATTTCTGCTACTTTAAAGCTTAATAATTACCCAGTTTCCACTTTGTAGATTATCCAGGTCAAATCTTAAATTGCAATTAATTGCAATAAATTGAAATTAAGTGCTTTCCTCAGTAGCCCAGTATGTTTCAGGACTCTCTACCGCAGGAGCTATGTGTGCAATTTTTTATACCACAAATGAATTTTAATATTAGTTTGGGACAGACACAACAGGTTCTGAAAGCACCGTACTCTAACCTAAAATTTATTGATGGGCTATCTACTATGTGGGAGTTTGCATGAATATCTGAGAATTTAGTGCTGTTCCTTTTGTGATAAACATTAATATTCCCAAGTGTGCTAACAACACTGAGGTTTTGTTGCTTTACAAGACACTGAAAACATGATTTGATTACATTTAATTTGATTCCAATTAAAAAGCACTTAAGAAGTTTCCACAGAATTAGATTACACTGAATGTTTCTATAAAAGACACTTCATTCTCTGAGGCAGCTTCAATTTAAAATGACCACAGAGAGTGAAAAGCACTGTTCATTTTAATAAAATGGGCTTAATCCCATATCATTATTTCACAATTGCATGCAGTAGAGTTAGGTTTATTAAATAAATGTACAAGGACACTGGCAAAAACATCTGTAATACTGAGTGCCTCATTCACAGCTCACCCAAGACAGATCCAGTCACATGGCTTTTAAGTCTTAACAGAAACCAGAAACCCTGCAAAATTTTTAAATAAAAATGAGATAATACTGAGACAAGTGAAAATATTGCCTTTTCACTGAATTTTGAAATCGTGATTTTAAAACCAATTAAAAATACAAATGAACTTCTGACTTGTTAAGCAACCATCGCCAAATGAACATGCAAGGAGCCATGAAGCCACAGAATTTCCTGAAACATAACATTTCCCCTTTTACCAAAGAACTACCTTGAGATCGAATTATTATACATTCAAGTCAGGACAAACTAAAAAAGTTTGGCCTTCCCAACAGCGTTAAACAATTTTCTAAAGTGTTATTATTTCAAGCTCCAGTTGGTGTGAGAGCTCCAAAAAGGGAAAATTATGATTCAAAACAAAATGATGATTAAAAATAAATGTCTAACGTCTGTTATTTTGTATAATAGTCAGCATGAACCGCAAGGCTAACTTTCACTGGCTAGCGCTCTGCAGCCATTTTTGGCGTGCCCATATCTGATCTTTCAGGAATAAAGGCAACTTTGTGGTTTGTGGTTAGTCATTAAGGCCCCAAGTGGACTTGTTGTGTACATTCTTGTATAGGAAAATTTGTAGCATTTTGAGCATTTCACACTTGTAACAATGTCTTTATTATGGCTTCCAGAATTAATTGACCTAAAATCCAGTGATTGGAAGATACATCTATTAGATAATTAGAACTCTAAGGACCAAAATAAAACACATTATTGACTTTTAGATTTTCAATCAAACAAATATTTATAGCTTCAATTTGCAAAAATTATTCCCTCTTAAATTGGCATCCTCTCAAAATCTGTGCTGCTGAGTTGAAGCATATCAGGATTATCAACACCTTCCTCCAAAATTAGGATTAAAATGTAAAAACAATGGTACAACCTTTAAAACAACCTGCACCTACCCTCACAGCCTAGGTGGGTCTCCTCTGAAGACAACTGAAACATCATAATTACAAAAGTCTGCCTGACCTTGAGACCAAGAACAGCAGGGAGCCTGAGGAACAGTGACCTGGTTTAGTGTCCAGCAGCTACGTATAGAGCTCACAGAATGTGCTTGTTGTCAATGATCATTGCTGAAATCTGTCTATACCACACTGGAACAATCAATTTTGTAAATGATTGCAATAATCAAGGAAATTGCCTAATTTATAAACCCTTGCATACAGCATCTTAATGGATTCTTCCATTTTAATGCTGATGCCTTCAGAGCTAAATGAATTGTTGTCCAGGCTGTCATTACACAAAATGATAAAAACATTCCGTCTGGTGGGGAAACCACATCTCATGGATATTCAGACCCTCAACCCATAATCACTCGTTAGTGACTTCTATGAAAGTTTCACACTGCTAAGCCTTAGAAGAAGAGCAAAAGAATGGGTTTATTCGTGTCTGTGCCTTCATGTAAATAAATCCGTTTCAGTTTTGGAATTTGAACAAATTACCTTCCATTGAACTGTAATGCACTGGATGTGTCCCCAGTCCTGACATACTGTAATAGTTTTTCTCTTTCCTTTCTAATGCTGGGCCATTTTTTACCACCAAGCCTCAGAGTCAGCAGGCTCGGCCACTCTCAGCTCCCAGGTCAGAAAGCACATCAACACGGATGATTCTGGATGCATGAAAGCAAATGGGTGACGTCCCAACCCTTCTGCTCCCACTACCAGGTAAATCTGCAGACTCCACATGGAAACCGAGGCTGCACACTTAGCTCTTTCCCTAAGCCCACCACACATAGAATGTTCTTCTCAGTTAAACCTTGGCCAATTGATTCCAGCCAATAGTGTGCTGTCAGTACTTTACTTACTGCTCAATCTCACTAACCTGACATTTATGGTGCACTGATTGGCCTCTGTCAGTGGTGCTGGTTGTAAATTCACTTTGAAAAGCTTTGTGTTAACAGCCTTCAACCAGGCTCCAAGAAGAGTACGAACAGGCAGCCTGACAATTGCTCGACCTCCTGCCCTTATTACAGTGAGTAAATCAGGGTTTGAGCCATTAGGCTGGAGCCTGGGGCCTACACAAAAAGGATTGACATGACGAAAGGTCAACCTCTGTCACACATGTGTAACAATTTGGATAATGGAATTCTGTAACTTATCTGAGTGAGGTGGCAAATGCTTACAAGGAAAAGTATATTCTGCTCTGGCTTTTATGCTAAGTAGTTATAGCGGAGTCTGTATTTCTTGTGTAAATACACAAGGAATGTCTGAACTCATGAAATCGTGGAGTATATATGATTCTAAAAAAGAAAGAAAGAGAGCAAGGCAGACTGAAAGTGGTTCTATGCACGACATTCTTTAAAATGGCAAAATGTTTTTCCCACACTACGAATGTATCACATCCATCCTCTGAAAAGAGAGGATTTCTGATATTGTGGGACATGATTCCTCAGCTAAATAACAGACAGTTTTCATATACCAATTTTTAAAACCCCTAATATTATACCACAACTATAAGTGATTTCTGCGTGATACAATAAATTTACTGAAATAATTAAAACTGCCTTAATTGACACAGCGAAATAAAAAGGCTGCGCTGTAGGTTCTCAGGCCCAGTGTTACCACAATCACATTTTCATCAGATCACTTGCTGCCATGCAGTAATTGGGATGGGGGGATTTCATCTGTCCAGGAACCTCTCTGAGATTCTGATTTGAATTTCTCTAACTCACTTTTAAGTCAGTATGAAAAAATAAAAAAAATAAATATGATGTAAGAAAATATGCAGTTATGGAATACTTTGAATTATTTTCTTTATATGGATAAATGCTATCAATAAAAGAAGAAATCTGTAAACAAGATAAATTGAACTGACTAATGAGAAAAATAGTCCTGCAGATACAGAACACATCACTCTTTACAAACTATTTGCAACTAAAGCACTGTAGTGTCACATGCATATTTGGATTAAAGCTCGCTAACATGAGAATTTCCAAATGGCTATTACCAATTTTTTTAAAGCAGAGTCATTTTTGGACTTAGAACACCAGGGTGGCACTGTGCAGGGGACTATATAAGCCAAAAGGACCAAGACTTTAAATGGACCTTTTCAAAGCCAACTTTAAATACTAAGTTTTGATTTTCAACACAATGCTGGAAACCATTCCAAGAGGCAGCAGATGGTTTTACAGTTTATGTAAAACTACAAAATGCTCACACTCTATCAAATGGGCACCACTATAAAAGACATCTTCAAATCAAATGAGGCAAAGCCAAAGAGCTACACCAGCTGTTACCCTGCATAATTTAAAACGTAATAGTAACATTACTATGGCTTATTTTAAAGGAGAAATTATTTGTATTTCATAAAATCGGCATACTCAAAACGAAGCTGACAATCAGTCCAGTATATTAAATGATAAATTACTAAGAAACACAATTTTTACTTCAATATAACTGTGACAGCTACATAATTCTATCCCCTGGTGTTTTGATAAATCAAGCCAAAATGAGCCAAATTCTGTAAAGCAAATTATGGAGCATATTGTTATGGTATTATCACTGTAACAATTTTTTTAATGATTTTAATTTAATCTAAAATTTTCTTTAATTTAGTTTAAAATAACTTTAAATGATTTTTTTCAACATCTAAATAGATACAAATGGGTACAGTATTATAAATGGAATTGGGTCATTTATAGAAACATACATAATATATTTAAAATATAAAATCAATTTATTTCCTTCTAGTACCAATTACCTGTGATGGTTTTGAAATATAAACATTTAGCCACGTGTAATACATTTTTAATATTGGTTTTCATTACTGTCTTTTGACCTAAGCTAAATGGTAATGATGAAAAATAGACCATTTGCTTAAAAGCAAAACTCTTATTAAATCTAAAATATTATGGCACAAAATCAAACCACAAAAAGGACCATATTATCCCCCTTGATTTTCTGAAGAAAAATAATGAAAGTTTCCACATAGTGCAGGTGAAAATGAGACACTCAAATTTGCTCGGGCAAAGAGAAGAAAGGTTCTGTAAAATTAAATCCCTTTGTAGTACCTTGACTGTAATCCTAACAAGTCACTACATTATTTCAATTAGCAGAATAATTTTTCTCGGATGACAATAAGTGCAATTTATTTTGTCACTGTTGCTAAAATTTCTTGTCAAATCAGACTTTGAGTTGAAAGACCTGAGTAATTGTAGCCTATCTTAAACTGTAACTTTATTTTAAACTTCTGTATTTTATTCCAGTAGAATTTTAAGTATACACTGTGTACATTCCTCAGGTCCAGTCATATTAAATTCTGATGTTAAGCAGAAAGGGGAAACCATGTGCAACTAGATTAATTTATCTCAAGGGAAAAGAACACATTAATAATTGAGATAATGTTTTCATAAATGTCGGAATAAATGTGCCTTTTCACTTCTTTATTAGAAAACACATTAGGATAAAATTATCTCACTCTCATCAACAAGACCTAATTGCTGAGAAAGACTAGGTTTTCTTTGCAAAACATTCAGAAAGATTTTTCCCATTATGTCCAAAGAGCTAGAACTATATCATACATCCAAGTCTTGTTAGAATAAATGTATGTAAGCAAGGCAAGTGATTATTTAATCCACCCTGTAATGTTTTTGTTTTAAACTATCTGAATTTATTATTTTTGTTAAACACATTAAAATTCTGATTCTTAAAGAAATTGGCCAAAAAAGGTGAATAATTTAGGTGTTAGCTTGTTAATCTCCTCAAAGTACAAAAAAAGTTACCTTAGCTTATTGCTAAAAAAAAAAAATAATGAAACAGAAAAGCTCTTGGAACTTCTCAAAAACACCCAAAAGAGTCAAAACATATTGAAGATAATATAATGATATTTAACTTTCTTTAAATTGCTATATTTTTAAGAACCAGGATTATACACAAAGAAAATGTTAACTAAAAGATGATAGCACACTTATAAACCAATCAAACAAGCTCTCCAGAGCTGATTGATGTATGTTAAATATTAAAAAGTCATTTTTCTACAAAGAAAATAGTTTTTAATTTTTAAACAGAAGGAGTAACTAAGGTGAATCTGATTTTTTCCTGTAATAAGCCTTCATGTGTATAATAAAGTACAACCATACTAAAAACAATGAACTGTAAACCGAAACAAAAATCCATCATCTACTTGGAAACAGTGACGGGAAAAAGATTAGCAATCCATTTATTGTACTGAAATAAAGATAAGTAACCCTGGTAAGATCCATCAGGACCTGAATATTGAACTCTAAATATAAAGACATTTCTTCATCAGCAAGTGACTTGAAAAAAATGTGAGGAAGAGAAACGATTACAGTTGACTTTTAAAATGAAATAGTCACGATTCAACTGCTTTTAATTTTTTAAAGATCTGCTTTATGTCAATCTGATATTCTGGAAGATATCTAAAAGAGTATGTTTTAAAAGTGGATAATTTTTACATGAGTCATTAAATAATTATTGCCAAAAGTTTCCTATAGACCTACAATGTATTCCAATTACTGATTCTTTCTAAGACAAACAATAAAATGATTAAAAATTTTTCACAATAGAATTTAGGTTTAAAAGGAAAGACTAAAATTTAAAGAACAATCCAACATTTAGAATCTTGTTATAAATATAACTTAATTCAAATAGTCATGTTTCATAAAATAATAAATCATAATGCTTACAAATAAACTCATACTTCATATCTTAAAAATAATTTTACTAACAAAAATCTGAAACCTATTAAAGTAAGTGTTTTATCTTATAAATAGACATCGGCACTAAGTTACCTGGCCCCAGTCAGTCAAATTTTATGTAATCTCCCAGGAGACTGATACATTTTGCATGAGTGCATTTTAATATCCCTTCAATCTAATCATACATTATTCCAACTGTTCTTACAGATGATAAAAACAAATAGACTGTCCTGAACTAGGAGAAGGGACCTGTAGATTATTCAAGCATATACCATTACCTGCAACACACTCAACATACCCAAACAAGTAAAACTCACTTTATGTGTACTGAAGTATCAACAACAACAACAAAAAACTAAATAAACTCCCCAGTCTCTTAACTACAAGAGAATTTTAACTTCATCAAGTATGTGTAAAGGTGTAAAAGAAATGTTCCATAGTTTTCAGTATTAATATATAGAGAATCATATTCTATATGTGTAGTGGTCTCTTGACAGCATCCCAATCATCCAAGGCCATTTAGAAAAACAAACAAAAAATAAACAATAGGATTTTTTTTCACGTGTGGGGCTTTCTCCCCTGGCACTCCAACCCAGAAGCATCGGAGGGCAATAGTGTTCAGTTTCAACAGTTTCAGATTGAGCAAATCTGTACCAATGAACAATTGCTTTATGATTTCCTCAGAAAAGTATTGGCAGACCTTTAAATGTAAGGTATTAGAGTTCCTAATAATACCACTAGAACATGAAAAGTGCCTGAAAGTGTTTTATAAACTTTAAACCACATGGAAGCTTACAGCTAATTAGTCAGAAACAAAAACCAACTAGGAAATATTTCAAAACCACACGTTTTATTTCCCACTTGTCATTTTTTTCTATCCAAAAGTTCTAACTGCGAACCTGCCTCTATTTACCAAGGCATTTTCTCCTGCCCTGTTTTCCTATAAAAATTCCTGTTTTTTTAAAAAAATAAAAGCACTATCTGGTAAAATAAACATGCCTCACTCAAGAATCCTATCTCGAAAGACTAAAGATGTAAAATTGTTTTCCAACAATAGTTTAGGAGTGAAATGGAACTTGGGAGCCTGGGTACAGGGCATGTAGCCCATATGCACCTAGGCTGTGATCTTATACACTTAACCTACCCCCCCCCCACTCCCCCAATCAAAGGAGGCTTTGCAGACACAGGCCACAGCACCCCATTGCCAATAGTCATGTAAGGGTTCTGGAGACAGAGTCTGTTTTTCAAAACACAACAATGTGTCTCCAAGGCCTAACATAGGGCTGGCCAGATTGAGTGCTCAGCAAAGATACGAGTGGATTACTGAGTCCCATGAGTTTTAGGTAGTGAATATGAGGCAGCTCATGGTGAAAATGATCACCTTGACAGGCCACTGAGCCAAGTGTAAGGCGCAAGCTATAGAAATGACCCATTATCGAAGCCCGAAGGCCATGACAACTTGACTGCTGGCATTTCAGAAACTTTCTTTTCTGGCTATTGCCACTCTATTATATTGCCTCAGTCAGATTTACATATTGCCCTAAAGGACAATTCTAGAATCTTATATTTCATAAATAACTCCATGGGTTGGAGGAGGCTAATTGATGGGGGCATTATCTATGGCCAAGGGTCTATCTCTTCAGTAGTGGACCTCAATAATCAACCATGAAGCTTTGGGAGAAATCTCAAGTTAATGTTTTTCAAGTAGGTTGTTTATTTTTAAATAATAGTGTCAGGTAAGATTATGCCATTGAAATATCGTCATCAATTGGGTTATTTCAAAGTGCTCAGAGTGTTTCTATGCTTTGATTTTCTCTTAAAGACTGCATCATTGTACCTTGTCAGAGAAGAACCAGAATCTGTGATTTCTGGTTCATACTACTATAATTTGCTTACTTCGGGCACTCTGAAAGTTATGAAACATGTTGCAGTCTCTCAGATTCAGTGTTTGCAAAATTGCTTTTATCTGACAAAACGAGCCTGACTCTATTTGCGATTTATGCTTATGTTCCTTCTTGCCCAGTATACAAAAACAAACAAACAGATTGGAAGAGTTTAGACTAGGACACAAAGTTCACCTAGCTCACACCCCCAGTGCCCAGCCACTTCTGCTTCATCTCTTCAGCTGGTTTCTCTTTTTCTCAAGATCCTGGGAAATCACAGATCAAATCCATTCCAGCTGGAATACAGACTCATTAAAGTGATTCTTTACACCCACAGAAACTTGTAGGCCCTGCCTTCCCAGTTGGGTTGCTGTTGTCAGGCCAGGCTCTGTACCTGCTTACTGCAGGTGTTGCAGACACCAGAGAAATCTATCTCCACTATTACTCTCTAGGAAACAAGGGAGGCTGTCCCCGAGGTTGCCACCTTCCATGGGCCAGGCTCTTTGCCGGCCAAAGCTCTGGCTGGGTGGCAAGGTGCTGGGCGGCGGGTGACTTACCTCCCAGAGATGCTGCGTGTTCCTCACGGCGCCGGCCTGCACCTTCTCCGGGGGCAGGAGTACGCCCTGAAAAGGCCCAATCCAGGTGCCCTGCTGGATCCTCTGCGCCGCGCAAATGCCGTAGGCCAGGCCTGGCACGGTGCTGGTACACAGGCACACCTCCCGCGGCAGGTCCCGCAGCCACTCGGGCAGCTCCGGCGGGGGCGCGGCGGCGGTGGCGCTGCTGGTGCCCACGAGCCTACGCAGCGAGTGCAGCGGCCCGTGCATGGGGCACTCTCCGTTGCGGTTGTCTGCGCACATGTCACAACCTGCCGGAGACACGCGGGAGGGAGGGAAGGCAGAGGGTTAACCCGGTTCTGGCGGCTCAACCTCGGGTAAACCCCCAAGACAATAGCAACCCTGCCCAGATAAGCCATCTGCAAGGGAGGTTACGCCCTGAGGGGCCCGAGGCCACTAGGAGTAGGGGGAGAGGTGAACCTGAACCCCTCCCTCGGAATTCACCGTACCCAAATCTGGCTAGTACTAGGTCGGGACCCTGGCTGCCCCAAAAGCCTTCCGAGCTAGGTGCCTATGACCTCGTCCTTGTCGCTGAGGAACCGACGGCTCCCAGTCTCTGTCTGTCTCCCTCGTCCCTCGGTCTCTAGTCCCCTGTCCCTCTCCCGGATTCCCGCGGGTTCACTCTCTGTTGGGAGTTTCAAAGGGTATTTATCGTTGTACCATGAAGAAAGCGCAACAAAGAAAGCCCATTTCTTGCCCAATATCGGAGAAATTCTACATTGGTTGCCTGAGTATATTTGGTTTTCCTCTTTTTTTACAATTATAGTAGAGATTTTAAAAATCACCAGGTCAGGTGGGCGACCTGTCTGAGAGCGCCATTCCCACTCCTGTGGACCCACGCCCCCACCCCCAGCACCCAGAGACAGTCCACGCCAAAGGGTGGAGCCCGGAGCCCCAGATACCAGCCACCAAGGGAGCACGTGTGTGTGGGGGGCTCCCCCTCTGATGCCCTGCAGTGCCCACTCTGGGCATTCCAGCCAGGTGGGGATGGGTGGGGAAAGGGGAGCTACTCTGGCGGGCTAGGGGTGTCTATGCTTGCGTGCCATCTCTTCCCAGAAGCCAAAAAGGAACGAATAGCAAATTCAACGATGGGGTAATGGGTCTTTAATGATCTGGATAATGGTTCAATGGAGAGGGCCCCAACTCCTGCCCAAACGGTTGGTCCCCAGGGTAAATGCGATTATCTTGTGTTATAAACAGTTCTAAAGCCCTCTCTCTCGGCTATTCTCCAGAGCAGCTAGCGTTCGAGGGCACCCCCACGTCCAGGCCGGGCTGTGGACGCCCAGCGTCTCTCGACTCAAAGGGTAAGAGACCAGGCGGCCGCGGGAAGCAGGGCCTGCGGCGACTGCGCTGTCGGATCTCAGCGCCCTCCGGGTTATTAATGGGCCTGGCGGAGCCGCCGTGTCTGTGCCGGCAGACCTGCCTCAGGGAGATGGCCTCGGCGCCTGCTGGCGCAAGCCGGCCTCCCTGGCCCAGCCTCCCTGGGGAGCAGCGGCGCCCCAGCACAACGGAGCCCTGTGGCACTGGGCCTGATACCGAGAGAGTCCCAACAGGAGGAGATGGTGAGAGCTGGGCATCAGCAGATGCGCCAGGGCTTGGACTTGGGGGTGGGGGGTCGCCCTCGGGTCTCCAGGCACCTGTACGGGGCCTTGCTCCCAACCAGTCCTGGTGGGTCACCATGGATGTACCCTCTTCATGCTGAAACAGAGGAAACGCCCAAGGAAGTTATGACAAAGTAAGTCATTGAAGAACCTTCAATGAAGGAACACCTAACCTCAACCCCTCCTTTTGCTATTTGCTTCACAGTGGCTGAGGGTTGACTATGTGAGCCTCCTGTCTCAGAAGAGGGCTCCAACCTGCTCTGTCTCCCCTGCCAGCTACTCCTCACGCCTGCCAGTGAGCTCAGGGAATGAGGGGACCTTCTGACTACAGCTTCTTGTACGTGTCCCCAGACTTTTCAAGTGAAAAGCAACAACCTGTTTCTGCAGGTAGTGAAGTGTCTATGCCTCTGGACCTGGATCACACAAAGGCCCCCTCTTCCAGAATCACAAACTAATGTAAAAACTGTATCAGGCTCTGCTTTTGAGCCTAGGGCCTAGATGGAAGGTATGTCCACCCTTATCCACATGTCAACCCTTCCCGAACACATGCACTTCATACACCCTCTCAAACTTCTGACTGTGAAAATAAAATCTTCAAGACAAATGGGGAATGGAAAGACGATAATAACTCAATTACCAAGGACCAACTATGTGCCAGGCACCTATCTTGACCCAAACAATCACCCTATTATCTAAATGTCATGATTCCCATTTTGCAGATGAAGCAATTGAGGTTTCGTGAGCAATGTAACTTGACCAAGGACTAGAAACTAGAAAGTGGTGGAGAAAGATTCAGTCAGTTGCCTGACTCCAAAGCCTCCAAACCTAAAGATTTAGGAAAACTAATGAGAGCTGGGAGAATTTTACATTCAAATTTATAACTCAATTAATAGAATTAAAATATTTCACTGAAGTCACTATTTGGGGAGCACAAAAATGCTGTAGCAGGATTGAATTACAATGATCTCTCTCTCTCCTTCCCTCCCACCCTTATTTGGAGTTAAAGAGGATGAATTCATAAGTAAATACCATGTTTCCCTGAAAATAAGACCTAACTGGAAAATAAGCCCCAGCATGATTTTTCAGCATGACATCCCCTGAACATAAGCATTAATGCGTCTTTTGGGGCAAAAATTAATATAAGACCCAGTCTCATTTTCAAGGAAATACAGTAGATAATGTCCATACCTGAATTTTAGTGCCCAACTTCAGAGTTGACCTTTCAGCACCTTAGCAAAAATAGCTTAAAACAGATGACAATAAGCAAAGGCTGTATGTGCATAAAAATAAAAACAAATCACCCCAGGTTTCAGTTTAACTAACTTTCCCTTTCTGGTTGGCTCAATGAAACAAAGGGTGAGAAGCAAAAGCGTTTAGTATTCTCTCCCCTAACAGTTCATACCAGAGATTCTGTCAAGTTCCAACATTTCCACAACATAGAACATCACATCAACTACATCAATAATAAAATGAGGAGCGAAAGTACCAAATTCAACCACTCCTCCTGCCCCCCAGACAGCAAGCACACTCCCGATATTTGCTCGGCATGCTCGGCACCGTAGCACTATGGATAGTCCTTTCTCTAAGATGTTCTCTAAAGCTCTCTTCAACTTAAGTTTCACTTGTCTCTACGAGGGTGTTGGAAAAAACTTAATGAGTAGCATTTTGCAGAGTGAAAAAGCTGATGCTCTCCCAAAATCGTGAAGACTACATGCATGTTAGGTCCACAGCAGACGAGGCAAGGCCAATCCTCTTTAATTAGTCCACCCAACATGAGTCGTCTTAATTTACAAACCACTTCATGTTATATCAAAATATTCTGTTAGAAAAGTTGACCAATTACATCAAAATACATGTTATATCCTAATGTTATTATTTTTTATTACACAAAACCTCCATCACAGAAAAAAATTTGGCTTCCGACTTATGTACCGGAGTCCCAAAGGAGTGTGAGGATGTTTAAAACCAGTAACTGATTACTTGGGGTTGACAAATGTGGCACAAGCAGACAAACATTCTCACAGAGTGTTTTCTAGACAGCAAGCCATAAACACCTACATGAAAAGGTTTGAAGGAGAGTGGGCTAGATTCCCAAAGTACACATATATGATATATAATACATACATTACACACAGCATTCCATGCCAAGCAATACATAATACACGTCTATTTGTATTCATAAAGAGGAGGCAAATAAATGTTCCTACTTTCTCTTAAAGTCAGGGTAAGCTTTTGTACAAGTTCATAATTATTATTCATAAAGGTGTTTCTATATCTGTGAGAAATGCCATAGTCTCCAAGCAAGACACTTTGAAATGTCAGGGAATATACCAGATCATGGTCCCTTTTCTATCTTGAATAGATCTGTTAATGTTCCTGTTTATGGGTCCCTGAATAAGGGAAGGAGGCACCATCAAGTTAGACTTTTTCACCTACTGGCTTCGGCAGACCCCGCCAAGCGGAGGGAAGAGCAGACTTTCACTCTTCATTTCACATCCTTCTGTATGGTTTGAATGTTTGTACAGGTGCCTGTATTACTTTTGTAATTGAAAATGGATCTAAAATAGATATGGTAACAAAACAGGCCATGTTTTTTTCTGGTATTTTCATTTGTCCTTCTAGGAAAGGCGAACTATAAAACGTTTCAGGGCTTTAAGGTGTCTAGAAAGGCCGACAGGTGTGTGTGGGCACAGGCGGAGCTGCGACCCAGGGAAGCACTCCGCACCCACACGCCAGGCCTTGGGTTCTCAATGCCTCTTTGCGGCCTTCGCCTGCCCTCACCCATCCTCTGGCAAGGGAACCAAAGAGCAGCTGAAAAGCCTGCCTCCCTGCTTGGGCAGCGGTAACGGCTGGACTATAAATCCTCCACAAGCGCTGCTGAGGTCACGGCCCTCAGTCCCGCAGGCCGAGCCCAGCGGAGCCAGCGTCCATTGATCTCTGCCCGGTGATGCAGCCCCAGGAGTGCCGCCTACTGGCAGCGCCACGTGCACTCTGGGTGCCGGCCACCGAGGCACCGGCGGCAGGGTCGAAGGCGGCTGGCCGAAGGGGCAGAGGGCAGGCGGAGCTCTGTAGCTGGGAGGCTCCAGCACCCGGGTTCACACACCACCCTCCTCCCCAGCTGCTCCCGCCCGTCCTCCCGGCACTCTCCCCCAGCCGTACCAGCGCAACCGGCCAGATGGGGTGGCGATGGGCGAAGCACAGGGTGGGCGGTCCGGCTGCCGGCTGGGGTCCCCCTGCACCTAGTCTGCTTCACCCCCTTCCTGCCAGCGAAGGGCTTTCTTACAATGCCAGACGTGGCCCGCGCCACCTTACTCCGGAGCCCCAGCTGCGCCCTGCCACCCACCAGGCCGGCGTCTTCCACCTGGCAGCGGTCTTCTAGGCTCCTCGGAGAGGGTCTAGAAGCAGATCCGGAGGCGAAGAGGTTTAGCCTGGCCACCGGGAAAGGAAGCCCAGAAGCTTCCTTTGTGGTCGGGCCCCCGCGGGAGGCTCAGCTCGAGCGGAACCTTCTCGAGGACTCTCTTTAGGCGAGTTTAAAGCTCCTGGCAAATCGCGGAGGCGCGGGGTTTTCCCTGCTCAGCCGGGCTGCCTGCTGTGCTGGGCCCTGGGACCAAGAGGGAGAGACAAAAGGGGGAGGGAAAAAAAGAGGGGGGAGGACATGTGTATTTTATTTGTCTCCCAATAACTGTATTAATAAATTAAATGGGAGTGCCCGTGTGTGCTGGTGAGAGAATATTGCGCTGAGATAAACCTCGCCGGCCCTGCCCCTGCGAGGCCCGCCATATACAATGCGGAGATGATGAATAGGGGACTGCCGAGGAGATCGAAACGGGTCTGGGCTGGCTCCACTCGCTCCTACGAAACTATAGGGCAATTAATTGTGGCTTGTCCCCTCATCCTTCATCTCCTAGTGGCACATATCGATGGAGATTACTGCTGATGGACCATTTTATCACCTTAAATAAACAGTCGCCACCTCTTCTAACCCTCAATCTAATATATGGCTCTATGTTCAGTTTCAGGGCGCTAGATAAAGAATGATGTAAAGTAACTAAATCATGTGTGTTATGGGATGGGGCTGGGCTTGCACACGAAAAGAGAGAAAAGAGAAAAAGAAAAATAGAACAACACCAAAGCCCACACACTGACGCCTAGCCTCCCTCCCACTAGGGACCCCGTCTGAAGTCTACGTTGCTCCATTGCCATTGACAGCAGACAGTGGTCTGGAGGAGTGAAGAGAGTATGCGGCAAAGCCCATTGGTGGGTCACTGGGCTCACGAGCTTCCCAAACAGAATCTGCGTTTTCCAACTGAGTGGGAAGAGATTAGAAAGTCAGAAAATACTTGCTCTCTTTTATCTCTCTCCCTGACCACTCAACTGGTCACACCAGCATTGGGGCCAGATTTCCTTCTCTCCCCTGGCCACGCTCCTCAAACCCTTGGAAAGGGTGGCACTACCAACTAGAAAATGTCAGCCCATACTCATATACCTGGGTACATGTAGCGGGGCTTCCCGAAACCCGGAGGAGACAGAGACCTCCAGCGGGGAAAGTGGCTGAGTGACCTGACTCTCGGCAGAGACTTGGTGCGGGCTTAGCTCCTGCCTCCCTGCCAGATACCAGGGGAGGAACAGCTTCACAAAAAAGGTATTAAAAGCTAATTGGCTCTGCCTTCTCTGTACAAACACAAAAGTCAGGTGCACCCCCCCCCCCCATGGCCATTTCTCCCTGCCTTCCAAGAGTACTGACAGGGTCTCAAACAATGCACCAGAACCAGAGAAGAGGCCACTGCCACAGAGCCTGACGGAATCAATGGCTTCAGGCAACCCAGCAGCAAATGAGGGCAGTAATACAAGAAGAGAAAGAAAGGGCCCTATCCCCCAATTATATTACACACCTCCCCACCCAACTTTAAAGAGGTGAAAGAAGAGGCAGCTAAGCATTTAAAGCTTCAGTGGAAAGTGTACTTCAATCATAGAATAAATTGAATACATGAAGTTAGATAACAGAAATACATTGGAACAGCTCACTCAGGGTAGCGTGTATAGTTTCTGCTGTTTTTAATTCTTTTTGTGGTAAAGAGAGCTACAAGACCTTTCTCTATAGCACTTGCCATAGATGCCAATAAAGTTTCAAGGTAAAACTACTGTTACTGATTCAGTGTTACTGGCTTGGTGATCCCAGACAAAAGTTACTCTTCAATAGGGAACAGAGAAGTAAGGAGGCACCTTTCTTTGCCTTGTAAGAAAAAGAAAATGACTCAATACAAAGTAACAAAATGAAACAATGCTGAGTGGTCACTTCATCCAGTTTTTTTAGAAGGAGATGGCAAAACACCGAAAGGGAAACTAGGGGAATATATATGTAATAAATGAATAGGTGCTTCCCTTCTGCCTGCCTCTCACACCCCCTCCCCCAAAAGGTGGGGAGAAGCTCTGTTTTTCACTTTCTTTCAAGTAACAAACATAACAACTTTCCCTGCCTAAGGAAACAGTTTCCCATAATATGCATTTCTGATTTGTTTTGAGTGCCTAGTTACATTAACCTCAATCACTTCTTACTTCATCTTTGTAAAACACATCCTATGGTGTAAAATGCGTGCATATATGCTTGCCCAGAGAATTTCCTGAAAAAACGGGAGACCTGTTCTCCTACCCCACCCCTGCTTTCTATTTTCCTTCTCCATTGCCCTTACATTAGGGAGCAATGTGAAGTGAAACTCTAATAGGACACTGTGACTTCCTTTCCTTTACTGTCTTTTCTCCTGAATTTTGCACATTTGAAGCAGTCCATTCATCGACTCAAAAAGGAGATACCAGAAGATATACACAATAGGAATAATTTAAATAAATCATACTTCATTTCCTCTAGCTAGAGAAAAAAAGTTACCTAGACAATAAATTGGTTCAAATAGCCATATATTAATTAGGAATCTATCCCAATTCTTTCTCTGATTAGTCTACGTTTTTCTCTGGTGAAAATATATTGAACCTCAAGACTGCATTGTAAACAGTATAGGGAGCTCAACACAGCCAAGGCTTTGGGGGTGCAGTGCTGGTTTATTTTCCAGCACTGATTTCATTCAGAAGAGAAACTGCAAGCTTGATGAAGCATTCTCAGCCCACAGTGACTACACTTATACTTAGCAGTAACAAACGCCTTTTCCAAAGTATTTATCTCTTTATTTCACATTTTTAAAGAACTGCTTTGAAAGCAACACATTCAAGAAATTCATTAGGCGATAAGTATTTTTGAAATCCATTAAGACAATATAATTTTAAAATTTTTGCTGAAACTGTGAAATACAACTGTCTTCTTAACTGCAGAACAAATTCAAGTGGAAACCTTCATTTTAAGATAGTACATTACTCTCAAATTATAGAAAGGAAAAAAGAAAATATCACTGCTCTTTTTATTAGTAATAATGAGCTTCATTAGAACAATTTTCTCCTATCATTATGAAAAGATTAATACACCTAATCACGAGGCTCACGCCCAGTGTTTTTTCATCAAAGTAACAACTTTGGGAGTCCTTCAAATAACTATAACTGGGAGGTATTTTGCTTTTAAACGAATTAAGTAGTTCACGGAATGGCAGACATTCTGACAGAAGGGACTTATTCAAACTAGAATAATAATAAGCGTTTATGATCAATCTTTCTCACATAGAAGCTAGACGAAGGAATAAGAGGAAGAAAACGGTGAGTGCTTGACTTTTCAAATCATGTATTGCTTTTCAACCTGACTCTTAACCTGGTGTAATTTTCTTTCCAGAGGTCTCTGGAACTATATTTAGTACTTACCCCAACACGCTAGGTGTAAACATAGCTTAAGTTCTGAAATTACCAAAAAAGATGATGATATAAAGCAACAGACATTCTTGGTCTTCATTTAGCCTCCTGCTTCAAAACCTCAAGATGGTACTGTACTTGTGAAGAGCGTTTGAAATTCTGAATATAGGAACCGAAGCTGGATGAGACCTGACGTTTACTTAGGTATTTGCCACTGGCGTGCGGGACAAGGCGGGTAAGTTTCTTATACTAAATTACTGTTATCCAATTTTTAAATATAAGTAAGCCATCAAGCGTGGCTACGGATTGCAAACGTTTGCAGGGTCCAGGGTGCACAAAGAACGTGGGAACCGCAGGGAACGACCCTACCCTGAAGACAGATTTTTTTCTTACTAATTAGATGACATTTTTCTTTTTTAAATAAATAGTAGACCTAAGAATAATGCCTGCCTGCAGGGAGAAACTGACCCAGTATCATCCAAAACTCCTACTCCCGCGAGGCCAGGCCAGCCAGCAGCTCCGGGCCGTTCCACCAGACAACTCCGAGGCCCAAAAATGAGCCGGCGCAGTTAATTCCAGAAGTAAGGCAGAGATAAGGAGAAACAAGCCCTGGAATCCAGGCTCCCCAGAAACTCTGAGCCCCTCTCATGTCTCCCCTTTGGCCAAACCAGCCCGTTCTACGGTCGCCCCATCGCGCCCTGCAGGTAGTTGACCCGCCCGGGCCACTGTCCCGCGGGAGAGAGGAGATCTGAAAGTCCCAGCCCAGGAGCAAATCTTGTCCGAAAGGCTTGGGGGTGGGAAGCAGAGGATAAGGGAGGGGAAGCGGTAACCCCAAGGTGCCACCCGGCCACCCCATCCGTTCTCCTCCCTCCTCTAACGCCAGAAAACTTTTGCCACAGTGCTCTAGGATGTGCGGACCCGCAGCCTGGACCAGCCCACCACCTGGGGTCTCCCTCGTCTGACCCGCCTCCCCGACGGGCGCCCGCCCGGGACGGCGCCGGCGCCACGGGAGAGAGCGCGCGGGCAGCGGCTACGTACGGTTGTTGGGGTCGCTGGTGTGCTGGTTCAGCGGGATGATCTCCATGCGCTGCTGGCCGTACAGGTAATAGTCCAGCTCCTCGGCGCTGCAGCGGAAACGCGGCGCGCCCCGGCCATCCCCGCCGCCGCCGCACTTGGAGGGCCCCGGGCCCGAGGCGGCGCCGAGGCACAGGTCCTTGGGGGGCAGCGTTTCTGCGGCGACGGCGGCAGTGGCCAGAGGCGCGAACACCGGCAGTTGCGCCACTGGCAGGGCCGAGAGACCGGCCAGCGCGGCGGCGGCGGCGGCAGCAGCGGCGCAGGAGGAGGCGGAGGAGGCCGAGGTGGAGGAGGCCGCCGAAGTGGAGGAGGCGGAGGAGAGCGAGGCGGGCCGCGGGCGCAGGCTGTCCGGCGGCGGCTCGGCGCGCTCGGGGGGCGGCGGCGGCGGCGGCGGCGGCGGTTGGAGAGGCTGCGGCGCGCCCAGGGGACCCGCGGCGCCGCCGCCCTTCAGCGGGCCGCCGCCGCCGTGCGGGAAGAGTTGCTGCCAGTGCTGCAGATAAGCTGGGTCCACTTTGAGAAAAGCCGAGCCGCCGGGATCTCCGGGCTTCAGCATGTCCGACGCCTCAAGCTGGGGGGCAGAGGGCAGAGAGGAGGGTGCGCGTGAGCCGGACCCAGGGCCTGGTGAGAGTGGCGCGGACCGGACGGCCGCCGAGACCCTGCGGCTGGAGCCGGAGTCCTGGGCTTCGCCCGGTGCGGCGGCTCCCTGCCCACAACTCCGCTGGGGCGCAAAGTTTACTCTGCAGCCGCGGCGCGGCGCGGAGAGAGCTGTGTGCACGCTGTCTGGCCTCTCAGCCCGAGGCTGCCAGCTCCCACCCTGCACTGTCGAAGCGAGGGCGCTTCCCCGCAGAACTCGGCTGCAAGACACAGCTCCCGCCTTCAGCCGGTGCCCGGAGCCGACCCGAGCCGGAGTGGCGCTGCGCCCGAGCCGCGTTGGCCTCCCGCGATAGGAGGCGGGTCAGTCTCGCCCCCCGCCCCCCGCCCCTAGCCTGGGATCTCCAGCCTCCTGTCCCGGGGGCCCAAGACCCACAGCCCCAGGCGGACCAGCCTCGCCTTACCTGAAAACTTGGAGCCTCCGGCGGGTGTGCGTGTACGTGTGTCTCGAGTTTGCGGGAGCGTGTGCGCCCCAGGTGCGCTACATTCCCTAGGGTAGCGCGGGAGGAGAGCCCTAGAGATCCGGCCTCCCGGAACCCTGCCGGGAACAAGGGCTACGGAGGCCCGCGGAGGGCGCGAGAGCAGTGCCGCGAAGCGCGCGGGAGCGCGGGCGGACCGGGGCTCCGGACGGAGCTGCCGTGGGTTGCTGCGCTCGGGCCGCGTCCAGGCTTCTCGGCTCCACGCTCTGGCAGCCTCCCGGCTGGACACGTGGGTTTTACGACAACACAAAATACAAGTGTGTGTGTGTGTGTGTGTGTGTGTGTGTGTGAGAGAGAGAGAGAGAGAGAGAGAGAGAGAGAGAGAGAGAGCGAGAGAGAGAGAGATGGGGGAGGGGGAGGGGGAGGCGGGAGGCAGGCCCGAAGAACCAAGGGGAGGGGAGAGGGAAGAAGGAAGTTCTAACTCGGCTGGATGCACAAACTGCCCGTGCGCCTCTCCCGCACAAATACCTCCTTCGCTGTCCCACCTCCCACTTTTTTTTTTGGCGTGACGTCTCCCGCTCGCCTGTTGTCTCTTTCTGTCCCATGATATGTCTTTTCTAGGTGCCGGCTCACTGTACTGATCCTGAAAGCAGGATCCTGAAAGCAGTGGAAATGCGGAATGCATCTTCGCACGCACTCGGGTGTCCGCATCCGGGCAGGCGCGCGCGGCCGAGAGAGTGGACCAAGTCTCGGGACCGCGTTTGCGCTTTTGCCCCGCTCGGTTTTTCTAGGAGTACTGCTGGGTACCAGAGGCAACTAGCCCGCCACGCAACTTCTAAGATGAATCCTGGGGTTGGGGGAACGGGTAACTGGAGGGAGTGCGGGGGGGTGACGAGTTGCGCGCTGGAATGAAACCTTCAATCCACTGCGGAGGAAGCAGGCTTTGTCCAGATGGTAGACGTGAGACCGAGGGTCTCTAAAGGGCGGCTGGTCCTGGCAAGACTCAGCCTGGCCGCGGGGCGGGGAGGCGGCTGCAATGGAGTCTCACCCACACCACGCAGCGCTCAGCCCTCTCATTCTCGAGTTGTCTTCCTGGGGGGCTCGCTCCTTCTCCTTGTTGGCATCCGAGGCAAGTATTCAGAGCTACGTCTGGTAGTGTAATACAACTGTTCCCAGACACGGGCGAGGCTTGTTTGCCTTTGGCTGCCCGGGGCTGCCCCGGAGGGATCATGTATAAGTCTTTCACCCCAAAACCTGTCGTCGGAGGAGCAGGGTGAGAGCGCAGCCCCACCCGCCACCTTGCCCACTGCAGCGGCTTGGGCCATGCCCGCCCTTTCATGCATGGTCTCGGCGAATTAGGAACCCGCCCCCAGCTCTTGCAGGTAGTGATTGTACTCCGTTGGGGAGGGCGAGGACAGGGAGTGTGAAAATTGACCGGCTCAGGCGCTTTCTCCTCGGAGTTCTGTCCACACATCAAAGAAAAGAAGTGACATTCGTCTTTGCCCAAACAAACCAACTTATTTAGCACCCGCCACTCTGAACAATTACTAGCCATTCTTTCCTGATTTCTGTGTGTTTCTTTTTGTCTTCCCCCCACTCATTTCTTCTGAGCCTGGGAAACGCGCAGTTTAAGACTTCCTCCGGGGCTCGCGCAGGATGCCTCAATGCTGCTTGGAACAGCGTTGGACCGAAAATGTTTTGACTGGCGTCGTTGTGACAAGGTCATCAGTCATCCCTGGATAGATTGATAGTACCAAGTTTAAGGCAGACACCACGAGGGAAAACCCACGAAGCTGTGGACCTCGAGGCTAACCAGGCAGGCTCCTCGGGCTTTGAACAATTCCATTGGAAGGAGAGGGTGAAGTTCTAGGCCCGTTTCAATTAATCTGCACGCAGAACTGCCCAAGAGTGGCTGTTAGACCACGAGAGAAGGGCCAAACTCTTTCTCACACTCTCCAGGTTCACTGCTGAGAAACGAAGAGACTTCGGTGTTCTCAGGGAGAAACGGAGCACCGGGGACGGAATCCCGTACACTGTGAAAACGGTTCCGCTGCCTTCTTGTTTTTGCCAAAGCTGGCTACTTAATAAGCAGTTGTTCCTCAGGACTGGCCGTCCCCCAAACACACTTGAAAATCTCGAGAGGCTAGTTACAACAACTGCTCCTCAGGCCTCATGCCGCCCACACTCTGGGAAGCCCGGGGGCAGGGGGGTGGAGGGGCAGGGAATAGGGCTGAGGAGCTCATCGTAGTAAGATTAGCTGACCAGTTAGTGAGCGCTTTCTACATGCCAGGCGCGGGTAGGCGCTTTAAGTACATTTAGTCCACCGAGCAGCCGCGCGGAGAAGGCATTATCATTAACCCCATGTAACAGATGGGGACACTGAGGCTCAGAAAAGTTAGAGAGAAGTTGCCTAAAGTCAAGCCGTTAATGAGTCAGATTTAAACCCCAATCAGTGAGGCACCAAGTGCATTTTCCTGCTCACCCTGGCCAAACCTCTACCCTCACCGTCCAGGCTGCCGCCAGAAGGGTGTGGGGGGAGATGTGGTTCCTACTGCTCCTGGGACCTGGGAGAGAAAAAGAGACAGTAACTGAACCCCGTTTTCTCCCTTATGCGTGTGTGTGTGTGTGTGTGTGTGTGTGTGTGTGTGTATGGTGTCCCAGACTCCAGGACTCCCCAGGGTCTCCCGGGGAGTCGTGGTGATGGGACTCTATGCCCAGAGGCCTTAGGGAACTCGCAAGTAGGAGGTGGGCGAAAGTTCAGTGGGGCGTTCAGAGGCCCCAGAGTCCAGGAGCTCAGGAATAAAGTCTCAAGGGGAGTGCAATGGTTGTTCGAGCACCCCCAGAGCCGCCCTAGTGGACCAAGGACGCGGGGCGGGGCCCCTGTTGCGACCATAACCTCCAGGAGGCAGGCGAGGCTTGGCTGAGGTAGGGGTCAGCCGGGTCCTCCAAGCCCCCTCGGGAGAAGCGCAGCGAGCTCCGTAATCAGGACAGCAGGAGCTCCCCGGACGCCACAGACGCTGCGGAGGCCGCTTCTCACCCAGCTGATCCCGGACCCGCTTGGTCAACGCTACCCTGGCAAGTCACAGGGGTTTTTAGAAAGGGAGCCCACCAACATGCACCCATCAAATCCGCTCCCATCTTCTTCATTACTTAGAGGAAGACCGCGGAAACAAATCACTTCGACCACTTAGAAAGCGATCAAACCTTTATAAAAATCCATCGCTCCCAAATCGATGGGTGAATATTTGCTGGGAATTTGTTCCAGAGGAATAAATAAGGAGCGTGAGTGTATTAAATGCAATCGGGGGGACACGGTGGTGTTTTTCTTCATTGATTAATGACCTCGAAAATAAAACAAGTGGGAAGAGGAGCTGGGGTCGATAAATTAACTACCCAAATTCATCATTTTCTCGAGCAATTTTTTTCCCCGAAAATTTTCCTTAGGAAGCCCATTGTACCCTTATCTGGGAGGGAAGAAGGGAGCTGGGGACCAGAGCAGAGAGGGAGTGACAGGAAGGGGCAGGAGAGCAAGAAGAGGATTCTGTCCGGGATACCCTCTATCTGATTTCGTTTGACATACAATTTTCACGTTTGCCTTTCATATTAATTTTTTTTTCCTGATGGAGGAGGGGAACAAATGGTCGGTTGCCTTTGACAGGACTCCAATAAAGGATTCAACAACTCTCCTCTCTGCCCTCAGAGCTCCTGCTTCTAGGTTTAAGGTCATGGGTGGCTGAGTTAATAATTCATTAATATAGACATTTATTCAGAAGGGTTCTCTGAGATCCACTCTCCCGGCATCCTCCCAGAGATTTATTTTCCTGAGAAATGGATCGGGGTGGAGTGGGGGTGGTTAGGCTGCAGGTGAAAGGAGGGGAGAAGGAATAAAAGGAAAATGTTGAGGCTGACCACCGCTCGGAAGAATCTTTGCTCACCCAGATTAGTGGACAGGCCCCTCTCGCCTGCCCTCAAAAACTTGGTTGAAAAATGTGGCATCTAAACTGTACAAGGACCCTGGCCTTCAGTAGTCAGTTTCCCTACTTCTACGTCTCTTCATTCACACTTATTCAGAAAGCTCCTTTACTCCACGCTTTTCCACAAGAAGAGCCATCTAACTGAGGACCTTGGAACACAGGCAAAAGAGGAAATCTCTGGGAAAAGGCTACCCTCCACCCCCCATGAAGTTGCCAAAGGAGGTCCTTTGTAACTTGCCAGACCTGAAATCTAAAGGAAGCTCCACTCCTAGGGGCACAGGCAGTTTCTGGTGGATGCTCTATCCCCTCAGAAAGGGACTACGGTGGCATTAAAACAAAATAAAACCAAAAAGTCCACATCCTGATGAAGTTTACATGGTGGTGGGGGAACAAAAAGTAAACAATAAACAAGTAATTGTCAGATAGTAATAAGTGCTATAGAGAGCAATAAAGAGAGGATAAGGGGAAAAGAGAATAGTAGTGGAGGGTGTTACTATTTTAAATGTAGTGGTCAGAGAAGTCTTCACTTATGAGCTGAAATTTGAATAGGGACATAGCAAGAGGATGCCAGTTTTGTGCCTAGAGGGGGCATTCCCTGTCCTAACCTATGGCCCAGGGGCGAACACAGTACAAGGGGCTTCTTAAAGATCCCGCAAGGCCCTGGGTAAGGATTCTGCCTCATCAGGTCAGCCCCTGGCCACACTTGGCTCCCTTTGCTCCTACCTCTTCCCACTTGGTTCCCACGAGATGCTGTGAGCTACTTGATATCCTTTCAAATACATCTGTTCACTGTTTACATCAGTTGAGGTTGCCTCTGTTGCTGGCAACTCATAGCTTTACACAGTGAACCTACTCCCAACTGTCTGGGCCTGTGTCTTCCACAGTTAAATGATGGGACTAATGTGGCTTCCTATATTAAGCTTTTTATGAAGCAGCTACCAAATTCTCTACCACCCATACTATGCCCCACCTCCCAGAAGCCATGAGTCTAAGGTGTATGGTGTGTGAAATGTATTGAGTAACTGAAAACAAGAAAATCCACGTCACATATTTTAATCACTGCCGTCTTCCCATTGATCTCTTTGCATCTTCACTCCTTTGCCCTTACTTAGTGACAGAAAACAGTGCCAGCTACCATGGGAAAGAAAGGGTGTGAGACGTACGAAGCATGAGGTGGAAGGCACTGGAAAGCATAGCATGCATAAGTCAGCTCTTTCCTCAGATGGTACAGCATGAGCCTCACCATTCCTCGGAGGCCTTGGCACTTTATCCATGTCATCGCCTTAGCTTTCCTCCAGTCACAATAGTACCAGGAAGCCAAGCTCCTCACTTTGCCAGGTCAGAGACAGCCTCTGGGGCTGAGAGACCAAGCTCAGCCCATTTCTGACCACTGTCTTTCATCCTCCGCCAGGATAACCGCAGACAACACCTGTTCACTTCACTTGAAATGCAGCTGAACCCTCCAGCTCCTTTCATTCTGGTCACCCAACAGCTGTCACTCACACAATGCCTCTCAGCCACCCCAGGCCTGATTTGGATTTGACCTGCTGACCTCGAGGTGAAAGGCTCTGCAGTCCATTACCAATCCCTGGGGCCAGTTCATTCTCCCAGGAAAGCCTCTAAATATATCCTTTCCGTTTCTAGGGAAATCAGCTATTATTATATGCAAAGGCCTTGTGAGTTTAAAACATATCGGGGCTGTTCAGTCCCATAAAGATTTCATGAATAGCCATTGAGTGAAAAACAGCTGTTCTTTTTTCTTTATGTCTTGACAAGTAAAGAGAAATAATTAGACGAAGAACTATCCCTTCAGAAACTCATGTATTCCCTTCATATCTCCTTTACATCCACCCTTCCCCCAGGAATTTACTCTTCCAGTTCTCTAAGAATCTGTAAGAATAGATAAGGCCAATTGAAGTTACCTGCAAATTAACAGCTATACATAATATCAAATGTGTACCTACTGTGTGCAAGAGAGTATTGGTAGGGATCTTTGGGATGATCTCCTTTGAAGCTCTTCCAGCAAATGCTACCTAGTTCTAACAGTCTTCCTTTAGTTACCAGATTGTTGCCTAAATTAGGTGATGCCTGTAGGCCTTAGGTTGTAATCAGGATGAGACAAGCATATTGCAGCACATCTGTTTGAAATTAGGAACAGATGCTATGGTTGATTCACATTCTGAGGGTTGGTGGTTCCTACTGCATGGTGGGTTCCCCTGAGTGCCTGGCCACTACCTCTAGGATCCAGGATGGCTTCCAGCAGCCCCATGATTGAGGGGGCCCTGAGGTCTTTCCCCCCAGGCCAGCCTGAGGTAACAGGACCCATATGCTCCCACAGGGGTTCTTCAATACACCTGTGGGACCCTAGGCAGCCTGTCTGCCCCTCCAGCCTACACTCTCCTGGCTGCATTGGTGCCTGCCCTTACCCTCCTCTGAATTAGGCAGTCAGAGGATGACACTAAGCCTTGTTTTTATTGTATTCTTTATGGTGAATGTATGTTCTCTGTGTAAGAGCCTCTCAGTTAAAAAAAAAAAAAAGAACTACCCTCAGTTTCCTTTTCTGAACCGGAAAACTTGCCTTTGACCAAAATAAAGACACCTGCACATTGCTGGGTGAGACATCAATTGAGTGAATTGCAGTGCCCCGCCTTCAGTCATCTTATGGTGGGGAAATCTTTCAGAGATTCAGCCTTCGCTCTCCACCAGAAGAATTCCCTCTTCTGAACTCTTTTGCCACTTACTAGCTCCATCAGGATCTGGAGCCAGTAAATGGCAAAAGAGTTCAGAAGAGGAAGCTATTGGGTGTTAGGCTAGGAGACAAACATGCAAAGCTTCACAAAGGAAATGGGCCATAGAGATTTTCTGCATTAAGGTGGGTAGAGAGGAACTGAAGAAAGGCACTCTAGGACCAGGAAGGGCCTGAGCAAAAACCCAAAACATGACCCTACACAAATAAACTGGGAGGCCCAGGTGACTTTTCTTCGTCCATTCATGAGAATAACAATTGGATGGATGGCTGCCCTACAGCCAGAACTCCATCTCCATGGGGTCCATTCAGTCATATTCCATAGATTTAGAAAGACGTTTTTATGAGAATGTCCTGAGCGAATATGCTTAAGTTCAGGTCTGAAAATCAACTCACTATTAAGATAACTAAAAAACCGTTGAGGGCTCCAGAATGAAGCCATCAGCACAACAGAAATCACACTGGACCACGATTTGATAAGCTTGACAATGCCATTTCCTGCCTCTGGATGGCACAAGCTATAATGCTCTGACCTGCTCTTTTTAAACTGTAAGTAACTATGAAATATACACATACATTTCGTATGGAATATGGAATAAAACTGAGAGAAGTTTAAAAGACTAGTGATCCAGATCCTTCTGAAGTAAAAACTGTATAGGAAAATGTTTTAGAATAGGCAGCTACATTTCCTATATGGTTTTTAATTACAGACTAACTATGGTTAATCTCCCTTCAAAAGAAATTACAGAAAAATGATAAGGTTCTGTAGACTCAAAGGAAAAAAAGTAATTTTTTCACTGACAGAATTGCCAGATTCTAAAAAAGAACTTTAAAAAAATCTTCTCACGATCATACAATACATTCTTAGTCCATTTTTATAATATAGTAATTGACAAGTGACACTGGAACATTGATTGGAAAATCAACATTTTGAAAATTCAGTAATTAACAATTTGGCTTTTTAAAATATTGGTAAGCTTGACCATGTTTGGGGCATTTTCTTTTTCACTGTCTACATTGGCAAGCATTATTCAGTTGAAACATATGTTTGGGTGGACAAGTATTTTATTTGGCAGCAACCTAATAGTTTAAGTATAGATTTCAAAATCAAGTGTTTGCTCCATAAGCAAATGTTTTCAAACAGAAGCATTTCTCACAATTGTTTCCTCAAAAAATGTTTATCTTGGAACCAGTAGACAAGGCGAAACATTCTAGTAAACATTTTCTGTAAGTCCATCACCACTATTCTGTCACCTTCAAGAGTTTCTATTGGTCATATTCTCTTAACAGATTTCCATGCGTTGCTTTACTAGGCTAGCCCCCAACAATGTTTTGTAAAATAAATTAAAGCATGTTCAAAATGATTTTTTCTTGGTAAAAATGGATCAGAAGTACATGCACGTGTACCAATGTTTCATTTCATTTGTATAGATGTCATTTTACTTGTGATATGATTATTGGCACTATTTGTCTTCTCATTGCCAGTTGTAGAGCTGTGAAAGTGGGTGGCAGGAGCCCCTCTGCTCCCTTCTCCCTGACAAAGAGACAATCAAATGAGTGTGAGTCTCTGAATGACTGTGGATGTATGTGTGAAGATAGAGAACCACTATGATTTGTCCCCAAAACCTGAGAAGAATGTTAAGAAGAATCAGGGATAATATCGTCTGGTTATATTACTGAGGACTCTTTCAACTACAGGTGACAAAAATTAAATTAAACTGGTAATAGCTTTAAAAAAAAAAGGATTCAATGGCTTATGTATGAAAAACCAGGTTATAGGGTTTCAGGTATACAAGATGGATGGATTCAGAGGTTCAAACAACTTCATGAAGTGTCAGTCTTTCTCTTTCTTCATCTCTCAGTTCTCCCTTCCTCTGCTCTGACTTTAATCTCAGGCAAAACCTACCCAGCAGCTCCGAGTATACCTTATTCTTCTAGATAGCAATCCCAGGGAAAAGATCACTCTTTCCCAATGGTTTCAACAAAAATTCTGGAGCTGAGTCTTAACAGGCTATTTTGAGTCACCCAGCTATCCCTGAACTAATCATTGCACCCAAGGAAATGGAGTGATTGACTGGTCAGGCCTGGGCATTTGTCCTAACCAAATCACACAGACTGAGATTGGGCAGGAAAAGTTTTCCAAAAGAAAACCAGGGTGCTATTACTAGAAGAGTGGGAATGAATACTGACAAGGGAATAGAAGATGTCCCCTCCCGTACAAAGGTTTTGCCTTTTTATAGGGAATACTGCTATTGGCAAGCCCCGGGCTGGTCATAGCAAATTTCTATCCATTTCTTGTATAATGGGCACAATACTTGGCCTTCCCTTCCGAAGCCACTGTAAATGTCTCCTTGGAGCAGAGTTGTAACTAACAATTTTGGCTCCGAGAGCAACTCATCCTATGACACACACCGGAAGTTGAACGATGCAGCTCCCATTTGCAACCCTCTTTTCCCTGCTCACATTCTAGGATTGATTTAGAAGTAGCCAATACAATCTAAGTTGAAGTTCTTGGGTGAAACTTCTAAAAAAGATTTTTAGAAAAGATAACTTCAGCTGCCATATCCTTTAGACTTTTGATTTTTGTCCTTTGCCTCTTCCCATTTTTTCCATCCTGGAACACAAACACAGCAAGGGGAGGTATAGAAGTTATCTTGCAATGCTGAGGAATAAAGCTACAGGCTAAAGAGGGAAGAGCCAGGATATAGAAGGAGCCCAGGTCCCCTGTGGAATCATTGAGCTACAATCCTAGCCTTGGACTTTCTCCTCTTAGACCTCTTATTGAGCAAGACAAATGAATACTCTGCTGGCAGTCAAATGCAATATTAACCAATATACAAACCTCTAAATCATCTATGTAATTCATGATGTGGTTTACAGAAGAATTTCATTAATTAGGCACACCACCTGGTGGCTCCCTATTTTTATGAATAATTCTTGCTAATTAGGTGCTAAGCTCATAGTTTCTATGCTTTGGGAAGATGTATACCGTTACCATGTTTCCCTGAAAATAAGACCTAGCCAGACCATCAGCTTTAATGCATCTTTTGAAGCAAAAATTAATATAAGACCTGGTCTTATTTTACTATAATATAAGATTGGCTCTTTAATATCATATCATATCATATCATATCATATCATATCATATCATATCATATCATACCATACCATACCATACCATATCATATCATATCATATCATATCATATCATATCATATCATATCATAGGTCTGTACCCCCACAGACCTCATCTGTAAACCCCTGGTGTTGTTATGTGTATTCACTGTGTTTAGTTCTGTTAAAATAGTCATAGAAAGCCCTATCTATATGTTATCTTGTTACATAGATTACCTTTTAAAAATTGTTTTAAGATTTATGTCCCCTACATTTTGGTATCTTAGAGGTAATTCCAGTTAACACATACTTGGCAATGAGCATATAGCATGTAGACACAGATTGTTACTTGTTCCAGTTTCCTGTTTTCCCCTCCCACTTCCATAGGGTGGGGACAGTTGGCTCCAAGGACAGTTGGTACTTCCAAAATTATGCCACCGGTTTCCTCATTCAACTCTAGCTGAAACCCAAGGTTGCTTATATTTTTACCTCTAAGTGTTTACGAATTGCAAATATACCATATAGAGATAGAGAGAGCGAGACTGTGCTGTCGGGACAGTCAGTGTGACATCTCCAAGTTCCCCTTGAGCATATACCTCATCCTTCCCGTTGCAATTTGATTCCAGCCATTTTCAAGATATTCATTCCGATGTTTGGACTGATCTCTTAAATGCACATTTACTTGCTTTGGCTGAATATATTTGCTCTTTGACTGTAAGAAAAAGCCGGGTATGAAATCAATAGTTATGATTGAGAACATATATATTCCACATGAAAAGAAATGCCTTGGGAGAAATATATGCCATTCAGAGTCCATAACAAGTAGATTAAGTAGCAGGCCTCTGTCTTAATCATTAGGACACTCTTCTTGGAGTTAACTGGTTAACTTAACCCCTCCCCCTCACCCCCAACCCAAGTCCATGCTGTTTGCCAGGAAATGGACTGAGTTTAAGGATAAAGATAAATACTTTTAGCTAAAATTTATTGAGTATAGGCTGTGTGCCAAGTCATGGGTTAAGTGCTTTTAATGTATTATTTCATGTAATATCCACTTTGATATGAGTTGCCTTTTAGGAAAACATTTAGGTTTTTTCCTTTATAGCTTTACTACCTAAGATTGTATCTCTAAATAACACACTTCATTTCACCTGTTTTTGAATATGATGAATAGAGTCATACTGAATGCTTTCTTTAAAATCTTGCTTCTTTTGCTCAAAATTATATTTGTAAGGTTTATCCACATGGTTGTATGTGATGCAGTTCATTCATGGTTAATGTTCTTTATTGTAAGAATATACCATCATTTATCCATTGGACATTTGAATTGTTTTCATTATTTGGTTATTATGAAAAATTCTGCTATGAACCTTCTGAAACCTATATCCTGTTACATATACATACACGTGAGGTTCTGTATGGTATAGACCCATGAGTGCAGCTGCTGGACCATGAGATTTATGTATTTTAAACTTTACTAGAAACTGCCAAACTGTTTTCCATAATAGTTGCATTAATTTGTACTCCCATAAGTAAGGAACAGAGTTCTTGCTATACCATACTTCCTCAGCACTTCAAATTATGAGTTTTTAACATTGTTTTCTATCTGGTGGCAAATTTTGACATTACTGTAATTTGCATTTCCCTGATTACTAATAAGTTGAACAGCACTTCATATGGTCATTGGCTATTTAGAGTTTTCCTTCTGTGTGGTGCCAATTAACGACAACATGATTTTTATCTTGGGTTGTCTGTTTTTTAGAACTTGATTCACAGAGGGGTCTTTTGTTCTCATATAGTCTCTTTATAAGAAGTTTGTCAATTATATGCATTGCATATAATTCTCCCCTTCGGTGATTATATTTTCACTCTTTTCATGGGGTCTCAATTTTAATATAAAATGTTAATCAATTTTGTATCATCAATATTCAATGCTTCAGTAAGAAATCTTTATCCTGAGGACATGAATATATTGTATCTAATTTTTTTTTCTAGAAAATGTATTGTACTTCCATTTCCAGCCAAGATGGAATAACACATATTTTAGGGTCCTGCTCAAGTCTTACTTTCTCCAGGTAGCCTCCACTGCTCACGATCACGTTTCAGGGAGCTCCTATAGCTCTTACATCTGGGTCCCTTTTTGGGACTGACATTCTGAACTGTAATGTATTATACTAAACTCTAAAATATGTGCTAGATTTGTCTCTCTAATAAAATGATAAACTTCTGGAGACTAGGGATTGTGACTTTAATTTTATATACCTCTCAGGACCTGACATGCCACAAGGCATATAAAGGCTCTCATTAAATATTTGTTGAATCATTGTCGAATGAGTGTGTGAATGAACAAGAGTGACATAAGTAAACATACAAATGAATGAATGAATAGTCCCCAAGCCTCCACCACATGAAGGCTTGTTAGAGAAAAAGCCAGAAGGGTCGAAGCCAACAAGTGGCTCATGATGGTCAGAGACCATGGCAGGGGTAGAAGATGGGGCTGGCAGATCTAGAGAGAGACAGAGTCTGAGGCCAGCTCCTCTCTCTGCATCAGGAGAGTGTGTTTTCTTGTGCTCTAAGTATACAGAGATCACACTCTTTCACAATGCCAGGCATAAATCACTGCAAACTGAATTAGCTCCCCCTTAGTATCTGTTTATATTCCTAACTCTTTCCTAAAAAAGAGGATCTGTGCCCCTGAAATCCCCCATGGGGCCCTTACATAGCCCTCTGGACTTGTTGAACTACACCTTCGTAAACAGTTCTTCCAACGAAAGAAGGAAAATTAAGGGATTCCTCCCTTTCAATGGAATAACTGATGAAATGATCACATTACCATTATCTCTTACAAATCTTCCCTATGGTCTAATAATTTCCATTTAAGACCTGATAAGCAGAAGCAAGAAGTGTGTGGTCCATTTTCTTTTAAATAGGAAATGCCAGCACACGTTGGTGGATTGGCAGAATGCACTCATATCTCACACACAAGTGATGCCGCAACATTCTAAATGAGGTCCACTGGGTGTAATAATGGTGTGGAGAAACCTAAATATAAAACATTATGTGATCTAATCGACACAGAGGAAAGAATCAGGAACTTGGCCAGTCCTTGCAAAGCTCCAAATAATCTGAAAGAGTAATCTAATTTTGAACTACATGGCTTTCATGAATTCTACATGGAACACAGAGTTTGGAAATACCAAGAGACATCAGCTCCTAGAACAATGAGGAAAACTTTCTTTAATTATCTATACCCAATTTCCAGATTTCTGAGTGAAAAGTGAGCAAATATACACACTCAGAAGGAAACCCTGCACAGTTGAATCGTCTGGTATTACGGTGGAGTGGGGAATGTGGTAGGCTGGTATAGATGGAGGTCTAATAAAGAAAAAAAAGGTGAGGATGAAGAGTAGAGAAGTCCTCTCACTTCTCTGAAGGAACAGAATGCCAGGGGCTGGGAAAATTAAGTTAGGAGTCTTCTGGGAAACTTTCACTGTGCCAGGCATTTCAATGCTTTTCCTGTGAAGACTTTATTCCAGTAGATGTAACACATATTAGGTCTGACAATTAAGTTCGTGAACTCATCCTAGAAAAAGTGCTACATACCTCACTGCTGAATATCACTATGGTCACCCTCAAAGTACTCCCCTTGGGAAGTTATGCACCGATGCCAGCACCTCCCTTCAAAGCAATTTTGGAACTTTCTCAGAAATGGCCATCAGCGCTGTCATCGTATCACCCTTGATGTCCTGAATGTCATGAAACTGTCTTCCTTTCAATATTTCCTTTATCTTCAGGTAAAGAAAGAAGTCATTGGGGGCCAGATCAGGTGAGTAGGGAGGGTGTTCCAATACAGTGATTTGTTTACTGGCTAAAGCCTCCCTCACAGACAGTGCCGTGTGAGCTGGTGCCTTGTCGTGATGCAAGAGCCATGAATTGTTGGCGAAAGTTCAGGTCGTCTAACTTATTCACGCAGCATTTTCAGCACTCCCAAATAGTCAACTTGGTTAACTGTCCAGTTGGTACAAATTCATAATGAATAATCCCTCTGATATTGTAAAAGATTACCAACATCGTTGCAACCAGTTCACAAACTTCATTGTCAGACCTCGTACATGTATCATGTGGAACCAGTGCCCTGGTCACAGCTAATTGGACCAGGAATGGGAGACTGACCCCATTACAGCTCCTCTGTACATGACGAGGTAGCCTTGTCCATGATCTCTGCCCAGAGACAAAGAGCTGGAGGAGATTGGTTGACCAGTTAGATCTTTTCTCTTGGGTAGTATGCATTTGAGATAGAGTCTTTGGGTCTATAAGAGCAAGTTCTTTGGAAGAAGAAAGCAAGAACCTGAGTTTCCCTGTAGTAGCATAATTCAAAAGTGAGGAATAGAAAGATGACAGTTGTTGAAGGAACAATGTGGCCCATTCCTAAAGCCGCGTTGGTTCTTAAAGGACGTCATAGCCTTAGTGGAGCAGGGCTCTTTAAGGCATCCTGAGTGAGGCTCCTTCTTTTCCACCTGAACTGCCCACAACATACTACATACTTATTTCCTACCTGGAGTCTTTGGGGCGCACAGAGGCTGTTCAAGCATTTCTTGTGCTTATTTCGCCACAGATGAAAACGCAGCCCCAACACCTGAAGAGTATATCCTTTACTTATGGTAGGCATATAAGTTCCTTGGGCACAGGGGTAAGAGTGTCTCTTCCTAGGTAGCAGTGCCTGGCACATAGTAGGACTTCAACAGATAATTCTTCAATAAACAAAAATTGGATTAAAAAAACTTTGATATGTTTTCCTCTCTATTGGGGTCAAAAAAAACACCCCATCTCAACTCTGCCATCTCACTAGCAGCTGGCTGACAGCTGTGAAAGTTGAGTCCATGGGCAGGGCAGATGGAAGATATGTCTCAGAGAAGATGCGAAGTTTCATCCTGGGCAGGTGAGTTCCCTGTGGGCTTCTAAATGTATGTCCTTGATAGGTCCAGTTGCAGTGGGCAGAAGGGGTCTGATACAGAGATTTTGGCGGGGGATGGGAGAGGGCCTGGGAAAGCCAGGCTGGGCTGGGCAGGCCTGCTCCTTCTCCTTTCTTTCCTCTACTTTCCTCTTACTCTTGCCACCTTCTTCTTTGAACATTCTTGCTCTTGAGCTAAGAAAAGCAAACTTGATCGAATCAATGGCAAAGTCACGTCTATTTTTTTTCCATCAAATACTTTATAATTATTTTTTCCCTAATGCTGGAAATAAAAATGTCCTTAGGAATGCTAAATGCATTACTATTGAACTCTTTGAAAGGCCTCATCACCACTACAGTCCTCTTTGCCAGCTGAACTCGAGCTGCACTGGCCTCTTCACTGTTTCTCCAAACAAACCGGTACATTCCCAACTCAAGTCCTTTTCACTTGCTCTTTCTTCTTCCTGGAATTCCCTTTCCCCCTGTTCCCCCCATTCTCCTATCCTCATGGTTCAATCTCTTTTCCCTTTCTGGCCGTTATGAAACTCACCTGCTCAGTGAGGCCTGCCTTGATTTCTTCCTTCCTTGTTTATTCACCTCCTTTGCTTCATTTTTCTCCATGGTATATAGAATTATTTTATATCGTGATGCTTTACTTAGCTATCTCATTTAGTGTCTGTCTCCCACAATAAAACGTAAGCTCCTTGAGAACCAGAGCCACCAGGTGATCGTGGGATGGCTGCACGGTGTCAAAGGCCACATGCACAAGTGATTGCATTTGTTTCAATGAAATGAGATCAAAACTGAGTGGAAAGGTCCTCAAATGAGATGAAGTGATCAGCTATGTTCTAAAGCCTTAGCAATACAGTTTGATACGAATTTGGAAAACGTGGTAAAGAGGAAAATGGCAGCCATGACAGAAGATGTCAATCTTTGGTGTTTGAATCCCAGTGAAGTCTCTTCAGACATTTGTTACATAGGAGTAAGGAGGGACTCTCGATAGATACAATACCAAAGTTACTCCATCACTTCAATGTTGCCATGTTACTGACCATGAAGAAAATGGAAGGAGGAAGTTGGATAGCACCTTTGATTTTCTATGGGCTGAAAGTCTTCATCTTCATCTCCTTGTCTGGATTGAATGTAATGTATGTTCTATAATGTTCAGGATAACCCGCTACCATCAAACTTAAATTAATGGCAGGCAAAATGAGAGAGATTTGAGAAAGGAAAATAAGCATTAATGTTTCTGTAGACTAGACACCTAGCAAAGTTAGTAGAGTGTTTTCTATGAACAATGCCTCCAAGGATCTAGAATTTGAAATGGTCAAAGTGTGCCTGTCATCATTTTCGTTATGACAATGCAAGATTTGTAATTCCAAAGTTGTTGAAAACGTTATTGAGGCAGGCTGGTTTTAACAGTCCATATGTTGTGCTAGAAATGGATCATGAATTACCCATGATTTCTCTTCATAGAACACATGTATACTCTTCACGGAGCACAATCTTCATTAGACTACTTTCTTACAGTAAAAACCAGGGCAATTTTCCGAGACAGAAGGGCAGTGTTCCTGTTCCGCATGGAATCTGAGCAGAGTCTCATCTGGTGCGTGTCAAGACATCTCCTTTACATGTTTATGAGGTGCTTTACATCTGAATATGTACCTGGGATGAAATCACATGCTAACATATAAGCAGAGGTACAAGCGGAGACTACTGGGCAGTAACAGAAAAAAATGTGTAATTCTATCTGGCTGCCTAGAGAGAAGAGGGAAACATTCATAGGTTGACTAGCACATCCAATTAGCAGAGGAGGTAAAATTTGTCTGTTTCTCACATATAGCATTTGCTTATTCAATAAACATGTGGCTTTTTTTTTTTTTTCAGGAGGGCACAGCTCACAGTGGCCCATATGGGGATCGAACCAGCAACCTTGGTGCTACCAGCACCATGCCCTAACCAACTGTGCTAACCGGCACCCCTAACATGTAGTTGAATACTATCTCCATGCCAGGCCTGCTGTAAAATGTATGGGGTGCAAACATGAATAGGGATAGTACTGGCTCGCAAGACGCAGCTGTCGAGGGTGCATTGCACAAAGGTACCTGGCAGTTTCCTTCAGAGGCACTGAAGCAAGTCAGGAAAACTAAGTGATATACAAGGTATTTAGCCCATGACAAGGTAATAGCTTGTGACAAGAATGTGACAAGAATATATCACATTTAAGAAAATGTAAAATAAAAAAGGGAAGGAAAAGGTGTAAGACAAGACTTCACAGTTCAGAATCTGACATAAACAATTTGAGAGCAAAATGTACAAAGAGGGACTTTGCAAATTCCTTAGCTCTAAAAATCAAATTGCTCAAGTAATGTCTATCCAATTTCACCTGTTTGTTTAAAGATTGGCTTTTAAAAACATGATAATAATTTCTTCTTTTTAAAGACCTCTCCTGATAGCGGTGATAGCAAGAAGTGGTTCTGGATAGTTTTAAGGCTCCCAAATTTCAGAACCTCCTACCCTTTAGCCCCTATTCATTGGAAAAGAAATGGACTTTTCTCCAGTCTTATACAAAGAGCTATGTAAACATAGCTTTAAAACAAGTCTCCAGTCCTCTCCCACCCCTTCTTTTATCATCAGAATGTGGTACCCAAGACTCTTCCCATATGGGTATTCTGCTGATGTTTAACTCTTGATCATGCCTTGGCAGGAGCACAGAAGTGGTGGTTTTGTGAGAAGCAAAGGGGGGTTGTGCTAAGTTGAATAGTGTCCCCCCAAAATTCATGTCCATTTGAAAGGTCAGAATGTGATCGTATTTGGAAATAGGGTCTTTGAAGATGTTAGTATTTAAGTTCAGATAAAGTCCTATTGGAATAAGGTCCTATTGGAATAAGGTCCTAAATCTAATGACTGGGGTCCTTATAAGAAGGCCACGGGTAGATACAGACATGCTATAGAAGATGGAGGGAGAGATTGTAGTTATGTTACCAGAAGTCAAGGAACACCAGGTGCCCCCAGAAGCTGAAGGAGCCAAGGAAGGATTCTCCCTAAGTAAATTTGAAGAGAACATGACCCTGATGACATCTTGATTTCAGATTCCTGGCCCGTGAATATGAGAGAATAAATTTCTGTTGTTTTAAGTCACCCAGTTTGTGGTACTTATTGTTACAGCAGCCTGAGGACAGTCACATAGGGGTCATGAAAAGAATCACCGTTACAAGCAAAACACAATAAATATCCATTGAAAGAGTTAATTAATTAATTAATGACTCTTCACCAGTGGAATGACTGTGTCCCACCTCCCCTGCTGCAGTAAAAGTACCAAAGTAGACCCACACCCTCCAGATGAAATTGGCCCATATTTGAAAGTCAGCACCGGAGGTTGTGAGTTAGGGAACTGGAGGGAAGCATTGCCCTTGGCCTCCCTAGGCCTGCTGTAGGGCTAGAACAATTTATCTGGAGTCTCAGAAAATGGGTACAAGGCTAACGTCTTTGAAATCACTTACCAAAACCACAGCATGAAGCATACAGAGCTGGCTTTGAATTCCCACTCAGAAATTACGGTGTGACCTTGGGCAAGTGTTTATTCTCTTTGAGTCCTGGTTTCTCTTGTCTGAAAAACAAAAATAAGGAAACACTGAACTCTTACTATCCAAGTATTTACCATAAAACCTGCAAAATCCTTCCTCCAAATTGCAGAACTGCTCTAAGTAGAATGGCGCAGCGTATGTCCCACTTTGCCCCAGAGAGTTCTAGTTTCAGCTATTATCCCAATGTACTTATTAGCAGCTCCCTTTTCAGTCACAAAAATTGTCCCAACTTGATCATGAGTTATAGGACCACCCACGTTTTGAGGAATTCTCATGGACACGGCAGGGGAAAAGTTACGTTGCACACCTGACCTAGACTTGAGCAATTAGAGAGCATGGTGGTCATACCTCAGCCACCACCTTAGAGGCTTGCATTTTCTGTTATTTGCATTCATTGTGTGTCTTTAACAGATATGCACATTGCTTATTTTCATTACTGTTCATTTCAGTGTAGAAGGCCAATGTAGTTGGCGTGTAATACTGTATAGTATTGTATCAAACCCAAAATACCCACTGATGGGTTTAATGATTAGATGAGTGGTGCTTGTCATGCTTTAGATGGTACAGAAATCCTCTACGGATTGTTATATAAACATATGTTTAAGATGTTTGGGGATAGTTGAATCAAATTGATTGACATTTTTGGATAACCCTGAAACGTATCATTGTTTATATTTAAAATAACACAATATAGTCTCTCCCATTTCCAAAAATCCTGTCTCGGGCACATTTTCAGGAGCAAACTAAAGTGATAATGAGGGATACTTACTTGGTTGGGTTGTGAAAAGTAACCAGGACATACATATGTAAAGCACCTGGCACACAGTGGATGCTCTGTCCCCTCAACTTGAAATAAAAACATTAGGTAGAGAATAGAATTTCAGCCCCCAAGCTCAGTGTGCAAAACCAATCACTTCATTTATGTATATTGTCAGTGCCTATTTAGGCCAGGTGACAGAAATGTAGTGTCACTTGGAGGATGCTTTCAGCCTTCCTCAGGCTTGTGACAGGACATCCTGGGTTGCGCCCATCATGCCAGGGCACTGGGTGTGAGACACCACTGGCTCCGGCTCCTTGGTCACCAGTTCACACCTTCAGAGTCGGGGCTTCCCTTGCCACAGCATGTGGTTCCTTAAGTTCTCCTGCTGATTCCTGCTGGGCACTACTTGGGGTCCAGGGGCTGCATGGAACAGCCTCCCGTCATCCCTGCCTCCTCCCTGCTTAGTTCCCAAACGCTGCTGTAACACATGACCACAAACTCAGTGACTTAAAACAACACAAATGTATTATCTTACAGTTCTGGAAGTCAGAAATCCGACTAAAATCAAGGCGTCAACAGGGCTGGTTCCTCCTGGCAGCTCTCAGGGAGAATCCACTTACTTACTTTTGCCACTTTCTGCAGGCAACCTGTATTCCTCAACTCGTGGCCCTTCCTCCATCTTCAAAGCCTGCAGCTTGAGGTCATCACACCTCCTTCACTGATTCCCTCTAGTAAGGCTCTGAGGTTTATTGCATCCACCTGGATACTCCAGGCTAATGTTCCCCATCTCAAGATCCTTAACTTAATCCTAGCTGCAAAGTCCTTTTTGCCATGGAAGGTAAGATATTCATAGATTCTGGGCTTAGAATGTGTAAATTTAGGGGAAGGTATTATTTGGCCTCTCACACCCCACACAATTTGTTCCCTCCCTGGGGCCTCCCAGGCTCTCCTGGAAGGCAGGGCACAGTCCCCTCTCCTCTGCGACCCACAGTCCTCTGTGTTCACACCCACCTTAGCTCTCCCCATCCCCACCCCAGACCAGGAAAATCTTGGGGAAAAAATCTGTTTTTCAAGAAGGTGAAAGGTAAGCCTCGCCCTAACCCAAGCATTTTGTTCAAACCCAGAATCTTCTAAGCTCCCCTAAATATGAGCTTTTGGATCTCAGAAACAAGTAACTTATAGCGAGCTCTTGCTTTTTGGCCAGTCACCCCCTTTTCCTGAGATTATGTATTGGAGCGAACCATCTGATTAAAAGGAGGGAGGTAAAACGGGGAAACGTGAGAAAAGTCTGTAAATTAATACGTCAAAGTATTATTCAGTCACATTTGCAAAAGAGCATAGACGCTTCTGAGGGATACACACAGAGGCACATCAAGGAGAGGTCCCAGAGGAAACCCGCCCGGACAGCACCTGAGCCTCTCCCTCCTCTCGTGTCTTCTCACCCTGATTTTCACTGCAGCCATCACCTCACTTGGCTCTGGGAGCACCCTGCTTCCCCTTCAAAATATTGGCCCATATTTGCACAAAACCTTTGCCCATGTTTTCCTTAGCACACCTGAGACAGGCTGGCACATTCATAAAGAACTGGACTCAGTACCGAGACAGACAAAAAGGAAATAGCTACACAAAATACAAACAGTATAAAAATTATCATGACGCCCTGGGGCAACTGTCTGACCATGCTATTCCCCTCTTGCTCGGGAGGCTGCTATACCCAGCTAAGAAGCGTGTCTGGCCTTCTCCCTTCACGCCCACCCTCGCTGCCACCCCATCCTCACTTCTCATTCCAGAGCAGGTGCCACATTATCCTCTGACACAGGGCAGCCAACTGAACACCTCCTCTTCTTCCTAGTCCAAGTTCAGTGGGAGTCCATGCTCCCAAATCTGCCACCCACCCTACCACTCAGCCCTGGCTCCGCATCTGAGGGGCACCCCAGACTAAGGACAGCACCAGGGTGACTGACAAATCAAGAATCTCACCACCTGTGGAGAATTTTATCTTATTCATAGGTAAGGATGACCCCTGTCACATACAGACACAGAGCTCTACAATATAAGAAAAATCTCGAGAATGTGTAACTATATTTTCCCTACATAATTACACACCTATGGATCAGGGACGTAAATTTTCCAAAGGAGCAAACATGGAATTCTAGGGGAGAAAGCATAATTTACATTTTGAAAAGAGAAATACAGAAGCAAACCAACTTTTAAAAGTGGGCAAAGGACAGATATTTCTCTAATGCAAAGGAACAAGCACATAAAGAGATGCTCAACATTATTAGTTATTAGGGAAATGCAAATCAAAACTACGCTAAGATACCACTTCATATCCACCAGGATGGCTATAATTAAAAAATGAATACACATAGAGGAAATAAAAACTGTCAGTGAGGATGTGGGTAAATTCAAACCTTCATACATTTCTGATGGCAATGTAAAATGGTGCAGCCGTTGTGGAATACAGTTTGGCAGTTCCTCAAAAAGTTAGTCATAGAATTATCATATGACCCAGTATTTCCACTCCTAGATATATACACAAGAGAATTGAAAACATATGCCTACGCAAAAATCTGTACATGAATGTTCATAGCAGCATTATTTGTAATGGCCCCCAAATTAAAACAATCCACTTTCCATTAGCAATAATTAGTATTATTTGAACAAATGTCCAAATGTTCTTAGCAGCACTGTTGACAAAAACCAAAAAGTGGAAACAATCCAAATATCCATCAATGGATAAAGAAATTGTAGTATATGCATAAAAGGCAATATTACTCATCCATGAAAAGGAATGAAGTACGGGTACAGGCTACAATGTGGATGAACCTCAAAAACATTATGCTAAGTGAAAGAAACCAGACACAAAAGGTCACATAAGGTATGACTTCATTTATATGAAATATCCAGAATAGGTAAACCCACAGAGACACAAAACAGATTGGTGCTTACCAGGGACTGGGAGTGACTGCCTAATGCGTATTGAGTTTTCTTTTGGGGTGATGAAAATGTTTTGAAACTAGATGGAGGTGATGATTGCACAATATTGTGAATGCACTAAATGCCACTGAATTGTACACTTCAAAATTGTTAATTTTGTGGTATATATATATATATATATATATATATATATATATATATATATAGAGAGAGAGAGAGAGAGAGAGAAACCAAAAATATATATACACATTTTAAGAAAGGAAAAAAAACTGTATTAAAATTATGCTGATGGGAACCACTTTGAGCACCTCTTGTAACTGCAGAAGTCAAACATGACTTGTAGTCATCTTTTGTTATCAATATATAATTGACTATTACAATTTAATACAGTTTTTTCCTTTATTAGAATGTGTATATATATTTTTGGTACCCTTTGTATGTGTGTGTGTGTATAATGGAATACTATTTGGCCATAAAAAAGGAGAAAGTCCTGTAATTTGTGACAACATGGATGGACCTTGAAGGCATTATGATAAGTGAAATAATTCAGACAGAGAAAGACAAATACCATATGATCTCACTTGTATGTGGAATCTAAAAAAAAAAAAAATTAAACTCATAGACTCAGAGAACAGATTGGTGGTTGGGGCTGGGCAAAATGGCTGAAGGGAATCAAAAGGTACAAACTTCCAATTATAAAATAAATGTCATGGGGATGTAAACAAACAAAAATGTTAATTTTCACGTTATGTAAATTCAATCTCATTTTTTTCCTAAAAAAATAAAGGGAAAAAATACAGAAGTAGGGGTAAGAGGACAAGAGACGGAGTCCTGATTCCAATGCTTATTAGCCCTTTCACTACGAGCAAGTAACTTAAACTCCTCTGAGCCTCAGTTTCTTCATCTGTAAAGGGAGATACTTGCACCAATATTTGTACCTCCTATTTAATAGGGTTATTGTAGGAACAAAATGAGATGTTGTTTATGACATTTCTGCATTGTTTTGAGGTAACAGTCATGAGAATGTACACTCCGTGAGAATATCCTAAGCTTCCCTTCATATTTTTCACAAGACCCAAGTTGCGGTAAATGTACTCACAATGTTCTACTTTTAATTAATTTGTATTTTACAAAGGATTAAAATAGACCATTCTTATCCAAATAAGTAGGCAATAGCTTAAAAATTTACTCTAGAATATCAAGTCTCATTATAGGATTGACCTGGGGAAGTGGATAAAACACATCACAGATTCTTTAGGGGCAGATGACAGAAATGTGAGTCACTTTATATGCCCAACAGGCACAAATGACACATGGTTACTTGTGGTATATTAATGTCCCTCAGAGCAGGTTTTCACAATATTTTCAATTGAGTAATGACAAAGATATGGGAGGGGGGAGTAAAAACATCTTTAGTGTAAGAAAACATAAATAGGACTTATCTCACTTATCTCATTATTGCAAGGGCTTAATGTTTAGTTGCTCTGAGAGTAAAAAATGTGTTCTCCTCCAAAATTCAATCTGGCTTTAGTCTAGTCCAAATCAGGATAATAGGACATTTGACTTAAAAATACAAAATAACAAGAATCATCCACATATTAAAGGAATTAGGACATACTATCAAAAGATCAAAAGAACTCTCTCTTTCTTTCATACATAAGCAGTCTCAGAGGCATTTGGTAATAAGCAAGTGAAGTTGGATGAAATCATTGGGATTTTTATAGCATATTTATGAGGCTGGCAAATAGTTACTCTTCTCTGAGTTTACATCTCTGTACTATCTCCCCAATCTCTTAAAACATAGGATTTCACAAATAATCTGGACTATTTAAATACAACTGCTTTACTTTAGAGTGCCATCGTCATTTCATGCCACTGTGAGATTCACCATTTAATAATAAAAGCCTGTGCTAAAATTATTCATTATCCACTACATAGTAATTTACAATAAAATCCTCTAACACAAACCAGACTCATGAGTACACAATTGTTATGAATATAAGCAAAATTACAATAGTTTCATGTAACCAGAATATGTACTCTTATTGTGAAATTGGTTTATTTTTATTACTAAACACAAAGTGTCCAGCAGCAATCATTTCAGTCCCCCAAATTCTGTAAGCCCTTCAAAATTCTGCAATTGTGATCCAAGCCCAAAACAGGTGGTTCTGAATAACCAAGGGTCCGTTGTAGTTGCAAACAACCAAGGAGCCCTTGTAAACTCCAAATTTTGAGTTTCTATATATTAAGTTTCATATATGAATAGTTCATTTTTAATTAATCCTAGACATGTACATACTAAGAAACATTGTTGAGTAGCATGAGACAGTAAGTTGATAATATTTCTCAAAAGAGCTTAACATTTTAGTTAATATTATAATAAGTAAATATAACAATCCCATTAGCCTTTTTAAACTATTAAAAATAGTTTACTACTTATTACTACTTTCAAGGAATGCTACACATCAATAACTTGGGCTGTGAACAGAAAAGATCTAACAGTATTCTGTGCTTATGATGTACTAGGTTCTAATCCAAGACAGATGTGTACACACACACACACAATCCCATTTAACTCTCACCAAAATCTTGAGAAGAAGGTGTTACCGTGTTTCCCCGAAAATAAGACCTAGCCAGACAATCAGCTCTGCTGCATCTTTTGGAGCAAAAATTAATATAAGACCTGGTTTTATTTTACTATAAGACCAGGTTTTAGCTAATCTAATCTAATCTAATCTAATCTGATCTGATCTGATCTGATCTGATATGATATGATATGATATGATATAATACCGGGTCTTACATTAATTTTTGGGTCTTACATTAATTTTTGCTCCAAAAGACCTGATTGTCCGGCTAGGTCTTATTTTGGGGGAAATACGGTATTATCACCTTCTTTTTAGAGATTAAGATACTGGAGCTCAGAGAGATTAAGTAAATTGTCTGACATCCCATACTTAATAGGTTAAATTGGGGCTCAAACCCAGGGTCTTTGGACTCCAAAGACAAGCCTTATGCACCCAAGTGAATGAGTTAACCAAAGAACCGAGCATCCTGACATCAAACAAACCTCCTGGATACTGAGAAGAGAAAACCAGAACCAAACCTGTTCCTATAACAACCATGTTCCTAGCCCCTGCTATATGCCTTGCATCGTGAGGGGTGAATGAGACACATGGTCACTGCTTTCACCGAGTTGACATCCTAGAAGTGAATTAAGACACTAGGCCAGTGTGACTCAAAAGAAGTATGGAAGTGGCACTGATAACCTGTTGTAGGAGAAGGGCCTCTGGCTCCCAAGCGGGCTCTCAGGATGCCGAGGAGGACGCGAAATAAACCTTGTAATTATCTCAAGCATAATAAGTTCAACATGAGACCTTCGATTGATTTAAAAAGCGTTGATAGAGCACCAAACTAAGTGCAAGGAACCGAGCTGGGCCCTTCTTTTCATTAGGTATTTCAATATTTCATGCATCTCCTATTTCACACATACAGGCATCTCCTAAGAGAAATCTGTACTTCCATTGAAAGATCGCAGGAATTTATTCAAGCTCTCACTGATTATTCTAAGAGCGGTCTGGAGATAAGAGTCTCTTCCACGTGGGGAGTCTGCTTGGACTTGAGGCCATAGGGGCGGGGTGTTCCAGACCAGATTGCATGCAGGCAATGACCACAGACAGAATTGGGGCATTCAGACCGTGTCTCCCTCCGATGCATCTAACCGTGGAAACTCAATCAGGTCCAGAAATGAATCAATTTCCTTTGCCTGTGTCCTTAAATTTGATGAATAGAGCCTTTGCTTAGAGCTACTGAAGCTGCTATTCATCTCAGTTAGTTGCTAAATAAAACGTTGTTCTTGGATGTAATTCTGGTGAATATGACTTTGGAGATTTTTCATTTAACTATGTAAGTCCAAATTATTCCCCAAGTGATTCTACATTTGAGCTATTTTTGTTCCACATGCTCCATATTTTTTTCCACGTTAGAGACTAGGAATCTAGAAAAACCAGGTTTGCTTGTTGACTGTGAAGAGCATAAACCCGAGTACAAGTGCAAATTTTTGTGACAACACAGCTAAATTCAGCCTTGCTAAGATTGACTTTTCTATTCAATGCAACTTGATATCCAGGAACAGTTTTGGATCTTTAATGAAGAATGACAAAGTTTAAATAAACAAATAAGCCTATGTCTGATGAGAGAATCAGCAATTTTGACTTGAAGTAGAGGGTCTAGTTGAACCTTCTTCATATAACAGCTCAGCACCTTGTGCTGTTCTGTGGTTAATTGAAGGACTTGCCCATAGTCAACCATGTAAGTAGCAGAGGCAGAATGTCATTGGATCACGCGTCCTTTTTCTCCCCACTTTCTTTACATTTCTAAATAAATTTTAATTTTTATCTAGGTGAGGCATGCTCAGACTTTAGAAATCAAAAAGTCACAACTAAAAGTCTTCTCACAAAAATACCAGTCCCTCACCCACCACTCACACCACACCTCTGGTCTCCATCTTCAGAGGGTACCACTTTGAGCGGTTACTTCCAGCATTGACACATAGTTGTTTTTCTAGATCATATTTCAATCCATAAGTTTTATTATGAAAAATTTCAAAAAGTATATATATTTATATAACACATAGAATTATACACACATTTTTGATGAATTCTTGAAAAAGTAAGCTGCAGACATCATGGCACTTTACTCCTACATACTACCAAGTAATAATAAATATAAGATGATGCTGCCTTTGCTTTCTCTTTTAGACATTATCATGTGGCTTTCTGTAAAGGAGTTGAGATTTATTATAGTTTTCATACACTACCATCCATCTGTTTCACACATCTCTCATCCTCCCAGCATCGTTATAGTACAATTTGGGGTTAAATAGATTCAATGTCATATACTCTTTTTTGTGTTCCTGAAATTTGTACTTGCCTTGACTTTTCATTTGTTTACGTTCTTTGCTTAGTTTTGTATTAAGTCTTCTTACACCTTCCAAAAGCCTTTAAAACATTTCGTTCACAGACCAATTTCATCAGTTAATCAATTAGTGCACACACACAGAGTGTTGTTTTTTTTGTTTTTTTTTTAGACATCCTCCTAGAGAACTCCACTCTCCCTCAACTGTCATCCTTGAACTGCTTTGTCTAAACTCTAACTTTAGGTTCCCTGTCTCCTGGGTCTTGTGCTTGGTGTACTCCTTTATTTTGGTGAGACACAGCCTCTGAGAGTTTTTTGAGGGGGAAAGGTCAGCATAAAGCCCTATATCTACATCTTAAGTCACACTGTTTCAATCAGGACTGATCTGCCTCCTCACCTGGCGTGCAGCTGTCACCCTGGCATCCTGTTCCTAATTATCGTGAGGATTCCTGTCTCCCAGCTCCATGCACCATATACTGTCTTCCTCTTTCTTGGTTTATTTATACCCTTGCTTTGGTGGTCACAGTCTCCAGGAGCTTCTTGAGAAAGGGTGCATGGAAGGCAAACATTTTTAGAACTTTAGTGTCTGACAATGTCTCTGTTCTACCCTTGATGAATATTTGGGCTGCCAGTGCATCCAGGCTGGAAACAACTTCCCTTCAGAATTTGGAGTCATCCCTCTATTGTCTTTTAGCTTCCAGTGATGCAGTTGAGAAGCCTGAAATAATTCTGATTCCTGATCTTTTGTCAGTGACTTGTTTTTCCTCTTGTGTGTTCTTTCCTTCATTTCTCTACATTCTCTCTTTTTAAAGAAACTCCTATTAAAATACCTTAACATAATAAAGGCCGTATATGACAAACCCTCAGCTAATCTCATAATTAATGGTGAAAAACTGAAGCCCTTTGCTCTATGTTCAGGAACACGACAGGGCTGTCCTCGATCACCTCTTCTTTTCAACATAGTGTTGGAAGTCCTTGCCAGAGCAATCAGGCAAGAGAAATAAATAAAAGGCATCCAAATTGGGAATGAAGAAGTTAAATTGTCACTCTTTGCAGATGACATGATGGTATATATAGAAAACCCTAAAGACTCCACCAAAAAGCCTTTAGAAACAATCAACAAATACAGTAAAGTTGCCGGCTACAAAATCAATGTACAAAAGTCCATTGCATTCCTATGCAATGAAATCTCAGAAAAAGAAATACAAAAAATAATTCCTTTTGCAATTGCAGCAAAAAGAATGAAGTACCTAGGAATAAACTTAACCAAGGATGTGAAAGACCTATATGCTGAAAACTATAAGACATTTTTGAAAGAAATTGAAGAAGACACAAAGAAATGGAAAGACATTCCATGCTCATGGATTGGAAGAATCAACATAGTTAAAATAGCCATATTACCCAAAGCGATATACAGAATTAATGCAATCCCCATCAAAATCCCAATGGCATATTTTAAAGAAATAGAACAAAAAAATCATCGGATTTGTTTGGAACCACAAAAGACCCTGAATAGCCAAAGCAATCTTAAGAAAAAAGAACAATACTGGAGGTATCACACTTCGTGACTTTAGCTTATACTACAGGGCTACAATAATCAAAACAGCATGGTATTGGCAGAAAAACAGACACATAGACCAATGGAATAGAATTGAGAACGCAGAAATAAAACCACATAAATGTGGAAAGATAATTTTTGACAAAGAAGCAAAAAACATACAACAGAGAAAAGACAGCCTCTTCAATAAATGGTGCTGGGAGAATTGGATAGCCACATGCAAAAGAATGAAACTGGACTGCTATCTGTCACCATGTACCAAAATTAACTCAAAATGGATAAAAGACTTAAGCATAAGACCTGAAACAATAAACTGCAAAGAAGAAAACATAGGTACTAAACTTATGGACCTTGGGTTAAAAGAGCATTTTATGAATTTGACTCCAAAGGCAAGGGAAGTAAAAATTAAAATGAACGAATGGGACTATATGAAACTTAAAAGCTTCTGCACAGCAAAAGAAACCATCGACAAAATAAAGAGGCCACCAACTGAATGGGAGAAGATTTTTGCAAACAGTGCCTCTGATAAGGGGCTAATATCCAAAATATACAAGGAACTCATGAAACTCAACAACAAAAAAACAAATAACCCAATTGAAAAATGGGCAGAGGACTTGAAGAGACATTTCTCCAAAGAGGACATACAAATGGCAAATAGACGTATGAATAAATGCTCAACGTCACTAATCATCAGAGAAATGCAAATAAAAGCCACAATGAGATATCACCTCACCCCAGTCAGAATGGCTATCATCAACAAGACAAACAGTAACAAGTGTTGGAGAGACTGGAGAAAAAGGAACCCTCATATACTGTTGGTGGGAATGCAGACTGGTGCAGCCGTTATGGAAGGCAGTGTGGAGGTTCCTCAAAAAATTACGAATAGAATTACCATATGACCCAGCAATCCCTCTCCTGGATATCTGCCCAAAAACTCTGAAAACATTTATACATAAAGACATGTGTGCTCCAATGTTCATTGCAGCTTTGTTTACGGTGGCCAAGACATGGAAACAACCAAAATGTCCTTCGATAGATGAATGGATAAAGAAGTAGTGGTATATATACACAATGGAATACTATTCGGCGGTGAGAAAAGATGATATAGGAACATTTGTGACAACATGGATGGATCTTGAGAGTATAATGCTAAGCGAAATAAGACAGAAAGAAAAAGCAGAGAACCATATGATTTCGCTGATATGTGGTGTATAAACCAAAAACAACAAAAGAACAAGACAAACAAATGAGAAACAAAAACTCATAGACACAGACAATAATTTAGTGGTTACCAGAGGGTAAGGGTGGGTGGGGGGTGGGAGATGAGGGTAAGGGGGATCAAATATATGGTGATGGAAGGAGAACTGACTCTGGGTGGTGAACACACAATGGGATTTATAGATGATGTAATACAGAATTGTACACCTGAAATCTATGTAATTTTACTAACAATTGTCACCCTAATAAATTAAAAAATAATAATAAAAAAAGAAACTCCTATTATTGGAGCTTCTGTACTAATTATCTAATTTTATTATCTTAATCTTCTAGTTTCCGTTTCTTTGTGTGTGTTTTTTCTATTTGCTGGAAAATTTATTCAACTTTCTTTTTTAACATTTCTAATTCCAATCCTAATACCACTTCTACTCTTATGCTTTTAATTTTTAAAAAATATTTTTTATTTCTTTGAAAGTTCTTGGGATTTTTGTTGTATTGTTTTTTGGGTTGTTTGTTTTTCCAATTGCACTTGTTCCTTAAATACAGTATCTCCTCTTAACGCTCTGAGGATATTAATGATCTTTTTGGTGTTTTGTTTTGTTATTTTGCTTTCTTCTTTGATTTCCCCTATTGGTGCCCCACCCTGCCCCCCTCCATCCCCGTTGGATTATTTTAGCTTCTCTCTTTAGGGTATGCAAAACCCCTCAGATATCTGGCAACTGTTGACTGTCTGCTTATGTTTAATATGGGGAACCAGAAAGCTGATTGAAAGTTTTCAGATGGTTGGTTTGCGTTTCTCCATGTTGAGCTTCACTGTAAAATCATCTGACTGGGTTGTTTGCTGGGGAACTTTTGGTATCAGTAGCTTTATGTCTTTCCTCTAGAGTTGGTCAGTTTCCAGCTGGAATATTTTCTCTCTCTCCTGCACTGAAGGAAAAAGGCTGGCTTCCTGTGTTCTGGGAGTTAACTAGAAGAACAGGCTGACAGGACTCATCATTCATTGCACAAACATTAGCTTAATTTCCTTGCTTTAATACGGTAGCCCCTTCTCTAGCCCTGCCTGGCATCTCCTAGTTTACCCTCTGCAGGGATTAAACCTTCAGTGTCGTGCTGGGTTGGGAGAGGGGCAGGTTCCCAGGGTAGAGGGGCAGCTAGAACAGACGTCTGCTCATTTCCACAGCAGCTCTCCTCATGCCTCGTTATTTTGCTCTTCACCTCTGGTTCCAGAAGTCCCTGCTCCTGCTGCTGTCTTTTGAGGACTGTGCATGGAAATCAGGTTTGTTCTCAGCTTTCCCCACTCCAGGTTTAGAGTTTGGTTTCCTGCGCCTGCGAAGATGCCGCCTGTCCATCTGCTTTCCAATTTACAGGATGCTATTCTTATCCCCTGTTGTATTCACCCTGCCTTGGTGAGTTTATCTTCTATTTTAAATCTCTTCACTGTAGTTTTCACAGGGTTTCAGAAGGGAGCAAAATTAGACAAATGTGTTCAATCTGCCATATCATCTGGGAAGCTCTATTGTGTTTTTCTCTAGTCTGTTATAAATATTTTCCTAATTAAGTATGTAATTCAAGGTTATATGATAAATATAACTATGATAGTTATATAAAACTTACCTTAATCAGCTAAACTAACCATATCAGATAAAACCAGGGGTTCTGAAGTTTAAAAGGAAAAAGTGGTTGAAAAAAGGAAGGAAGAGAAAGAATTTTAATTTAGTATTGTGCATGATATTGTAAGTTTTAACCCTCAACAGAGAAAATAGAAATGTTTAGGGGAAAAAAGATAAACGTAGGGGCGGCCACTTAGCTCAGTTGGTTAGAGTGCAATGCTTGTAACACCAGGGTTGCCGGTTCGATCCCCACATGGGCCAGTGAACTGCTTCCTCCAAAACTAGATTGAAACATCTACTTGACTTGGAGCTGATGGGTCCTGGAAAAACACACGTAAAATAAATAAAAGTTTAAAAAAAATAAGATAAATGTAGACTAAATCCTCCTTAAATGGTAACTAAACATTTGGGGAGAGAAGGTTCCAGGAAAAAAAACCAAAAACTGACATGATATGTGTGGCAATAAAATTTGAAAATAAACAATCAGTGATACTTTATTGAGCATTTGATATAGACAAACCCTGATCATTATGCATTTTATGTAAGACAACCAGTCTTTATTATAATAATTTAGATGCACATTAGACTGTAGCTTTCTGTAGGACAGCTGAAATCTACTGCAATCTATAGTATGTCTCCTCAAAGCAATGACTTTTTCAGTGCCTGTTCATTAAAGAAGTAGGAAATAAAATGTTGAAAGTGCCAAACAACTGACCTCTCCTGTAACACCCTGCATTTCCTCTCAGGCCTCCCTCCTCTAAGTTTCACAAAAAACACCTGTTTCTAAAGAATCAGTGCCAGACCGCCAGGCCACAGAACATTTCAACTGACATCTTAGAATTAGCTAGAAACATCTGGGCGAGAGGAAAGAATTTAGGAAAACTCTTTTTTTTTTTTTTTAAATTTTTTTTTAAATTTTATTTTATTAAATTTATTGGGGTGACAATTGTTAGTAAAATTACATAGATTTCAGGTGTACAATTCTGTATTACATCATCTATAAATCCCATTGTGTGTTCATCACCCAGAGTCAGTTCTCCTTCCATCACCATATATTCGATCCCCCTTACCCTCATCTCCCACTCTTCAAATAGATTGTTCTTAGTACCCAAAACATTTTTTAAAAATTGTATTCCTTGCATGGTTCTGAGCAAAAAAGATAAACGGAAGCCCCAAGGAATGGCGTTCTCAAAGTCTGGGCATTCTCCTTTCAGGGAGATAACAGCCTCTACCAGTCATGATGCAAATAGATCCCTCTCTGGTGGCCAACTGCCTGGGCTTGTTCCAAGGTGGATGCCACGAAGACTGAGTTTCTCAGTCCACAACCTAGACCAGCACGCTCTTTTCAACAGACTCTCCCTCGCTCCATAAGGCTTACTCCGCTCTAAGCACCCCCAATCCCACCTGTCAATCAGAGAAAGACCTAGTTCTTGACAGTTCTTCTGGACGGGGCATGCCTTCTCCAAAGCAATAACTTAACTTTGGCTTGCTTTGGTTTCTTCCTATTGGCACGACTTTATATTACTTTTAAAGGTAAACTCAAGTAACACTTGGAACTAAAACATTTTTCATTGTATGTTGGCTGGCTGAGGAAAAGGACCTCTGATTCATTGTACGTCTTAAACCAAAATATATTCATGTGCTGACATTAGCTCATTTCATTCTTAAGGTGAGAGATCCAAAGAATAATCTTTCCAAAATCTCTCGGATACCTAGGTAGGAGATATGATTTCCTCATCCACAGGGGGAAAGGTCATCAAATGCATTTTAAGACACGTCCTATTATTGTGCCACTGAGATTAGTACATGCAAGGCTATGATAGGGGGTGAGGGTTCTTCATAACAGGCTCCTGAATCAGCCAAATGCTGTCCACGATGCTCGATTTGGACCTGGTCACCTGGCTTTCCTTCTCCATCAAACTTGATCTTGCTCTTCCACTGTGGATTCTCTTGCTCACTTTGCTAAGACCTGAGGTCTCTACAGATTGACTCTGTTGCTGCCTCAGCCTATCCCTGACTCAACATTTGCTATTTAAAACAAGTTGTATGGCCTTACTCCCGTTCTCCCCAGTATGACCTCTGACTTTCTACTTTTATGATGGAGCTTCTAGGTGGAAACTGGAATCAAAGGGAAATGCCCTTGCAGTTCCTCATATGGAAGTTGGGCTACTGCGTTCTCAAGTGTTTTGTTTGTAGGGGTGACTCCTACGGTTGGGGTGCAGTATCACCTTGTATTGGTCAGGTTTTTTGATGGCAGACAACAGAATCCGTGTTAGCTAATTTAAGCCGAGAGAAGTTTATTAAAAGGCAGTAGGTACTTTATAGAATTTCTGGAAAGGTTAGAAAATTAGATTTGGTGGTTACTCAGCCAGCTTCAATGCAGCCAGGAGAAATGGTCAACTACTCCATTGGATTGTTCCAGTGAAAGTTCCCTGCCACTGCCATCTGCCACACCCTGGACACCAGGGATGGACGCCAAAACCTCCAGTAAAGCTGAACTAGGAATTCCAGGTGCCTCACTCTGTGCTTGCTTGATCTAATCTCTCTCTCTCTCTCTCTCTCTCTCTCTCTCTCTCTCTGTCTCTCTGCAGATACACAGCTCACATTTGTCATCTTTGCTTAATCCTAAGTGGCACACATTCTTGGTGAAACCTGTGGAGGGCACATGTGGAGACTAGTACAAGGGAGTCTTGGGGAATTTACCCATAGTTTCAGCATTCCAGTCTCCGTAGCACAAGGACAACTAGAGGCAAGTTAGAAAGGGCGTTCAGAGGCATTTATAGCATCTGCCACACCCTGAAGGAGCTGGGATTTCCCTACATTACTCACCTGGGATGAAGAAGCTCCCACCCCTGGGCCTGGGCTCTAGCAGTCTAGACAGGAGGGCATTCCTAGGTGGTGGAGGGAAAACAGTGCCTAGCCAGGGAGGCAGGCTGGGCATTAGACAAGAAGCAAATGCAGTAAGAAATCCACTAGAATGGGGTGGTACTGAGGGCTGCTAAGATAGCCACATCAACGGGCCACTATACATGACTCTTTGGGCCGTGGAGTGTAGTTGTTAACAGTGCAGACGCTGGAGCCAATATGCTGGGCCTGAATCCTGGTTCCACCATTAGTGACTGTGTGACCTTGGTGTGTGTGTGTGTGTGTGTGTGTGTGTGTGTGTGTGTACGCATGCATGCGTGTAGGTCCAGCTTCTCCTGGGGACGGATCTATATCCATGCCAGGCTGGTGACAGTGATGAGGGAGAAGGAGAAGCAGCCCTTCCTATATGAGGTTCTCGCTCTCCTGCTAACCTTGGAAGACTGGAGTATTCTTTTATTAAGAAAGTGAACAGCTTTCCTTATAGGGAGTCTATCTCTGCATGAAGAGCAATGGAACATTGCAGAGGAATTGCAAAGGATTTCCTTCAGGAAATAAGGTCCTGTGTAATAATTACAGAGTAAAAGGTTGTGACAGGTTGTATCAGTTATGTGTTACTGCATAACAAATCATCCCAAACACTTAGTGTCTTCAAACAACAACAACGTATTGTCTCCTACACGTCTCTGAGTTGACTGGGCAGTTCCTCTGCTGGTCTTGCCTTAGCCCACCCACACCACTGCATGCAGCTGACTGGTTGGCTGGGCTGGAAGTCTAAGTTGGCCTCCCTCACATGCCTGGCAGTTGGTGCTGGCTGTGGCGGCTGGGTCTGGTCCATGTGGCCTCTCCGTCTCCGGGAGGCTAGACCCACTGCCTTACGTGGCAGTCTCTCTCAGTGCTCCAAGAAAGGAAAGCAGCGCTGTGAGGCCACTTGAGGCCAAGGCTAGGAACTCAGACCATCTCACTTCCACTAGTCTAGTGCTCGAAGCAAGCAAAGCCAGCCCAAATTCAAGGGGTGGAGAAATGAACTCCACCTCTGAATGAGAAAAGTCACATTACAAAAGGGAGTGCACACTGGGATGGGGTAGGGGTGTGATTTGTGGTCATTAAACAATTTATCACACAAGGGTTAATTCAGAACTGATACAATTAAGCATTCAGTGATTATACAGAAATTCCCCATTCAGCACCCATCTTCTTAACAAGGCAAACATAAACATCATCGTGACTAATCATTTTCCACTTTTTTTTTTGCAGTTCAGAAAAACTGAAAAACTATTTTTACAGTAACTAGTTGAAGGCAGGAATTTGTAGTAACCTCTTGATGATGGAATTAATCACCTCCTGGGTTTTTTTTTTATGTGGTTTTTTTTTAACTGTAGCTTAAAAGTCATCCACTTATAACAAAATGTCACCTTTATAAAGCCCCTTCAAGCCACAAGAGTCTAGAATTCCAATATTTACTTCAAGCCTTGAAGGACTTTATTGGCTCCTGTTGTTGAAAACATAGTCTTCAGGTTTATCTGGCATGTTCCCTCACTGAATGGAAACCTTGGAGGCTTTTCAGAATCATTCAAATCAACTTATCATGTACTCTTGGTAGAAAGAGAGGTAAAAATCTTCCTTAACCCCCATTTAAAAACTTCCATTTGGGCTTATGCTGAAAACAGGTCAACTGCGGCCACCATTGCTTGATTGCTTGGAAGTCCTCTGTCGGCAGCCTGGGGCACAGACCATCCGTGGAGAAGTGGCCTATTCCACTTCAGACTCTGCAGGGGCGGATGGTGGACTGCTGCTGGTGACAGAGCCAGGCCTGTATGGAGTTATTTCACTTGCCTAGACCTCTGCATTCTTATCTGTCCTGTGAGAGGCACTGGATTAAAGCCCTTCCTGTTCTGATATGTAAGACTCTAGAAGCAGGGTAGATGGCATTTCTGCCAGACCCCTGCCACATTCCTCCGGGGCTTGGCTGGCAGCAGCAGCACAGAGGAGGCCTGCTGAGGTTTGCAGGGAGCTGCTGTGGCCCTGACAGCAGGTGGGGGCCTCAGCCTGCTGCCTGAGACAGGAGTCAGCTCCACGTCTCTCTCTGCCTAGGCTGGGATTCTTGTTCCTTCTCCCTGCTACCCTTTCAGATTTGACTTTTAGTTGCTATACTTGAAAACTACTGCGTGGGGTTTACGAGTTTGAAAAACCTTTTCTTCTGAACAATGTTTTTGTTGTGCTACAAGAGAGACAAGATTAAACGCTTTTTCATTTCTGTAAATCATCTTATGTCTTCCAAAAACCTGTTTCAAACTCATGTTACATCATAAAAGACACCCCCAGAGCATGCTGTTAATTGAATTCAGTGAAAAAAAATGAAATGCAAAGTGAGATGAGCAGAAAAACCAAAAGGCTGGAAGGAAAAACACCAAAACATTAACAATATTTGCTTTCGGGAATTAGATCTTTGAAGTTTTCTTTTTTTCCTTTGATTTTCCTGAATTTTAACCTTTTATATATATAAAAAAAAATACATCCAGGAAAAATCAGGTTGCTCAAAAATATTTGTTTTAACAGGCCCATACTTAGAGCCACATGTTTAAGGAGCAATTAAGAATTGTGTTTCCCCTCTTAAAATAATGCATTGTTTGTATAAATTGATGTGAAAACAGTGGCTTGCAGTTTATCTTATATTTGACTTTAATTTTATGTGCATGGATTAGCCTATGACAGTGAATACAGGTTAGATTTACAATTTCAGTGTCTTTTCTATCTAAGGAAAGCATATTAAACTGCCACTCTTGTGCCCTGCAGGTCGTTTCAACCTGAAAGCTCAGTGGCCTTTAGACCTACCTTCAAATAAGAAAACAACAAAGAAGCAAACAAACAAAATAAGAAGAGAAAGAAAGTTTTCTGTAACAATGTTAAAATGCTTTCTTTCTTAAACAGTGCTTATGACCAGAAATCCTAGAAGCGACTGGCTTATCAGTTGATGGAAGAAAGATATTCAAGGAAAAATCCTCGCAGACCCTGTTAGCCCATGGCTAGCACCAAACACAAAAAATGATAAGACTGCCAGTGTTTAAAAGAGCTGGAACTTTCTGAAACAGAGCCACACATGGGCTTTGTCAATCTGATGTTTTAATGAGGGGATAGATGCCACCATTTGACTTTGCCAATTTTTTTTTTTTTTTTGTGGGAGGATATTTGTTTCTGAAGATGCTAATTATATCTCAAGTGGCAGCCAAGAAAAAAAATCATCCTCTAGACTATTGTTGCTACCAGCAATTGGGCTCAGAATTGGGTGCTTTTGTAAAACAGTAATGCTGCAAGTGTTTTAATGTCACTTAAAAATACCAACAGTTGAACTTTCCCAAATTTCCAATTTTCAAAGAAAAATCATTCAGGCAATTTCTATGACCAAGGATGCAAATGATACAGAAGAATTTAAAGCGGAATTTCTCTCTTCTATGATAATAGGGTTTCCTTAAACACAATGAGAAATCATTACCAATAAATTAGAGTAAAATTTGTAGTTTACCTTTTGAATTAAGCATAATATATAGTAGGTTCAGTTCCACAAAACATATTTTGAAGTAGATAAATCTGCTTGTAGTAACTTTGCAAATGTTCCTTTGACTTTGGATTTATTATTACAACTGTCTCTGGTGAGGGCATTTCATATGCTTATAAATCTCTTTAGATTCTTTTCGTGTTTTACTGCTTCATGTTGATGGACTCCATAACTGTTAGATACAACACATCTATCAGCAAAGGTTTAGAAACAAACATTTATACCAAGACTGTTTAAAAGTTGGCAGCCTTGGTGCATAGTAAATAACAGTGGACAGGAGACAACATAAATATACAGATCAATTTAATAACAGTTGTCTCCAAATAATTTTTTTAAAAGGTTGCCTGAACTGTCAAGGTAGACACATCCAGCACTCAGATCAATGCAGCATGAAGTAGAAACCATTAGTGTTTCTCAGAACTAGATCTTAGTTCCCTTGCATACATGGGTTTTCCCTAATTTTTGGAATATGATCAATGTTTAATCAATCTCCTACTTCACTGTAAGATGAAAGAAGCATATACTTACTCGCTACTTCTTGTCACTTCCCAATTATCATACTAAAATCCAACTATGATTCCATGTTCCCACAATAAACCATTTTGATCACTTTGTTAACTATTTGCAAAATTTCCATCACAATTAAACTTCATAGAAGCATGCATATTAAAGTTTCAGATGAACTTCCATTCTCCAGTTTTGTCTGTTTCTAACAATCCCCTACCTCCCAGAGGTAAAGGGGATATTGTATGCAAGGTGCCTTGTACATAGTAGGAACTCAATGAAGGTAAGATTCCCTTTCTGCAGTCTTTCTCAGTGAGCTGAATCTCCCACTCCAGAGTCTCTGGGCCATTGACATAGCATACACCAAATGTTATTGTACATGGCTTAAACCCTTTTCATGTATGCATCCTACCTTTGAAGCTCCTTGAGGAAAAGAACCACTCACCTTCACATCTTCACACGTTCATTTTTGTACCCCGGTGCCCAGCATGGGTGTCAACAATTGTCAATGCCACCGATTCTGTTCTTGTTGGAGAAGTAGATTAGGGAGGGTTATAATGGGATCATCATCTGTCGTTAAGTGTTGGTCAATTTTGCCCAGGTTGACAAATAAAAACAAGATTACTTTTTAATGCCTTTGAAGACTTTGTCACTAAAAGTTTGGCAGGGGCAGCCCAGAAACAGGAGAATATTTGGGTAAATGACTAGCTCCAGAAAAACGTGCTATGCACATTAAAGACAAGGATAATGTGAGAGGCCTAGTAATTTCAAACCAATCCTGAGTCCTAGCCTAGTGGACCCTAAGGCCTCCTGATGATCTGAGGTTTCCATGGAAATCCTGCCTGCTAATACTTGACAGAAATTTCCCAGGCAAAAACTCACCATTCAAATAGCTGGTAATTAAGAAAAGCTGCAGGCATTTATTTGCAAACTGTGAGCTTAATTTACAAAAGTATTTGTGCCACTTTGAGGAGAAGGTAATATTTGACTCAACTAAGATGTTATTTACATAAATGAGGGGAAAAGTTAAAAATGAACAAAAAATAAAGGGTTTTGAAAGACATTGCAATGTAGCTTTGAGAGCCACATTTATTTTACAAGCAGAAAAAATCTAAAACTTGCTTTGATAACTAGAAAAAAACTAAATATGATAAAACTATACTCTCTAGTACTCATAACTCACTAACAAACAAAACACAAGCACTCTTTCTTTATGATAAAACTACCATAGCAAAAGAAGCAAACTTCAAAAATGTTATACTTACCTTATTCATTTTGATATTAGATAACTGTCAACAGATTATCTAATCTTTTTTATAATTCATACATTCAATACATTTGCATACATGTAATATACAATGCGTACATTTAATATTTAGTCTTACATTTTATCACTAATTTTAATTATATAATTTTACACTTTGATCCTTTCACTTCACATGTTTTTTGAAACATATGAAAGAGACTATACAGGAATGCACACAAATGGAAGTAACTGTATCAGGTAGTGAAATTGATTATAAGTGATTTTTGAAGAGTTAATGAGTGACATTTCTCCAAAATTGTAAAAGACATCAAGTCACAGCGTCATGAAGCCTGATGAATTCCAAGTAGCATGAATAAAATGAAATACACATTGAAGCAAAGTCTAATAACTTTGCTTTAAACAACCAAATACAGAGAGAAAAATATTAAAATAATCCAAATTTTAAAAAGACAGATTACCTTCAAAGGAATAACAATTAGACTAATAGCCGATTTCTCAATAGAAATAATAGAAGCTACAAGTCAAAAGAAATGACATATTATCATGCCAAAAGAAAACAATTTTATACTGAGCAAAAATATCCATAAGAATGACATTTTCAGACAAACAAAAATAAAATATTTTTTCACCAGCAGACTACCTCATAAGAAAATACCAAATGGAGTTCTTCAGGCATGAGGAAAATCATCTTGGGTACAAAGTCAGAAATATACGAAGTAATAAAGAGCAGCGATAATGTAAATATGTGGATAAATCTAAATGTATATGACTTTATTAGGCAATAATGATTATATGTCTTGGGGATAAAAGTAAAATACATGACAACAATTGCATAAAATTCCAGAGAGGGCAAATGGAGGTAAAGTATCCTGAGGTTTCTTATTATCCAGAGAATTAAAGTAACAGGTAATGTTAGGTTTTGAAACATCAAATATCATGCTGTAATCTTTAGTATAACTACTGAAAGAAGAATTAAAAAATTGTAACTATCACATTAGTAGAGGAGGAATACAGAATACTAAAATCTGTTCCATCAAATCAGATTAAGGTAAGAAAGGACACAAAGAACATAACACAGGGTACCAATAGAAAAAAAATTCAGAAGTTAGATTTAAATATAAACATATAAGTAAACAAATAAATGTAAAAATGTTACATATTCTATTTAAGATAAAGATGATTAAACTTCATTAAAAAACAATTTATGCTATTTACAAGAAATATTTAAAATGTAAGGACAGAAAGACTGAAAGTAGAATCATAACAAAGATATAAACCAGGCATCCAGTAACCAAAAAACAGATGGTATCAGATGTTAAGGCAAAAAGCATTACTAGAACTAAAAAAATGCTTCATAATGACAAATAATTCAATTCATCCAAAGATAATGTTATATTTGTTTGCACTCAATAAAGTTGCCTCAAAACATAAAGAAAAATATATAAAGAAAAAATTGCACACTTACAAGGAGAAATAGACAATCTACAGTTGAAGTGAGAGATTTTAACCTGCTTCTCTCAGTAACTCTTTCAACAAGCAGATAGAGATTCAGTAAGGATAGAGATATGAAGTGCAGGATTGACAAACTTGATCAATGGACATATATAGAATACTTAATCCGACACGGGCAGAATTCCAACTGAATACACAGGAAACAGTTTCCAAAAAAATCTATCAGATTTTATGTCATAAAGCAAGTTTCTACATATTTTCAAAGAATGAGATAATACAGAGTATTTCTCTTATCACAATACAACTAAGCTAGAAATCACTAACAAAAAGACTTTTTAAAAGTCTTTAGAAATAAAGTACTACACTTCTAAATAACACATGGATCAAAAAAGAATTAAAAGTGTAAATTACAAAATATTTTTAGCGGAATGATAATGAAAATACTGGTGGGAAGCATTGAAAGTTATGCATATTAAGGGGAATTTTATTATTTTAATTGCATATAGAGAAATATAAAAGAGGAAAGGCTATTTCAAGAGTTAAGAGTCTATTTCAAGGAGACAGAAAAATAAAAGTAAATTAAACTCAAAGAAAGTAGAAGGAAGGAAATAACAAAAATAAAAATATAAACTAATGAAATAAAACCAAATATATTCACCTGCTTTCTTATTGAAGCTGATCAAGCAAAAAGAAAAAAGAAATTAATGTCAGATACGAAAAAAGATCTTACTATAGGTCTCACAGGCCTATAAAATTATAAAAAGATGTATTTAAAACTTTAAGTAAGCAAACTTTAAAATATAAATGAAATGGATCAATTCCTCAAAAATAATACGTAAAAATTGACAGAAGAACAGAAAATTTTAATAATCCTTCCAGTACTTAAAAAATTAAATTTATAATTAAAAATGTTACAGTAAAGAAAACACCAGGCCCAGATGGCTTCTAACAAACATGCAAGGAAGAAATTATGGCAATCTTACACAAACCCTTCCAGAGGACAGGAAAGACAGCTACCATTTACCAACTGATTTTAAAAGGCCAGAATACATAACACCAATATAAAAAGTGACAGGAAATTTCAAGAAAGGAAAATTTCAGGCTGGTCCGACATATGAAGATAGATGCAAATATCCTGAACATAAGATTCGCAAATTTACTCACAAACATCAAAATGGGATTTTGGTGATCAGCTTGGGCTGAACTGAAAAACCAGAGCCACACTTTACCTATTGTTTATTTCCTGAAATTCAGGAGAAATGCCTGTTACTTGTTTTGATTAATTTGGTTAAAAAAACAAAAACGAAATGAGCAAACCATATGCAGTAATATATTAAAAGGTCAATATATGTTGTGCACATTCCAGAATGCAAGGTTGGGTTAAGATTTGAAAATCAGTGCAATTCACCACATTAACAGAATAAGGAAAAAAATATTCTGATTATTTCAATTAATTTCAATGGATGATGTTGATCAAATGCATGATAAAAACTCTTAACAAACTAGGACTAGAAAGGAAGTTTCTTAAGCTGAAAAAGGATATCCCCTCCCAAAAGAACGTTTAGCAAATAAATATGAGACTTAATGGTAAAATATTGAAAGCCTTGCCCCTGGGACTGGGACCAACACAAGTTTATTAGTTTTCTAGGGCTGCTATAACAAAGTATCACAAACTGGGTAGCTTAAAACAGCAGAAGTTTGTCTCAAGGTTGTGGAGATCAGATGTATGAAGTCAAGGTCTTGGCAGGGCCACGTTCTCACTGGAGGCTTTAGGGGAAGCTCCTTCCTTGCGTCTTCCTACTTCTGGTGGTTGCCAGCAATCTTTGGCATCCCTTGGCTTACAGACACATCACTCCAATCTCTGTTTCCATCTCCACATGGTGTTTTCCTCTGTGTGTGTCTTTGTCTATCCTTTTTTTATATGTCCTTTTTATAAGGACATTAGTCATACAGGAATAGAGTACTCCCAACTCCGTGCGACCTCATCTTAACTTAGGACATCTGCATAGACATTATTCCCACATAGGGCCACAATCACAGATACTGAGGTTTAGGACTTCAACAGAAAGATATGTCACAATCACAGATACTGAGGTTTAGGACTTCAACATATCTTTCTGGGGGACACCGTTTTAACTCACAAAACAAGGACTCCCATTATTGCCACTTCCTTCTGTTCTAAAGGTCCTAACCAATGAATAAGGCAAGGAAAAGAAATAAAAGATATAAAGTTTAGAAAGGAAGAAACAAAACCATCATTATTCATGGATGATACAGTTGTCTATGTAAAAAGTCCTAAATAATTCACAAATAAATCGTTAGAATAAGTTTTTAACAAAGTTTATCTATTTTGTATATCTACAAATATACAAAATTAATTTTACTACAATACAATAGCAACAAATAGGAAAATAAATGTTTAAAAAGGTATGATTCATGAAAACATAAAAAAACACACCTTGAAAGCATTCTCACAAAATATGTGCAAGACTTCTATGCAGATAACTATAAATCTCTTTGAGACAATTTAAAGAAGACCTAAATAAATAGAGGAATATACCATGTTCATGAATTGGAAGACTCAATATCACAAACATTCTATCTTTCCAAAATGATCTATAGATGCAATGTAATTCCAATCAAAATCCCAGTTTATGGAAACTGACAAGCTGATTCTCAACTATTATAATGAAAAGGTCAAAAACAGACAAGAATCTGTTGAACAAGGTGGAAAGACCTGTACCACTAACTACGAAGACTTATCATATAGCTATTTTTATTAAGACAGTGTGGTGTTGGCACAAAGATAGACAAATAAGTCAATGATACAGAATAGAAGACCCACAAACATAGCCATGCATGTATGGACACTTGTCCCATGACAGAAGCAGCATTACAGAGCAGTGAGTAAAAAAGAGACTTTTCAATACATTATGCTGACACAATTGGATATTCATATGAAAACAAAACTGAATTTGACTCCTACTTTGTGCTATGTATCAACAGATTTACACGCAAAAAAAAGGGATGAATTTCATAAACATAAATTTGAGCAAAAGAATATAGCATTTGGATTCCATTCACATAAAGTTAAAACAAAACTAAAACCATAGTGTAAGGAGTCAAGATTGAGGTTAATTTGGGGAGAAGAAAGTCTTAGTCTTGGGGGGGGTTACAAGAGAAGTTACTAGAGAGATGGTAAGTATTTCATTTCTTAAGGGGGATCTAGTTGTGTTTGTGATAATTCACTGATATGTGCACTTACATTTTGTGCACTTTTCTTTATTTGTATCAATCTTCCCAATAAAAAAACTTCTTAAAAATTAGTTAGACGGCTACATTCATTCCTTCATTCAACAAATATTGAGAAATCACTACACAGAAGGTGCTAAAAATGTATATACATTTTAAGAAAGGAAAAAACTGTATTAAAATTGTAATACTCAGTATATACTGGTAACAAAGATGAATACAAGTCATGTGCATACATTTTTTTGGCACCCCCAGTATATCAGGCATTTTACTAGATCTGGCTCATCAAAAGGAATAAATACAGGCATGCTCCCTGCTCTGGTGGCACTTGCACTCTGATAAAAGACAAATACAATTACAGAATGCGCATATATATATGCATTTACAATCACTGAATGAGGTAAGTGCTCTGGTACTTGCTACAAAAGGGGACTCTTTCCTTATTGGGGTACAGGTAATGAAGATAGACATTAGATCCTTCATTGGACTGAATTATCAAAATACTCAGGAGTGTTCTGCCAACCACTCAAACGCTGTGGTTAATTTGTTTATATATAATAAATGGTTCCAATGTAATTTTAGCTCTACTCTTAGTTACAGGTAGGAATCTGATCTGCTTACCCAAGGAAATCTTGGCTTGAAAGTCATGACACCAACTCCTAAGAAAACCAACAGAATACTATTATTAATTTGTAGTTAATTTTGGAGCTATTATTCTAAAATAAAAAAGTTCTTTTGAAGTCCTAATTCAAAAAGCATTGAGTATTAAAGTAATATTTTTTATTATAAAATACTTACATGCTCAATGCAGAACACCTGGGAAATCAGGAAATTACAAAGAAAACAAAAATCCATAATTCTATCATCATAGCTACTGTAAATGTTTTGGTGCATTTCTTTCCATTTTAAAAATGTCTTTATATGTTTATTTTCACAGTTGAAATCAGAATTTCTATGTGATTTTGCAACTTGAGTTTTCCATTTAAAACTATAATGGGCATTTCCCCATGTCATTACATAATCTTCCTAAACATTATTCTTAAATGTGTAAAAATTACATCCTCATCTTGAATCATCTCAGTGAGAGATCATTCATCATGGGTAATGGAGTCAACCATCCAGGGGTCCGAAAGTTCTGAGCGCCCTCCAAACCTTGGCTGAAGGTTTTGATGCAATACTGGAACCTGGCAGCCAAGGCCAAGGCTACTCCAAGAGCAGTGGAGGCTACTCCGAGAATAGCTAAGGTCATACATAGCGGCGTGCAAATTGCCACGCAGACCCGGAGCCATGAGAGTCCTCGACTTTCTGTGGGGTTTAACGCGCGCCTATACGGTAAGTTCTGGAGCTGCCCCGGGCGCACCCCTCAGCTCTTGGGCCCCGGGCGGAGCCTGCCTTTCCCGGGTGCCGTAGCAGCGGGGCTCGCTCCGGCTTAGCTCCCCGCGCACCCGCCGCAGGCGCGGACCCGGCTGCGCCCTCTGCAGCGCGCTTGTCGAGTCCTTAGTTCGGTCACTGGGCTGAACTTGGGAGGAGCGCACCCGGGGTTCCGGCCCTGCCGGGACTGCCCCATGCCTATCCCCCGCCCCCCCTCCACTCGAGAACGCGCAGGCGCAGCCCGCCGGGAGTCCCACCACCAGTGCCCCAGCCTGCGGAAGCGCCGGAGTCGCCGCGGCCACTGCAATTCACCATGGGCCCGAGTTCCCGGCTGCTGCTGTTACCTCTTGTGCTTTGCGTGGGGCTCTGCGCGCTTGTGCCTTCTGCGAGGGCCTCGGGCGTTCGCAAGCGAGGCCCCTCGGTGACGGCCAAGGTGACAGTGACTGGCTGCAATTTCCCCTCGTGCGGGCCAGGGGGATGGGGGAGCTTTGGGGATGGGACCTCTGTGATGCGTGGCAGAGAGTGAGCCGAGGACGGGAGGCGGTGGCGGGGCTGGTGAGAGGGGCTACCCGCGTGCTGTGGGGGGTGGCGCTCTCCGGGATGACTTGGGGGCGCTGGCCCGAGTCCCGACCCGCCCCCGCCGCGGGCTCTTTGAACTTAATCTCCCGGGTCCTTGGTTCGACGTGACCAGCCCAGGGGCGCGGAGGAGCTTCCGGAACCGGTGGACCTTCTCTCCAGGAAGGAGACATTCCTTCGGCGTGGCGGGGACTCGGGAACCGAAGCAGGAAGACTGCGGGAGGGACGGGGATGGGCGGAGGAGACGCGCCCCGAGCCCGGGGGTGCCGCTGGTCCGCCCGCGGCTGCTGTCACTAGGCTTGGAAGAGCCAAGGTCCAGCCGCTGTCGTGGTGGTGTCCCGGCAGGCGTTACAATCCGTGCTCAAGGAGAGGCTGTCCCCCTCTACTGACGAACCTTCGCCCTCCCCCGGGCGGGAGAAGTGCGCTTTTAGATTAAAGCGGCTGCTGGGCAAACCCTGGGCTTGGGATGGTGCTGGCAGGCTCCGGCCGCACCTGTATAACTGATTGCCGGCCTGTAAGTGTCGATTGCGGGGGAGGGGGGAACTTCCATGGGCTGCGGCTTTACAGCTTCTGTTCTTTTTTCGGCATATTTACCCAAGGTTCTAGAAGATGATGGCAGGGTGCTGGGAGAGACAGAGGGAGGGAGAGGGGGAGGAGGGAATGCTTTGCTACCTTTAATCACCCCTTCTAGAAAACTTAACTGGCAGTAAGTAGTGCCTTGGAATCTGGAAGGAGGGGCAGCTGCAAGCAGTCTTAACAACCAGTCCGGTGTTTGCCAGTGGAAATGATACTGTCCAAGTAGCAGAATGCTGACTACCGCAGACCCCGCCCCGGGAGGTGGGAGGATAAGGGTGTGGAAGGGGGAGGTTCCGCCCAACATGTAACTAGCCTAAGAGGGCATGCTTTGCTGTGTGTGTGTGTGTGTGTGTGAGATAAACTTAGTCTGACTGTTGTGAGCAGAGTCTACTTTCAGCCCCTCGATCTTTTCCGCATATCATATCAGTTTTGGGAAATGGCTTGTACAGGCCACAGAGCTGAAGCGGGGAGGAAGGGGCTTCTTTCAGTCTGCAGATTTGCTCTCTTAGGATATAGCCATAAACTTAAAATTCGTAGAATTATAAAATGATGAAGGAAATAAACCTTAATATAGATTGGGTGACATTAAAAAACACTTGAAGAATAAGAAAAACCAACGTGGGAAAGACTTAGGGAGGCAAGGGAAGTGCCTACGTGAAGGCCTCCAGACAGGAAAGCTGTCCTCTCCTGTTAAGAGGATGGGGTGCCAGGGACAGTCTGCCTTCAGCACTGGCATGAGAGGGGAGTGGCCTGAGATGAGGCTGGGGACTGAGCAGCAGCAAGATCAGGCAGGTCACGTAGAGGTCACTATTAGGAGTGTGGGTTTTGAGGCAATTACTCTTAGAATTTGAGGTCTTATTCTAAGTGCAGTGAGAGCCTCTGAAGGGTTTTAAGCGTGGGTTTGACACAATCTCATACATGCTTTTAAGCAATTACTGTGGTCGCTCAGTGGAGAGTGAACTGGGAGTTCATTCTGGGCTCCATGCCAGAGTCCAGGTGGGGGTGGTTTAGATTTGGGTGGTAATCCTGGAAATGGGGAGCCAGGGAGGGACTTGAAATAGATTTTGGAGGTTTAACAAGACTTGCTGGCAGTTTGATAGGGGCTGGGGGAAAAGGATTAGGCTTGCCAGATGAAATACAGGATGCCCAGTTAAATGTGAATTTCAGATGAACCCTGAATAATTTCTCAGTGTGGGGACATCACCTGCAATATTTGGGAACAAGTTTCATCTGGGAAGTTTTAAATCTACCAATGCAGAGACCCGCCCCAGAGCAAGTCGGTCCAACCTCTGTGGGTATGTCATCTGGATTGGGAACCTCTAGAAGAGGAAGCCAGGACAGGAGGAAGTGGGTGGCTACAGGAAGGGAAGAGTCTGAGCCTCTTAACCCCCCCTCCCCCCTTTAGGGTGCTGTCACTGAGGAAGTTTTCATGCACTCTCATCTGGGGTTCTGTAGGCGAGTCTTCTACAGATTCGACTCTGTTGAAGTAATTACTTTTTGACTGAACTTTTTAAAACAACAAAATCTATTGGCAAATGGAGACATTAAAAATGATTTCTCTGAGTGCAGTAAAGTAGATTGGTTGGCCGCTGCTGTAGTGTTTTGTTTTTCCCAGCTGTCTTTTCCTTTTCCTCTGATTTTGGTTAAAATAGGAATCTAAAAGAGAGACACGTGAGATGCTGTCCCCCTGCAGGGCCCTTTAATGGCACTCACCCGGTCCAGGCATCCAGCTTCCAGGCCACTGCCTCAGCTTCCTGCCCAGCCAGAGAGGCTCAGTTCTGGGGCTCTAGCTCACAGGTCTCAAAACCAGCCGAACTGGCATTTGCAGCCCTGTTTTCCAGCAGAGCCATGGGTTCTGTACAAAGTCAGGCACCTAGCGTGTAAAAAGTGATGCTGTCATATTTCCAGCCACACTCCTCACAGCTTGCTGGCATTTTCTACACCATGGAGTGGTTGCGAGACTAAAGCGGGTGATCTGGGGCGTGTTATGAAAGGTCTGAGGCTCTGGTTCCTCCTCCATGAAATGGAGATGGAAATAATACCTACCTGCGTGGGTTTCGCATATTAGATGTGATAAAGCAGGTAAAGTGGTTAGCTCAGATTTAAGTTCCTGATTTGAGAGGTCAATTGTTAGCTTTACTTGTGTTATGAATCCTACTGTAGCAGCACAGCCCTGAAAAGAATCACGTTTTGCAGATGAGGAACAAGAGCTCAGAGTTTAATGAACTTGCCCCAGGTCCCAAGGCCTGTTCGTGGGGGAGCTGGGTTTCAGAATAGTTTCCTTGACATCACGTCTCATATAAGTGGTGTCTTCCCCAGTGACTTTGGAAATCGAAGCAGGATTAACCCGACAGGGGTTTGGATCAGGCTATGTGAGTGCCTCTTCCCTCTTCTACCACCTCTGATCACCTCCAGTGCCCCATAATTTTCAAATGACTTTCAAGGGCAGTTTGAACAATGAAGTGACTGAGGTGCCCACTCCTGAAGTGCATGCAACCTGGAATCCAAGTACCACCTTTTCCAGGAAGCCCACCCTGATTTTTGTAGCTAATCACTGCCTCTAACCCTGACATTTTATCTGTACTTGTCCCCTCAGAAACCCAGATTTACCATTATATTATAGCTACTCATATATATGTGTTTTCTCTTTTGTGGGGCTTTAAACTACATGAGGGTAGGGGCTTTGTAGCTCCCGCCCCGTGTTGAGCACAGGGCCTGTTCCCAAGGACACACAGCAGAGGGGGTGTACAGTGAGAGTGTGCCTGGCTGCCATGCTGGGCCACCTTCACTCTGTCTAGGTAAATGTTTGCCCTGGTCCTCATTTAGTATCACGTGGCATTGAGCTATTGCGCATTTTTTGAGTCTGTACTTGAGTCACAAGTGTGCTGGGAACTGGGCATCAAAAAACACCGTTTCTACCCTGCATGCGTTTCCCTACCTAGATTGAGAGAGACGTATTAATGATAAATCACAAACTATTTGGATGCAGCTTTGGACTGAAATTTTGGTTTTCACACTCCTGGTTGGGACATCTTGGTAAATCACTTAACCTGCCTGCTCCTCACTTTTCTCATGTGTAAACTCATGAGAATAGTACCTTCCCCTCCCCACAAGGATGTGGGGAGGATTAATTATAAAAGATACGCAGGCAAAGTGCATTGAGACAGCACTGACGAGGTCCTTTCTTTCCTTCCCTCTTTCTCCTCCTTTCTCTCCTCCAGTTTGTCCCCCGTTATTGAGATGCCCCTCCCCTTCACTCCATCCTTACTGTTCCCTCAGCCACTACCCCAGGGCAGGTCATGTTGCCTCATTTGTGAACTAGTCTAAAGCCTTCAGGTTCCCACCCCCACCCCCTGCCCCACCTCCACTTGAGTAATATTCCCAAAGTCTCCTCTTGGGTCCTGTTTTTTTTACCTTCTCTGTTGCCTAATAGCCGGCTCCTATCTTCTGCCTTGTGGAACTGGTGAGAGTCTCCCTTCCCAGCCGGTGCTTCTCTGCACACAGATTACATTTCCTGTCTTGGTGCTTTGGTTCCAGAAAGAACTCTGCCAGTTAGGGCTTGTGCCATTCATGTCCCTGGAGGCTGCTCTGTTCCTTCCAGGGCTGCCTCCCATCTACACCTTCTCCAGGACACCTTCCCTCAGCCCTCAGCCTTCTTCCAGGCCTCGGGCACAGGGTTCTCGGGCACTTGTCACATGCTGCCTTGTACTACAGTGCCTTTACTTGTCCTGTCTCTGGATTTAAGCTGCCTCAGGTCGGGCTCTCTCCTGTAGCTTGGAACTTCACATTGTCATTTATATAGACCTTTGAGAAATACTTGTTGACTGAATAGATTTGATTTTATCATTTCCATTAAAGTTGGGAAAACTTGGCTATATTTCTTTGCCATCACTCACGAAGTTGAAGGACGTGGCAGTTTGGGGAAAAAACAAACAAACCCATATTACCACATGTGCTAGGCCATGTGTAAGAAAACAGGGTTTTTATGGAAGAGTTATGCTGGCTGACGGGCACGTCTCTTTGTGTTCTCATCCGCTCTCCCAGATTTCACTCTCTCTGCTTTCTAAACATTCACAGACTTTATTTGCCCTTCTTTATTTTAAAAGTCTGGCAGGTTTTTCTAGTACTCGTACTGAGTTTCTTTAAATTTACGAGCATGATTCTTCTCCTGGTGCTGCTTCATTATTGTCCATTAAAGAATTTACTCCTTGGCTTGGGAATCCCTTTGGAGAAGCCAGCTCTGAGGGCACAGGCTCATGCACATGTTCACTGCAGCCTCGATGCACTGCTCTCTCCTGCATTGGCTCATCTCACGGTCTTCCATGCATCCTATCAAGTCCTACTATATAAATAATAATATGGTTTTTGCAGCTTTGGCCATGTAAAAATTGTAAAATGCCACATGAACACTAAATATCACATCACCCTATGACAGATGTAGTGATGTATTGGCAGAAGCTCTTGTCTTGAACTGAAGCTTGACAGTCTTTACTTTGTGATTTTTCTAAACTGTAAGACATCTTTTTTCTTTGACAACCCTTCTTGTATTTTTTAAAAGCCATCTCTTGAATGTCTTTTTTTACCCATTCAAACAGTAAATTGGTTCATATAATCTAAACTCGCTAATGGAATGCCCTCGACTCTGTGGCCTTTTCAAGTGTTCTGTCTGAGAATCATCTTCACACAGTGATTTGTGAAGCAAAATGTATATGATTTCATTTTAGGGGGAACATTAAAAAAAAAAAAAAAAAGTCCAAGAGAACTTTTAAGGTTTGTCTGCAAAAAAGTGACTCACACTCACTTCTGGATATGTGTTTTCTTTCTTCTGTTCTAAAAGGTTGTGACAGGAAAAGAACACGTTGTACTTGTATCACATGACGACTGAATGCAATGTTTAAGTTTATAGGGTGAATGGTGTTGTCAGGACCTGAGTGTAAAGGTTGCCGTCCTTTGGATGAGGCTGGGGACCTGGTGCCTTGGTGTGCTTGGAAGTGAGTGACAGGCTGTTTTTGGAGGGCTGCCTTGCCTTTTGATCGTCGTTAGCAGTCCCCTTGACAGCAGACGTCTAGTGAGAACTCATTGAGAATTTGGCATTGTTCGTAGTTAGAAGAAAATAAATCTGGATGGCTAACCTATTTCTCTCCTCACCAATTTTTTTCCTCCTGTCAAGATTAGACAGCCTTACCTTTCAGAAGAGCAACAGTTTCCACTCTAATTTTCATTCACAAAGCTAGGAAAAGGGAAGGAGCAGCAGTATTTGTCTGGAGTGTGTGGGGGAGAATTCTTGAAGACTTGACTGTCTAACTCTGACAGTACTGAGTCAAATTTTATACCCAGTACCTACCACAGTGCCTGACCCATAGTTGGTGCTCAATAAATGTGGGTTCAATGAATATTTGTGAGTGAAATGAACCTACAAAATGGTTGTAGAGCTCCTTTAACTTATGTTCCTTCGTGACCCCTTGTAAAGTACTGGTGGACAAGGCTTTCATACGTGGATCAATTCTCAGTTTTTAATTTTCACTTACCTTGTGTTTGTAGCTTTTCCACATTATAACCTTTTGCTCTGTCTTTCAACCACACACAGGTTTTCTTTGATGTGAGGATTGGAGACAAAGATGTTGGCAGAATTGTGATTGGCCTCTTTGGAAAAGTTGTGCCCAAGACTGTGGAAAATTTTGTCGCTCTGGCAACAGGAGAGGTATGTCCCAGTTTTATTTCCTTTGTGCACAAATTGGATCTTCCTTCTTCCAAGCCAAGCATAAAGATGTCTTCTGGGAAAATAAGTATTAGTAGGTCAGATGAACCAGAGACATCTTATAATATTTTACTTCATTTTCCTATAAACTATGTATTGTTCAGGCACTCAGTGTCTAGAAATTGACACTTCTAGAAATTGAGAGGAAACAATCAAGTGAAAATGCAAATTGCTCTCTTTTTATTTATTCATGTTAATACTTTACTTCCATAGTTCATTTATTTACTTATTTATTGATTTGGTCAGTTCATGATAAATTTCTATCAGTAAATATTTTGTATAATTTCCTCATTTTCTCAGTTCCAGATAAACACTGGGGTTTATCTTTCAGTATGGGTTATATCTACTTGTATATTCAACTGACATAATCTTTTTAGAAAGGATATGGATATAAAGGAAGCAAATTTCATCGCGTCATCAAAGATTTCATGATTCAAGGAGGAGACTTCACCAATGGAGATGGCACTGGCGGTAACACTGTCTTTTGCATTTTTCCTTTGCTGATTACCAAACTGAAACCTACAATGAAGCCAGTATATTCACCCAGTCTATTGAATTCCCAGATTTAAGGAACAAAATCATAAAGACCACCAAACTAAATCTTTCGGAAGGATAGAGTTCAGGCAGCCAAATCTTAGTAGATATGAATGAGTGAGGCTTCCTAATTTTGAATCTTATTGCTTTGGTGTTCATTATCTTTCCATCGTGGAAGTACATTTATATAGTAGACTATTTTGCAGTTATGACAATGCTAGCCTGCTAGTATGTAGCAGTACAGAAAGATGTCTGTGATTGGAAGGAAAGGCAGAATATAACACTGTGTATGCTGGTGGAAGAGGACAGGGAAGAGGCGGGCATCCTTCTAGAATGACGAGACTGGTATTTAGGTGGCAGGATTACAGGTGAATTTGCCGTCTTTTGGAAAATTCTTTCATTTTATTGTCAGCTTTTTCAATAATAAAAAAAATAAGTATTAGGTGAGTTGTCAAAATTGTAATATAAATTAATTTTATAAAGAAAGTTAGAGTTCTATAAAGCACAAATAATTACATATATACAGTTTCAGATCACCCGATTTTACTATTTCTTATTGGGGATCCCAGCTCCCCAGATCCTTGGACTCTTTTCCCTCAGAAACTTAGTGAGTTCTTTTTCTGAATACCCATCGCATAGATGACTACATGGAATTTCAATGTATTTCCGATTTAAGAAATTTTTAATTTAGCAAGTACCAGTTTGGGTGGATATTAAATTGCTAACTTTGAAAAGAAACCTAGGCCATTTTCAATTTTATGTTTATTGCAGTGGTTTATTTATAACAAAATGACTACCATTAAATGCTCGGATTTGTCAGGCACTTCAGGAAGATGACTTTAGTCCTTGCAAAAATGCTGCAAGGTGTGGGGATGCAGCATGGAGCAGGTTACTTGGGTTAATGGGGTGGGAAAGGATGCTCAGGGAAGCAACCCCAGCCGCTACAGCACTGAGACTCACTGGGAAAGCCTGCAGCATGAGGACCCGTCCCCTTGGGACTGGCATCCCCCATCCTGCCCTGGGGCCCAGCAGAAATGATGACTGAGCTTTACTGTGCCCCCTTTTCTACATTTCTCTCTGTCTCTGCCCTCCCTGCCCAGTGTGTGTGTGTGTGTGTGTGTGTGTGTGTGTGTGTGTGTGTGTGCACGTCTTGAGTTAAAATTCTCCGAGTTTGGAAGCTAGGACCTTGTGGATCACTTAATTTAGCCCAGACCCCTCTGTGGACAGAGCTTTCCTGCCAAGTCAGCTCATACATCATTGACCAACCAGCTAGAAATTGTGCGCCTTTGACAGCCACTCGGGTCCTAACCAAGGCAGGATTTTCAGGTTGGCAACAGTGGATAAGGGGCCCTGCGAGAGGCGTGGAGGTGGGCATGACAGGCACTCAAGGTGTTGGAGGATGCAGCGTGTACTTCTCATGGTCTCTGTTGTTTTATGGGGAAGATGTATTCTGCCCTACCTCTGCTTTGCTAGAACTCCAGCCTACATGCCTGCTTTTGGTTCCTCTGTTCAAGGTTGGACCATTGGGTGCTCCCAATTGCCAACACTCTCCATATCCTGAGAAGCCCCGAAGTCATTGTACTTAATGGCTTCCAGGCTGGCTGCTACAGCTCGTGCTGCGGAGGCAGGAAAGAGCCCCCACTTTAGAGTCAGAAAGTCAGGTGGTCAAGTTCTGTTCTGCTGTTTGCAAGTTTTGTAACCTCTGTTTCCCATTGCAAAATGGGACTACGAATACCTATTCTACAAGATTATTTTAAGAATTAGCTAGATTCTAAAGGTGTGTATTCAGTGCTTAGTGCACTCTTGTTGGATGCTGAGGTAGAAGTGACCCAGGACAAGTGCCCTGAACCTCAGGACAGAGATAAAGCCACAAGGATGGCTCCTCCACCCTTCCATCTGGCCTCACGATGCCATCCTGCCCTCCAGTCCTTCTCATTTCAGAGTGAATCATTGACCTGCTCGGTCAGGGTTTGGCCCTGGGTTTGAGGCCAGAGGGTATCCTACTATGTTGTGTCATATTTAAGGCTTCTGATTGTGTGTGTGTTTGTTTCAGTCCCTGGTGCTTTAAGGAGTGAATTTTTTGTTTCCTTACTCCTTATGTTTTACCATCTTCCCCCCCATTCTCCACCTCTTATAGGGTCCTATTAACCAAGTTTACTAAAACTGTATGTTTCCCTGTGAAGAATTTACTTTTATATAACATCTGCTGATTCTCCTGTTTTTGGTTTTGTCTCACCAGGGATAAGCATTTATGGTGAGACATTTCCAGATGAGAACTTCAAACTGAAGCATTATGGCATTGGGTGGGTCAGCATGGCCAATGCTGGGCCTGACACCAATGGCTCTCAGTTCTTTATCACCTTGACCAAGCCCTCCTGGTTAGATGGCAAGCATGTGGTATTTGGAAAAGTCCTTGATGGAATGGTAACTTAATATATTCTTTTTTTGTTGTTGTTCAAAGCCTTATGTTTATAATGGGAGGGTTTTCAGTGATTTATTTTCATCTTAAAATGTGCTTGTTAGAGATCCATATATGCTGCCCGGCCTCTTCAAAGATGAGCAAATTATATATGGTACAGCATTTTAATTGTTAGGAACGTTGAGGCAGAAGGTGAGGACCTGACATGGAGAAGTTGAGTACTTAAGTTAATTTATCTCACTACTTGATATAAATGGGAATGCTTTTTAATGTAACCAAGTAAAACCAAGGCCCTGTATGTGCATATAGTGGAATAACTTTCAGCCTTTAAAGGAAGGCAATCCTATCATATGTTACGGCATGGCTAAACCTTGACAATGTTATATTACGTGAAATAAGCCAGTCATAAAAAGACTGTATGATTCCACTTCTATGAGGTATCTAAAGTAGTCAAATACATAGAAACATAAAGTGGAATGGTGGTTGCCAGGGTGTAAGAGAGGAGGAAATGGGGAGTTGGTGTTCAATGGGTGTAATGTTCCAGTTTTACAAGATGGAAAAGCTCTGCAGGTCAGTTGCACAACAATGTGAATATATTTAACACTGCTGAACTCTACTCTTAGAAACAGATAAGATGGTAAATATTATGCTATGTGTTTTTTACCACAATTAAAAATACAGAGGGTGCCAAAAAAATGTGTACACATTTTAAGAAAGGAAATAAACTGTATTAAAATGGTAATACTCAATATATCTTGATAACAAAAGATGAATGCAAGTCATGTGTATACATTTTTTTGGCACCCATGGTATTAATAAAAATCCCAGAGCCCCATGCAGTTCAGTCCAGGTACAAGTCTCCTTCAAAATATAGCAACCAAAATCCTAAAGAGAATTCACATTTATACTGGTATGTCTCAAAAAATATCAAAGGGATCCAATTCATAATCCATAGGCACACTTCTTAAAATCCCCATTCTTTTCCACTTTCAATATTTCTTTCCTTAGCAACTACCCACAGTTGCATTCTCAACTCCTGAAATGGCGAATATAAGGTCTGCCCAACCGAACCCTGAACCATCCTTAACTCCCTTGCCCTCGTCCATATTTCATTTTGTCTTTTTTTCATGTGCACTCATGAAAAAACTCCCCCTCTCTCATCCAAACACAAACACACCAATCTCATTCATTGCAATTCTTTTGCAACTTCCACCTGCTGTCTTGATTCTACCCAACAGAAGGCCAGGAAATGAGCCCAAGGCGGCCAACTCAGAATCTACTTTACAAGGCAAGGAAGTGTTCTACCTGAGCCATCCAAGATAGAATTCTTATGAGCAAGTGGGATGGGATGGAAATGGGGCAAACACATATCACTTCATGTATCACTTTATATCCCATCCCAATAAACGACATGCCTATATTCTCATGAGCCATAGGGTCATCAAAAGAATCAATGCTTACGTAATAATGAAGGCCAGCCCTCCTCATGGCTCTTACTGAAATTTGCTTTTGAAATGAGCTAAACATGGGCATGCGTATGTTAAACTAGTCTGGGTTTTTAACCACAGGGCCTAACCAGGTTTAGTTTAAATGTAGACGGATTCATTCAATGAGTATTTTTGAATACAACATCGTGCTGAGCTATAAGAAAACTGAAATTTGGGGTTTTTTTCTTCTTCGGATCGTGGTTTTACTTCTAGTCCTCTAGATCACATGTCTTATTGCCCTAATTGACAGCAGCTACTTCCTTCCACCCACTGGCACACCTCCTGGGAGACCTGCTGCCTGGTCTTAGAGGAACAGTCCTTAACATTTTGTGGCTTATAAACTTCTTTGAGAAACTAATGAAAACTATAGACTTTCTCTCCAAAAAAAAAAGAAAAAAAAAGTGTGTATGTTTCATACAGTTTCAGGGAATTTAGAGAATCTCCTGACTTGCATCCCTTGATTCTCCCGAGATGACCTGGGATGCTTTGTTACCACTGCAGTTTTCTGGACCTCACCTCAGACTTACAGAAGCAGAATCTCCAGAGGTGGGCCCACAAATAAGCATTTTTAAATTGTGACAAAATATCATAGAAATTTCCATTTTAACCATTAAATAAGCATTTTTTTACAAGTGCCACAGATAATTCAGATGTGGAGCCACTGCTTTAGGTACCTATGTGCATGCATACACAGTCTATTTAGAGATCTATATTATTATTAGAAGAATACTGGCTTTTTATCTTAAATCGACCTAACTCAGCCAGAGGTTGGATTAGTTGACACCATGTGCAAACCACTCAGACACTCTGTTGCCACTTTTGTCTCAACCCTGTTTGGGAAAACCACCAGAAGCCAACTTTCCTAATCCTTGGCCAGCCCTTCCTACTCCAGTGTGACACGAGGTGATACACGGGCCTGTGAAGTCTTCCAGGGTGGAGAAAGGAGCTTTCACACCACTGTGGGGTTGGCATTACATTAGTATTAGACTCAACCTATAGGTTAATGGCTTGGGTCAGTTTTAAAATGGGCAAACATAGATGTAGCTCCATTTCTAAATCTGATTTCTGGCCTATTTAATTATGCCTAGACCTTATTACAGGGTGGAGCTGAACTTGACCCAAACTCTATGTTAACTCTTATGTTGGAGTATAACAAGTGAGTAGAAATACCTTTAGAGATCGGTGTTTCCAAAAATATCTGATTTTTTTTCAGAATATAAAATGCTAATAAAAAGAAATGAGGAAATACACACATATGTTCTCATTAGAAAGGGAGAGGGTACATTTTGTTCTGCTACATATAAATTTTCTGAATATTCTAAGTTTTCCATAGTTAGCTTGTATGGTTTTTGTAATCATTAAGGAAAAAACAACAACTTCTCACTTGGGCTTTTAGACGTGGCATTGTTTTCACCTTTTGATGGTCATAGTTGCAGGTCAGAAGTGCATCTCAGGTCTGCTTTTCTCTCACCAGACAGTGGTCCACTCCATAGAGCTTCAGGCAACTGATGGGCACGATCGTCCACTCACCGACTGTTCCATCATCAACAGTGGCAAGATAGACGTGAAAACACCCTTTGTGGTTGAGGTCGATGATTGGTGATGCAATTGGCAGAAAACAAGGAACGTACTCTATCAAGAGTTGTGTGTGTGCCTGTGTGCGTGTATTTTGAGTCTTCAGAGTTACTGTTTTGCTTTGTCTTTTTACCTTCTTCTGTTTTCCATTCCGTGTCATAGGAAAGTTACAAAAGCAACCGCTCAGAGTTTGCTTTGCATGAATTTCGGTAAGTCACTTGTTTAGGGACTTTGCACAAAAAGACATACAGACCCCTTTCCTTTAATGGTGCTATTTTTATACTAGAAAACTTTGTATTCGCTATTTTCTTTTGAAGAACACAGACAATTATTTTGCTGAATTAACTACGATCCCCAAGTTAAGTGATGCTGAAGATTTGTCAGAAAAAGATGAGGACATGAAGTCTATTATTTTATATTTGAACAGAAATTCTTTTCAGGTAAAGAGAGATTTGATTATTATAATCTGACATATGTCATAGGGACCTTTACCTGATGAAAGGTGCTTTGGTGTTCTCTGTATTAAATACTTTTTATGTAATCAACTCTTTTTGCACGCCTTTTTTTTTAAGTTCTTTAAAAATTAATGTACGAAAATATACACACTCTAATGTTAACAATGAACAGATTAGAGAGGTTTCTGTAAGTCAAAATACTATTAGGTTGGTGCAAAAGTAATTGCGGTTCAAAAGGTTAAAAAAAAATCGCAAAAACCACAATTACTTTTGCACCAACCTAATAACACAATTGGATAATTTGGAATGGGAATGCATAGAAATGAGGCCCATCCACATTCCAAGTACTTGAGCTGATTATTCACTAATTTTAACCAAAGGTAACCTGTTTAGAAAGTTTCCTTGAGTCCAGTTGTAACTAAAAGGAACTTTGTTTTTTCATTTACATAATAGAGATGAAGAGTCAGGCTGTTCTTAAACTAGATGGGGAGGTAAAATCCTGTTGGGGCCTTGTTATAACATACCTGAGCCCGATCTCTGTACAAATGGGAGTGGTATCTGTTAGAAAATGGCCTCGTTGCTTCTCCTCCAGGTGCCTTGCAATGAGGGTCAAAAAAAGTTCCATCTCTTGAGCTGTATTCTAAGAAAACTGCCTCAACAAGAGAGGAGATGAAATGAGCATTCTTACTGCTGATGGGGTGTTAATCACTACCACCTTCTTGGAGAGCAATTAAAAAATGTTTTTCCAACAAAAATGCTTTAAAGGCCTTTGGTATGGCTGGTACCCATTCTGAGTTTTGGGGATGCAGCAATGGACAGCAGGAAAGGGGTCTCATGGAGCTGACATTCTAGTATGAAGACAGAATAAATAAGGTAACCAGTGAAAAGGGTGATAAGTGCTGCGAAGAAAATAGACCCGCATTTGCCGGAGAGGCTGGGAGGCGTACTGCTCCCATACTGTTCATGGCCAAGGAAGGCCTCCTGAGGGGACATGCAAGCTACGGCCTGAAGAAGACAGAGTAAGCATTGGTCAGATCTTCCACATGGGCCTTCCAGGCAGAGAGAGAAGAGGAAGTATGAGGGTCCCAAGGTGAGGAGTGGGTTCCAGGACAGAATAAGCCAGCATGTGGGAGCCTGAGAGGTCAGAGAAGTAAGGCTGAGACTGGATCATTTTGGGTCTGGGGGGCCAGGGTCAGTTCTTTTATTCACAGTGCAGTGAGGAACTATCAGTTTTAGCCGTGGAGGGGCATGATGCGGTCTGCACTTGAGAAAGATTATTTTGTCTGCTATGAGGAGAATTTTCATAGGGGCGCTAACGTACCTATCGAGAAACTCAATTCATATCCTTTGAAGTCCCACTCCTGGGAATTTGCTTTAGAAAGTGATCTGAAATTGTAATGGGCGTCATTGTTTTAGTCAGTCCAGCATCCAGTCCCCCACGTTCTGGGATGGCTGCCCATTTTCTTTGAGGAATCACACCATTCCCTCCAGCATTTCTTGTGTTTAGGGTAGGCTGACCCTACGGAATCGTACATACCTGGCCTGGCCAATGCATTCATTAACTCACTTGATAAATATCTACCGGGTGCTGGATAGAGCTGCAGCGTTGGACCTCATGGTTCCCACGGAAGCAGACATAATTCACACATACACCACAGGGATATATACAGCAGAGCATAAGGGAGTAGTGAGCCTATGAAAAGGAACAACAGGGAGAGAGAATAGAGAGTGGTCAGGGAAGTCCCTCAGTGTGGACTGAAGGAAGGGTTCAAGGGGCAGCAGAGAGTCCAGTGTGCATCAGCAGGGTGGTGCGGACTGAGCGGGGAGAGGGAGCAGGGACGTCCTGGGGGCCAACCAGAACATGACCTTTCCCCAGTCCCAGTGACTGGCTCAGGGAGAGGTGTTTGACCCCATTCGTGTTGGTGAGCTTCAACTGTGGGACTTCTGCTGGAGATATTAGGAAAGAGCTGCTGTCTTTCATCTGGGAGGATCTAAAGGAGCAGGCCCAAGAAGAAAAGCAGCACAGAGGGAAGCTGGTCCGGGAGACAGAAGGATGGATTCCTGTAGACACCACTGAGCCCCTGAGTCCAGCCATGCCTGAAACCAGTTTCCACCCATAGCTTTTTAGCTATGCAAGCTAATACATTTCCTTTTTTGCTTAAGCCAGAGTGAATTGATGTTTTTTGTGACTTGCAACCTGAAGTCTTTGTCTAATATGAAAATATTGAAAAAGTTTAATGTATAAAAGATGTGAATTGCAGAATAAATTATGATAGCAAAATACTGGAAGCAACTTGTATGTCCCCAAATGGTTATAAAACATACATCCCATAACAGAGTAGTATGCATTCATTAGGATATGCTACAAAACTTGAGTAGCATGAGAAAATGGTTGTTTTCAAGATAAAAGTAGAAATTCTGTATGCGGCATGCTCTCAATTATGTAAATACAGACTGATAAAGCAAATGCAACAAAAGTAAATTGACATAAAGCAAAAGCAAGTGGTGGGATTTGTTTCTAAACTTTTACGTTTATGTTACTTTTTTCAGTCTTCCAATATTTCTCTAGGGTGCATTTCTTTTTAACAATTAGAAAAAGAAAGCTTATTTGAAAATTTTAAGGTAACATGGGAAGAAATTGGAAATAAATGTCTTCTTAGACCTATGAAGTGCCTTAAGGCTCGAATGTCAAAGGGCACAGAAGCCACTGCTACCCACCATGCACAAGGTCTTGTACTTTATACCCTTATGGGCCACCTAGTTGTTTTCATTAGTATGAGCATGACATCTTGCTAGAGACAAATCAAAAAGTGGTTCATTTGCAAAGTGCTGATATTCTGAGACCACTAGCACACAGGTAGTAAACTGGTGGGCTGTCTATTATATCAGATGACCAAACAGCTACCCCCTTGTAAAGGCATTTCCTTTCTTGTACACTGAGGGTCAGGCCTCAGACTGAAAACATCAGCAAACTGATGACTTGTAGGGTAGATGACTTGCAGGGTAAATGATTAGATATTGCTAAATAAATAAATTAATTAGTCCCCTCTCTAGTGTGTGTCCCTCCTTCCTACCCCCTCCACCTCCGCTCATCATTACATGACTATACACTATTGCTTTACCAAAAGTCTATGCTCTTTGCAAAAGCTTTTGAAATAAACAGTTCACTGTTTTGCCAATTGTGCTGCCAAAAGGACACAGATTTAGGCAAGGGCATGTGTGGAATTGGGGAAATCACACTGGCCACCACCACCATCATGCCCAAATTATTACAATTTCGTCTCGAGTCACTTTAATAAACAGTTTAAACCATTTTGGTACCCTTAGCCATAAGTTCTGAGGCTAAATGCTAATTTAGCTAATTTTCTGGATCATCGAATAAGAATTTAGTAACGTTTATTCTTGGGTTAGATTAATTAGAATGACACTTTGAAAATTACTGTCCAGTCCATTTCTGATGAATTCTTAGGTTTTGACGAGAACTCACCAACTACATTTTCTCAGTTCAGCCGTTTTGAGTTACATCAAGACAAAAACATGGGAAGGATTTTATAGCAGGAAAAGGATTTGTTTTTGTTTTTCAACATTCCTATAATTCAGACAGCTGAAGAAATCTTTGATCTGGAAGGCTTGGAAATTCAAAGACCCCTCAAGGCACTTTTCTTTCTTTTTTTTTTTTAATTAAGAGAGAGTGAAAACAGTATCTGTAATGGAAAATTTTGGTGCTGTTAAGTACATAACAGCTTTTACTTAAGTCTGTAATTCATCTTGTAAATTTAAGATTTTTGGCCAAGCGTTAAGTCTTAGGTGCAATACAACATAACCTACTTGGAGACTTGCTCGTGTTATTAATATTCTAGAGCAATGGAAAAACAACAGGCATTAATGTAGAATCAGAGTGCCTAGTCACAGGAGTCCTGTCTTAAAAAAAAAAAAGTCCATCCATCTGACAAATATTGAGTCAAAATGCATTACAGAATACACAAATGAAGTTTTAATTCCATCGCTAGTTCCATCAGAATGCTCGGGAATCACAAATTTGGAGGGTTTGGAGAAGAGCAACATGCCCAAATCCCTTCAGCTGCCTATTTCTGAAGTTTAACTAGGAGTCATAGAAGTTTCCACAGCCATTAATTTTTCAGAGGGTGTGAAGGACTTTCTTCCTGAAGCACAATGGATCTTGAAAGTGCTATGAAAACCATAGTTGCCGTCTGTCCTAGGTGGTAAATATGTCCTATTATTTGGATAGATATCTCAATTTGAAAACTTGAACCTTTTTCTTCCAATCTGGACATTAAAGACAAGTCTCCTTCCTGTGCCTCTTCTGGACCAGCACTGTGACAATACCCTGAGGACAGGAATAAAGCTGGTCAGCCCGGAGCAGAAAACTCAAGGCTTGATTTAACCCCATCCTCCTGGAAGTACAGTTCTCTTATAAAGACCTCGGAACTTTTGATTTGGCCCCAAGCCTTGTACCAGCTGCTCTCTCTGCATTGCAAGCCTGCCCCAGCCCTGCTGCTCCCAGCCATCCTTCAGGACTCAGAACGTGGGCTCCCTCAGAGAGCCTTCACCGGAAACTTCCTCACACCATGTTCTAACTGCTTCCTGGGTGTCTCCCATCTCCTCCTTGGACAGGAAGCTACTCTAGGTCAAGGATTAGATCTTATTTCTAATCTACCCCTGGACAGTGTTTCATGCCTAACTGCTGCTCAATAATAACGTTTGCAATTCATCACCAAAAATAATGTGTCCACATTTATACTATGAGATACTTAAAAATCTCTCAGGACTTATAAAGATGATTAAACATTGACATTTGCCTTTCAACTGTTTCTACACTTTTTCAAAGACTGTTATCTTTTTAAACAATAAATTTTTCCTCTTTATTTTTGGAGTTGAGGTTCCAAGGGCACAATAGAAGTAGAATGGCAAAACTGAGGTGAGTGGCAAACAGGAAGAGGAAAGGCCCAGGTGACGTGAGGCTTGAGTGAGCGTCTGTGGTGGATCGTAACTGGCTTTGGTGTCCTGCCTTGGTTGTAAGTGTGACCTGCTGCTGGCAGTTGATGGATGCTCAGCCCTGAGCTGAACAGTTTAGATTTGACCTGAGAAGTGATGAGACACCATTCTCTTTAGTCTTAGGTAGTCTTAGGCAGTCATGGCAACCACTTACATTTGAATCCTCTTTGGCGGGGTGATTGATGTGGCCTTCCTGGGGCTCAATGAAGAAACTGTGTACAATTACAACGCTTACCACTTGTCAACTCAGTCAGGTAGTAATATTATATGCTTTGACTGCGGTCATAGTCACAGGTTTGCTTTCAGGGTTTTGCTTTGTTCCTGGCTACAGAGCATGCTCCTGACCCTCATGAGCTGAGCAGGAAGTTCCAGATAATTCAGCACACATCTATTACCACAACGGGAAAAGTCTAGATTAGTTTCCTTCTGCTGGTGGGTCAGTGGCTTCCAGTTTCGCCTTTAAACAACTGCAGACAGAACTAGCAAATGAAGAGTCAAAGTGTCTGAACTGGAGGAGAACAAAGCCCCGAAAGGATCTCTCCCACAACCTGGAGTTCAATGAAGGGAGGGGTCTTGTCTTAGTTCAGGCCGTTACAACAAAACACCACAGACTGGGTGGCTTATGAACAACACAAATGTATCTCTCACCATTTTGGAGGCTGAGATCCAAGAGGAAGGCACAGGTAGATTTGGGGTCTGGTGAGTACTTTCTCCTGGTTCACAGACTGCCATTTTTTCACTGTGTCCTTACATGACAGAAGGGGCAAGGAAATTCCCTGCCCTCATGACCTAATCACATCCTTAAGGCCCATCTCCAAATGCTATCACATTGGGGATTAGGTTTCAACCTATGAATTTTGGGGGGACACAAACATTCAGTCGATAGCGGGTCCCAACCTCCCATACCCAATGAATGGCACCACCATCCACCCAATTATTCAAGCCAAAAACCCATTCTGGACTTTTCTCCCTTATTTTACCTCCCACATCCAAGTCCATCAGCAAGTCCACTGCTAGCTCTGCAAATGCATCTTGAATATCCATGACTCATCCTCTCCACTGCTATCACCCTAAACCAGAAGGTCACCTCTCACCCAGATTATTGAAGTGGCCTCCTAACAGTCTCTCTGCTTCAGGTTCTGCATCCATCCAGTCCATTCTCCATAAGCAGTCAGCGTGATCTTTTAAAGATAAATCAGACCAAGTGTGACAAATCATATATGTTAGCCTGAATTGCATATTGTTTGCTGATGCCTGCGAGCCCTTTGGAGGGTTTTGTTTTAAATCCCCGTTTTAAAAAAGTTCATGCCTAACTAAGAAAAATAAATGAATGTAAAAATAAAATAAATAATTACTTGTCAATTATACCTCAATAAAGCTGGGGGGAAATAAAATTCTCAAATCATAGCCCTCCTGTGTAAAACCCATCAGTGGTTTTCCATGGCATGTAGGCTATACGCCAATCTCTCGAGTGCCAGCTCTTGAGGTGAACCCTGTGGGGTCTGGCCCCGAGCCCCTCACTATCCTCCACACTCACCAGGTTTCTTTGGGGACCTTGACTGCAGCTCTGTACTGATTCAGGGCTTTGGATCCTGCTGACATCTCTGCAACACTGTCCTTCTTCCCCCATCCTTTGTCCAGATAATTCCTCCAACATCCTTTAGAGGTCAACTTCAATGTCACTACCTCAGAGAAGGTTCCTGGTCTGCCTAAATCTTCCCTGCACTTCACACAAGTAAAACCTATTTTTCCTTCATAGCGCTTAGACTTTATAATTACAAATTTTGGGGCTATTTATCTATCCAATATCACATTATTCTGCAAGTTCCATGAAGGCAGGATTCTAGTTTCCTCCAATTCAAATTTAGAAAGATACCAAAAATTCACAAAGACACCATCTTGCCTTCTGTGATAAATTACCATTATAACCAGATCTAAAAGTTCATTTTAAAGAAGACAATTTCTAAGTGTACGTTTCTTATCCTTTACTACATTTTAAACGGCTCGTTGGTTCTGTTGAGTTGCTGATGGGTTTGACTGTTGTCTTACAGGTGTCAGTAGGCGTCTGTAGTAGCCATTCTGACCTGGTTTGTTTTTGTGCCTTATTGAGCGGTTTGTTTGTTTGTTTTTAAGTTTAAACCTTTAAATATGTGCAATATGAAAATAATTTGAAATGCCCTAGGGTTGTGGTTCTCAAACTTAATCCGGCCTCAGAATTACCTAGAGAGCTTGTCAGGATTCCGGGCCCCTCTCAGAGTATCTGAGTCTGTATGTCTGGGGCAAGGCCTAAGATTGTATTACTATGTAGTTCGTGGGTGATGCTAACGCTGATGGTCCAGGGTCCAAACTTCAAAAACTACTGCACTGGGATGTCACAAAACCATGGTTTGCAATCACTGAATTAGCTTCTTCATTTGCAAAGAAGGATAGACATATTAGAAATCATTCAAGCGTGTAGTTACCACATTACTACTCTGTATCAAACTGGTAAGCAAACTGTAGAAAATCCCTATTTTCAGAACAATCAGGATATAATGAATCACTGCAGTAATCTGGGAAGATGTTAGCAAATCCAGATTTCAAGGTCATGTGCCTACCCTACACACATTTATGAAGCCCCTGTTGTGCCAGCACTGAGTGGGTGACAGGCACACAGGCTGCCGGCCATCTCCTCCTTCAGCAGTGGGTCCTGCCATCTACTCTGGCCTGCCCTGGAGAAACAGTGTCAGATGCTGCCCCTGCTTTTCTGAGGGGAGACAGATAGTAAACAAATAAACAAACAGGATGATTTCAGATGGTGCTGATGAAGGAAGTTGGCTATGATATAATAATGGTGCAGAGTGGGAGTTGGGAGATAGGGTGCCCGAGGAGGGGCTCTTTGAGGAGGTGACATTTAGGCTGAGTCCTAATGGGTGAGAATGACCGGTTTTCTGAAGAGAAGCAAAAGGGCTGGAGGGTGGACCAACATTGGCAAATCCCGCGAACTGAAGGGTCAGTGTCGCCAGGAAGATAACTAGCAGCAAGAGGAGTGCGGAGGAACTTGGAGAGGGCAGTGGCAATGGAAGCTATTGGAGGATTTTGAGCAAGAGAGTGACATGATCTGATGGACATTTACAAAAGATGGCTCTGGCTCTTGTGTGGAGCATATACTAGAGTGAAAATGGAAGCCAAGAGACCTGGGAGGAGGCTACAGCTGAGAGCAGAGAACTTGGTTTAATCAAAAGAAATGGGAACGCACTGAATAATTGTTAATGTAGTGTAGAAATATTAGCAACGTTACAGTACTAGTTCTTTCCCACTTGAGTATTCATGGATGGTTCAAAAACGTGCGTAAATACAAACAGGTCTAACATGAGGCTGATGGGGAGTGGATTAGCCCGAGCTTTGTGGGTGAAGGGTTCAAATCCTGGTCCCCTTTGTTAACTGGTGGCCTTGGTCAAGCTCTTTTGCTTTTGTCTAACCTTCAATTCTCTTCACTGGAATAATCAGAATACTTACCTCATAAAGATGTGAGGCTTCACTGGAACAATCTGTGAACAGCATTTAGCCCAGTACCTCTTGGCCCCCAAATTAGTGCTCAGTCACTTTAGCTACTTATTATTAATTATTAATCTCTCTGATCTTCAACTTGTTCTTCAATTAAAGGTCGTAAAACTTTATGAAGTTATAATGGAATAAAGTATGAAAAGCCCTGGTCCAACAACACGGGGCACCCAGGAGGAGCTCGGGACGCAGGAGGATCTAAATGAACAGAATATCAAAACTGGAGACACGGTTGATGTCACTATGACCGATGATAGGTAATGAAGACAGAAAATGGTTCACGTTTTATAGGTCATTTCTACAATTATACTCCTAGAATAAACAAATTTTTTCTCTAGTAAATTAGATGTACTCTGATGGCTTAATATTTCAACGTACCCTCCATGCCCTCCCACAAAAATAATGCCTTTTCACCCTCAGCAGAATCCCAACTGTCACTATATATCTGCGTGGACAAAAATGTTGCAGGAATTTCAGTTTTAAGTTAAGTGTCTGCTATTTCCCTGGGTTTCCACTACTGAATTCAAAATCTGTTGTATCAAAGATGAAAACCAAAAGAAAGCCAACCTGAAAATGATTGTTTCTAAGCTGGATAGACTGGAGAAGGTAGCCTTAATCACTGAACTTTATATCCAATGCAGTTAAATAGACATTCCCAATAAATGGCCAAAAATTCTAGAAAACAAGGACAATGCCTCTATTCTTTAGGGGACTAACAGTGCCTTCATCCAGTGAGGGAACTCATGTGCATTTCATTGGATGAGTGGATGAATAAATGCATATATATTCATAGTGTGTCAAATTAAGAACACTAGTCAAACTTGCTGGTCATCCTTACGGCCATGATCTGAATGTCTGTGCCCCCTCCCCACTTTCATATGCTGAAACTTAATCCCTAGCGTGATGGTAGAGTTGGGGCCTTTGGAAGGTGGTGAGGGATTAGTGCCCTTATAAATGAGGTCCCACAAAGATCCCTTGCCCCTTTTCTACCATGTGAGGACAGTGAAAAGAATGCCCTTCACCAGACACCAAATGTACCAGTACCCTGATTTTGGACTTCTCAGTCTCCAGGACTGTGAGAAATAAATGTGTGTTGTTTATAAGTCACTCAGTCTATGGCATTTCTGTTACAGCAGCTAGAATGGCCTAAGGCAAGTCTCTCTCTGAGGCCCCCTGCAGTACCTTGAGAGTTGAATCTATGTTCTCTTGATAGTGGGTTCTGCAGGAGGTATGAAAGTCAATAATGATTAAAGAAGGTAGTTCATAAACCACCTCCCTCAAATAGTGGTTCCTAACGTTGGTGTGTGTCTGAATCAATGGGCAGTTAGTCTTTCTAACTATCCGAGGACAGTTAGTGTTCCTAACTATCCAATTATTGATTTGAGTTCTAGGTAATTCTGATGCACATCTCTGGTTCAGAATGATTGTTTTAGAAACCTAGACTTTGCCAAGGACGTGAAAATATTACCTGGGATGTGTGCCAACACTCTTCCTGCACCCTTGGCCACTATCGCCAATTAGTGGTCATTACATCCTAACTCACTGGGCCAACATTCATTCAAAATCCTTTTTGTAAAAAAAGCTTTCTTATGAAAATTCTGGTAAAATATACATGACATAAACTTTACCATTTTAAACCAGTTTTAAGTGCACAGTTTCAGTGGCATTAAGTATACTCACACTGTTATGCAACCATCACCATCATCCAGCTCTAGAACTTTTTCTTCTTTCCCAACTGAAACAAACTGAACACCACTTTCCCATTTTCCCCTCCCCCAGCCTCTGGCAACCACCATTCTCCTTCTGCTGACTATTCTAGGGACCTCATATAAGTGGAGTCATACAGCAGTTGTCCTTTTATGACTGGCTTATTTGACTTAGCATAATGTCTTCAAGGTTGATCCATGTTGTAGCATGTATCAGGATTTCCTTCCTTTTAAGTCAATAATATTCCATTGTGTGTATACACCAAATTTTGTTTATTGATTCATTCATTGATGGACACTTGGGTTGCTTCCACCTCTTGTCTATTCTGAATAATGCTGCTAAGAACTTGGGTGTACAAATATGTTTGAGTCCCTGCTTTCATTTCTTT